>NC_141617.1:46493046-46840546 GCF_047967505.1 Dipteris shenzhenensis
CTTTGAGTGCCCATGAAGGCTTACTTGTTAAATTACACAGCGCAGCGAAACAGAAATTGAACAAAGAATAGAGAGTACATAGCAAATTGAAAACGAATAAAATTTTCCTTCAATACTAATGTAGTACAGATGACGGCTCCATCCACCCGTGCACTCCCATGATGGAGCTTAGATGGCAATCTAAATAGATACTAGGTGAAGAGCTACTAGTTGGAAGATCTCTGCTGGAAGATCTGACCTGGTACAATGGACTGGGGAGGTCGCCTCTTTATAGCTATGAGGGCGGTAGTCGGATCAATGTAGTCAGTGGAACCGACCAGTCAACCTAGTCGGTGAAGCCGACCAGTCAACCTAGTCGGTGGAACCGACTAGTCGTCCATTGAATATTCAGGGAATATTCCCTATACTGTCGCCTTGGGGGCTCTCACCCCCGAACCCCCACTAGGGGGGCCACTGGCCCCCCTGAGACCCCCCAACTAGGGGCTAGCTGGCCCCCAGGCCCCAGCAAGAATAAGGGGCTCCCACACAATCACCTTTCTACCATTAATGGTCTCATTGATAGACCTCATCTGACATGCAAGTCAGGATCCATCCAGTGTCTCGGGCTCACACATGGCTTCTCCTCATATGGGGGCCTTACAACTTGAGCACCTTGGACCACTGGTGGTTACCAGGAGGGTGGGGCATTGAGCATATCTAACACCCCCCCTCAATCTCCACCCGTAGGTGAACTACCTTCTCGGCCCAATGCCGAGTCTTTGAAGATGACCCTGAAGCCGATGCTTCCCGAATGCCTTGGTGAAGATATCTGTTCCATTTTGCTCTATTGGACAGTAGACCGATTCCACTATCCTGCAAATCACACACATAGTGATACTAAATCTCTATATGTTTTGTGCGTGCATGAAACACTGGATTTTTAGCAATGGCCATGCAACTTTTATTGTCGCACCTCAACACAGTTGCCTCATCCTCTTTCACTCCCATGTACCATAATATCCTCCTCAACCACACTACTTCACAAGAAGCAAAACATGCTGCCTTGTACTCAGCCTCGGTAGAAGACAATGCCATTGTTGGTTGTTTCTTATTGATCCAAGAGAAGATACCTGAACCTAAAGAGAAACAATATCCAGAAACTGATTTCCTAGAATCAACATCTCCAGCCTAATCTGAGTCACAATGACCAGCCAAGGAAGTTCACGTACCATAAGTGATGCCATAATCAAGAGTGCCCTTCACGTACCTGAGCACCTGCATCTCTCCATTCTCTTCAGGGTACCATTCTTTTCATTTGCTTTCTTGACCCGGCAATTTGCAATCACATGGCCCTTCTTCTTGCAGTAGAAGCATTCTCCCTGAAACTTCTTCTTGCCGCCCTTCTTCTTTTTGTCACCACTAGTAGAGGACTCACCTTTGGTGGAGGAACCACCTTTGCCTTTTGCAGTGGCAGAGAACGCAGCATCCCCATTGCCACCTCCATCTCGAGCTTTAAGCCTCAATTCCTTGTCCATAAGTAAAGCACAGAGCTCCTCAAATGACAATGGTTGGGGTCTCACGTGAGTGGTAAGCGCTCTTACCAGTCCATCAAACCACGGTGGACATATCCGGAGACACCGTCGAGCTAGCTCTTCACTAGTCTTTTGTATCGCAACACCAGCCATTTGGTCACGCAGATTTTTTATTCGGGTTATGAATGCCTCCGCTGTCTCTCCTTCATTAATCTTCTCAGCTGCGAGCTGATTCTCCAAGTTTTGGATCCTTGTCTGATTCCGCATCTCATACTGACTTTTCAATATGTTCCAAGCCACAGTTGCCTTAGATGTATGCTGAATCAAGGTCAAAACACTATCAATAGTACTTGTAACCAAGGCACATAGAGCATCTGTGTTCCTGTGTTTCCAAGCTCGTAGAAGGTCAGCATTAAGAGGTATCATACTCCCCGAATTTGCTGTGGATTGAGGGTTCCTTGTGGTTCTGGGTCAGTATCCCCAATACTGTCTCCAGAAGCTCATATGAATCCAGAATAGCAGTAATTTTAAACTTCCATAGAGTGTAGTTCGTACCATCTAGCTTGCCTTCAGTGAAGGCTGGTGGATGAATCCTCGCCTGGATTGTTGGTGCAGCTACAGTTGCTGAACTCGAGCCGCTTCCTGTTGCCATCACTCCGTATGCTGTTGAAGCCCTCGCCTCTCTTCTACTCTTCGATCCTTAGAGCTGCTTGGGCTCTGTTACCATGTTAAATTACACGGCACAGTGGAACAGAAACTGAACAAAAAATAGAGAGTACACAGCAAACTGAAGATGAAAATTTTTTCCCTTCAATACTGATGTAGTACAGATGATGGCTCCGTCCACCCGTGCGCTCCCACAGTGGAGCTTAGATGGCGATCTAGACAGATACTAGGTGAAGAGCTACTAGCTAGAATATCTCTGTTGGAAGATTTGATCTGGTACAATAGACTGGGGAGGTTGCCTGTTTATAGCTATGAGGCCGGTAGTCGAATCAACGTAGTCGGTGGAACCAACTAGTCAACCTAGTCGGTGAAGCCAACTAGTCAACCTAGTTGATGGAATCGACTAGTCGTCCATGAAATATTCAAGAAATATTCCCTTGTTGAGAGTTGTGGTGCCATGAGCACATGTAGAGCAAAGGTATGAGTAAAGGGAAAGCTGCCACATGGCATGGAGGAGATATCCCACATGTGAGCAAGCAAATGGATGTAAGTACCCTCACCTATAAAAGGGAGGTTCATTTGAAGTAATATCAATCAAGCACTTTGCACTATCTCAAGATTCTCTTTATGATTTCAAGCTAATCTATCTTGGAACCTAATTGACTTGAGGTACATGTCATGAGCACTCTCTTCATGATGTTTCCACATAGGTTCCATCCACCTTAGAGTGCTCCATAGATCCTGAGGCACACATGTTTTGTCATGGTATCAGAGCTTAGGTATAGTATCTTAGATTAGTTAGGTATAGTATCTTAGATTAGTTATATGCAGCCTTCGGAAGTCATGAATTCTCCTAGGATAGCTTTAGTTTTAGAGTGAGAGATTTATGTTCTCTTTGTGATTGAAAGATTTATGAGGAGTTCTTCTTTTTCTTAGGGAGAGAGAGAGTATCTTCTTCTTAGAGAGAGCTTTTAGAAAGTCTGCTACCTCGACCAAGCTGCTCCAAAGAGACACAAACGGCTTCCATCACTATAATCGCTCTCATCTTCGCAGCAGCCGCACACAAAAGGAATCCCGTATCAAATAAGGATCTATGACGTCTTAGATCAACCTTCAGTCTCTTCTCCATGCGAAAGCAGCGAGATTGGTTCCAAGCTTTCAAACGCCTAAAGAAGCTTGTAGTAAAGGTTGATGCTAGCAAAAAGCTCAACTCTGAGGGAGAAGCGAACTAGCTACCATGTGCAATGGGCCAAGCTCTTTTCAATGAGTCAAATGCCTACATACACGAACTCCAGCAAGGTGCAGCACTACAGCCTCCTTCAGCGCCAACGCTGTCTCGAAAGCCTCATGAGCTTCACGACCATTAGCAAATGGTGGCTACAACAATAGCCATCTGCAGCTTCTCCATCGAATACTCCAACGTCCTCGACTCCATCAGCAGAAGCTGACGGACTCTCCACGACCTTCAACAACGGAACTTCAGCTCTGTAGCTCCCAGGCTATGGTGGACTCCCCTGCTCCAAGCCTCCAGCACTCCTGTAGTGGCTGTTCATGCTCCCGTGACACCAGCGCTGCAATAAGCAAGCCTTGCTCTTCATCAACTGCAGCGCCTCCACTGACCATCGCCTCAACAAAAGCTACCACAACAGTATGCCACAACCTCCAAGGCATCAACGGTCCTAGCGAGGTCTCTGCTTTGCGAGCCACGAAATCTCCACGAGGGTGCTCTGTGCTGTGCCAACATGACCTTCAGCCCGATCCTCTGCGAGCCGTCGTCGCTGCAATCTATCTGCACCTTCAAAGTCCTTATCTCTTGCAAGGTTAACCAAAAATTAACACGTGGCATTTTTGGAACCATTTCTATAGTTAGAGAAGTTGGTTAAGTTATTTGATTGCTTAGGTTAAGATAACCTTGGTTAACAAGTGGATAAGATTGGTTAACCTTAACTGTGGTTAGGTTCACTGATTGGACCATAGTTAAGTTTTCTTAACCTTGGGTTAACCAAGCTAGGTTAAAAGGTCACCATAGTGCCACCTAAGCACACAGTCCCTTCATAAGCACTGTTTGGAATCATGTGAATGCCCCCTGTGCCACATCATCAAAGGCCCTCTTCTTCACAAAATCTTCAACAAGCCATAACTCCCTATCTAGGAGGAATTTGGACATGCTGCAAAAAGAAAAAGTGACCGTCTTTTCGAGATATATGGGCTTGTTAAATCAGAATCATTGTATGCAATTAGACACTGCCAATATTGAAAGAAATCAATTGGTAAGACCTTTGCAATAAATGGAAAAGCAAAGCATGAATGCACACATCATTGTCATAAGCATGCCAAAAGCACAAGTGCATGAGATGACCATAGCATGAAGCATGGCATCCACATATAAAGCATTAAGGCACATGGAAGAACAAAGCATCATGCATCAAGCGAAGAAGACAATAAGGTCATCATCAAGCCATGAGCAGAATGACAGGAAAAACATGTATTGAGAAACAAAAACCTTGCCAACCTTGCCTATATTTTGTAAATCAAGCCTGACCACCTGAGAGTAGCCATGTAGGCACCTAGGGGAGGATTTGATCTTGTAACTCACATCTGACCACCTTACAGTAGCCAAAGGATCATGGCACCAAGGGGAGGTATTGAGAGTTGTGGTGCCATGAGCACATGTAGAGCAAAGGTATGAGTAAAGGGAAAGCTGCCACATGGCATGGAGGAGATATCCCACATGTGAGCAAGCAAATGGATGTAAGTACCCTCACTTATAAAAGGGAGGTTCATTTGAAGTAATATCAATCAAGCACTTTGCACTATCTCAAGATTCTCTTTATGAGTCCAAGCTAATCTATCTTGGAACCTAATTGACTTGAGGTACATGTCATGAGCACTCTCTTCATCATGTTTCCACATAGGTTCCATCCACCTTAGAGTGCTCCATAGATCCTGAGGCACACATGTTTTGTCATCCCTATACGATAGCCTTGGGGGCTCTCGCCCCCGAAACCCCACTAGTGGGCCAGCTAGCCCCTAGGCCCCAGCAAGAATAAGGGGCTCCCACACAATCACCTTTCTACCATCAACAGTCTCATTGATAAACCTCATCTGAAATGCAAGTCAGGATCCATCCAGCAGCTTGGACCACTAGTGGTTACCAGGAGGGTGGAGCATTGAGCATATCTAACATTACTCTGTCCAGCCTTCATCCTATCTCTTATCTCTAACCTATGCTGTCGGAGTACAAGGCTCATGCAAGTTTTCATAGAGGCAGTCAGAAATCCGAGCCACCAAAAGCGAGCCAAGTAAAAAGCCGAGCCGCCAAAAGCAAGCCAAGCTATGTACAAGCACATAAATGTAAGTGATGAAGTCTTTTCATTATTCTCAAATTCTTGCTATTAATTCTACTTCTTGCCAAATTCATTAAATTAATCGATTGAATTAGTAGCGTGGGTGACTTAATAAATTACAATATTGACTTCATTGCCATATCATGGACTTCAGTGACTTAACAAATTACTTGAGTGAAGAAATTTCATGACGGACTTATATGCCATAACATGGAATATACAACCATAATACTCAACAAACGAGAATAATGTTAGCCAAAAAAATCTTTCTGTAGGACTATTTTAAATATTCATTAAATGAAAACTTTGTACAACATCCTCTAGAATCAAAGATATGGAGTTGTTTTGAAGAAACCCAAATGAGATGTTTTCTAACGAGTAGATGGTGAGGCATGTGCTAAACCTTAGAGCATTCATCATCGACAAACAAGCATTAAGAAACTTTCTTGTCTTTTGTCCTTCTATCATACTTCCCACCTACCTCCATTTGCTTTGCCATGTCTTCCGCATAGCATGGAAGGAAGCTACATAAATCAACATAAGAGCCCAAGTCAACTTTACGCACAACTTTCTTCAAGTTATGTATTATTAAACTATCAAGATAATCTCCTTGCTCACAAAACAAGTCACTACAAATTCTTATTAAGAACAATCAAGATATCATATCACATATAGGCCATATGAATTTTCTAAAGTTCTCAAAATATGAAAAAGAGACGACACTACTTCAAAGGTCTCAAAATATAAAAAATAAAACATAGAAAAATGTTATATCCAAGTAACCAGTGTCTCACTATGAGTCATCATATGGATTGGTGGTAGGCATCAAGGCATACTCTGACTCATCCCCCTTTGAAGTACTTACATCCAATCTAGCTCTCTTTGCACATGATGCCTACACAAGGGGCTCCACAATGGAATGCACAACACTACTATCACTATCGAATGAAAACAAAGAACGACTAGTAGCCTAGCATGCTCGCATAAGTGGTGTTGTTCCACATCCCATCTCCATGCAAAGGCCACCTGTAGGACACAAGAAGCTCAAAATACAACCCAAAAAACTAGTGGACCTCTCCACTGATCCTCTACCATGCCTACTCAATGAAGATCCTGCCATCTTCTCTGCATCTGGAATATAGTGAGTCCATGAGTCACTCCTTTGCTTGATGTGAAGTCTGTCAAATAATATCTGGCTCTCCTGGTAGAACATGAGTGGACATTGGCCCACACGTCTAGCAAATACAACCATGAAGACAAGCATCTACATACAAACAATGAAAGTTTGAATACAGCTAAACGTTTTTTACCTATTTGATAAATGCAAACAATGGATGAAATAAAACCAACCATCAAATCCTCTCCATTCTCCATGACATGTCCATAAGGCACTCTATCCCTCATGACTACATGCCATGCAACCTCCAAACCCTGAACATGAATTTATTTCTCCAACCATGTAATGCAAGGTCCTTCAAATAAAGATTGTGCCAACATGTGTTAGAAAGAAAAAATCAAGCAAAATCTCATTCAATTGAGAGAGTATGCTTAAAGTTCTTTTACCTGCAATAGGACAGAAGAGAACTAGCCATCCATCATCATGGAGTGTAGCAGCTACTACACTAATACCATATCTAACATGGTCCTCTATAAGCTTATTCCATGTGGGAATCCCAACATGTCCCTCCATCTCCAAACCCATAGGGAAGTCTAGCAGTATAAACTTTGCAGCCCATTTTACTTTCCTGCCCATCCTAGTATAATCCCTCCCCTTGCTAGCAACTCCAAGAAAGAACTCATGTACCTTTGTGTAGGCCTCATTCTTCTTGGCAGTTGCAAAATCTAATCCCATGGTAATATAATCACCTATTGCCGAACCAAACATAGACATGTCTCCATGGCCATCCAAAGGCGATGGGGGGTGATATGCAATGTGATGAAATCTTTCACCATTTTCTTTTTTCCTGCCAACAATTAGTTCAAATGCTTTAGTAACAAACAAGAATATAATCTTCATACTTTTAAAATATAACAAAGTTGAGTTTTCTACCTAGAAGAGAAGCCTCAACAATTGGTTCCTCATCCCTAGTCTCATGAGGTGGAGTAGCCACGTCCTCTGCTTCTACAAAACAAAGATTCCAATACTTCAGAAGTGTGAATTCTATAGAACTTTTCTACTAACTTGGCTACAAAAAAACTGATGGCATACCTTTCTCTTTTGTTGTTTGTTTAGTTGTTTGCTTTGTCTACCTAGAGGACATTCTCTTTGGAGTAACTTCTTTGCCAATCTTCTTAGTTGTTGAGTGCTCATCAAACATGTCTCTCTCACGTGTAAGTACTTGCCCAACTGGAAACTCAATCCACCATGGGCAATCACTAAGCTCCCACTGGGACAATCCATGCATCGAACTAGGGTACATGCAAGTGTTGGGGTTCCCTATCTCAAGACAACCTTTGCACTGAGTAGGAATCTCAATTAACTTATTCTCCTTCACAATGTGCTTCAAGTACCTTCAAAGTGACAGAAGTTTATTACTTATCAAATGGACAAATCTAGTTCTCTCTCAAAGAAATGACTTATAGATCATGCACAAGTACCTGAACAAAACTCTTTGCACAGCCTGATCAATCTCTGTAGCCTTCCTTGGTGCATGGCTATCTCCTCTCTTTGAACCTTTGACAGGGGATTTTCTATCACGTGCCTTCAGAGAGGAGAACATATGCTTCCTGCCCTCTAGCTTGATGTCCTCCATGTATAGATGGAGTGTATAATCCGTAGGCAATACAAGTGGATGGGTCATGGCACTGAGGACACACAAATCCTCAAGTGCCATGATAGAGTGTGTTTCTATCTTCTCAAGGAAGATCTCCCTTGCAAGCCACCTAAAAATGATGCACAAATCAATAGTCGCCATCTTTAATTATAAAACAAGACAAGAAATTGAGCAAAAAGAAACACTTTACCCTCTAAAGTCATTGTCTCCTAAGGGCATGAAATACATATCCCTCATCCTCTTGTTTGCTTCAAGGAGAGACAATATCATTAGTCTCTTCTCCATCCTCATATCTACATTTGCTATACTCTTAAGCTTTGCCAAAGTTACAATGGAGTCATGACTCTCATATCTCATATTGAAGACTCTTGTCTTCCACACATCTCCCGGTTTGGGATCTAGACAATTAAGCACCTACAAAAAATAGAATGTAAGAAATTTTCCAAAGCACCAGACTTACCAAAAAATAAAATCACAAGTTCACATACCATTCCCATCCTATCAGCAAGCTTCTTATGAATTCTCCCTCTTTCCTTGCATTCTGCTTCTCCTTTGCTTTCCTGTGGTATTGTTTTTGCCGTAGTATCTAATGCTTGCTTCAACTCATAGGTGTACTCCACCTTCAACAAAAGGAAAAAGTGTGAAGAATACACGTGAAGATAAAGCAAAGTAATCATGATGGTTTTGAATCAAATGAATTTGATGAACCTAAAAAACAAGACGAGATAGAATTCCTCGTGACAAAGGAAACCACTACTTCTTCTCCAATGCATCCCTTAATCTAGACTTTTCAATCATGTGTTGTTGCTCCTTTGTCAAACTATTCATGAAGAATGTTGGATCACACTCGCAGATGTTATTTGTGTTGATAAGGATATCTCAAAGGCTTGGCTTAATGATTGCATGTTCATTCAATCTAAAATTCAAGAAGGAAGAAAAATATTTCACTCAAACATGAATCCCCAGAAATGGAATGCATGTTTAACTAATCTAAAACTCCACACAAGAAAGGAATACGTTTCAATGGAACATGAATCCCAAAAAACTGAAATACAACTCTAGAAAGTTGAAGGATCACTTATGAATTCATCCCTTGCAATCCAGCCAATAAAGCAATTCAGATGTCCTTTGGGGGTCTATCAATGTGTACATCACTCTTATGTGTCTAGACCTTGTCTCCATGTAAGCCTCTGCAATCAAGTCCATCCATGCAGTTGTCCTATGATTTCCCTCCCATACATAGGACATCTTCTTGGACATAAACTTCCACTTATCATTAGGGAAATTTGGAGCTCATTTTGGGGCACTCTAAGGACTTCCCTCTAAGGACTTCCCTTGAGAATATTCTCTCAAAAAAGGGGGCATGGATAATATTTTGTAGATTAGCTCAAAATGTGTAGGACTTGGCATTTTTAGAACCTACTCTTTTAGGGCTTTCCAATGATATATACCATGATGGGGTTTGGAGAGGGGAATGGAAAGGTACATCAAAGATTCCTTTCTTATATGAGAATATTCATGTAAAATATTCCTTTCTTATAGGAGAATATTCACGTAATGTAGAAAGATTCCTAGAAGAAAGGAATCTTCCCTATATCTTTCCATTCCCATGTCCAAACCCCATCATGGTATATATCATTTGAAAGCCCTCAAAGAGTAGGTTCTAAAAATGCCAAGTCCAACACATTTTGAGCTAATCTGCAAAAAATTATCCATGGCCCCCTTTTGTGAGAGAATATTCTCAAGGGAAGTCCTTAGAGGGCCCCAAAATGAGCTCCAAATTTCCCTAATGTTCTTTCTTGCGACCTCCTCAAATTCAATATCCACCTCCTTCCAAACTTGTGACCATGTATTCACAATTGCACTTGTAACAAGACTCTCCTCTCCATCACACTTGCATAAGGATACAATGAATGCCCCCTTCTTGGGCAAGTAACCCTCATACTGAAAAGCACTCTTTAATGCATATACATCACTTCTCAAACCCCTAACCCGAGCATAAGGAATCAACCTACAAAGGGGGATCCTAGGACATTCATCAAATACAAAAAGTTTGCACTTCCCAATCACATCTGCACCATTGACTATCTCCATGTCCATCTCAACAAATTCATTCTCATCTTCTTTTGCTTCACCTGAATGACTAACCTTTTTGATGACTAAATGTTCCTCAGGCACTTCTTTCTCCTCATTTACAAGTATATTTGGAGGCTGGACACTTGAGCCCACTACAACTTGTCCCCCCTTTTCCTCAGCATGAGGATGAACATTTGGCTCCAGAGGATCATGTCCTAGTTTTAGAAGCATCTTTCTTGAACCTTTTGGCGGCATTGCTACAACATGCCCGGGCCAATGGAGATGAGCTTTGGAGATTGGGATAGGAGGCTATGGAGGGGGGGCTTGAGCTACAAGGGAAGCATGCACTTTGAGTGCATTTGGATTGTGTGTTAACACGTTGCTTTTGAAGAAAAGCAGAAGAGTGCAATTTGAAGAAGTAGAAGAGCATAAAACATTTCCCTATTGTCATTTCTAGGCATTGCCCTCGGAATTTTGAACCAGAAGAGTGCTGCAAAAAAAATTCCCCAACCTTCATTTCTTTCTAGTCTTGCAGAAGCATAAGAGCGCAAAGCTACCGTTTTGCAGCAATAATTTCGTGTTTTTTTGTAGCTACCCCTCGTGAAGAGAGGGAAGAAGCACGCGCCAAGATCCCATTTTTTGCACCAAGAGAGAGGCAAGCAAGATGCAGACGATGCCGCAGACTGCAGGGGGCAATCTGAAGTGCCATAGATGTGGCAAGATAGTCCTCCATTTCAAATGGAAGAAGAAACAGCGCATAGAGCGGGTAAAGCGTCTATTGTGGAGTGACCTGCCGTAGCACTTGCAGCTCCAGGTTCTCGAACAAAGATTCCTTTTCGATCGATGAGTTTTCTTTGTTTCTGTCTCTTTGACAAGCCGATTATTTAAGTGACCACGGTGCTCAAGCTTCTGCAGCTGCTAACTGTGTGCAAGGCTTGGCGTCTCTTATTCAAAACTTCCCTGTTTTCCCTCAAAGTGTAAGCACCAGATGTTATATGGAGCTAGACAATGTGTGCAGGAATTCCTCCGCACAAGTGTTAGTACGGACTGTCGCAAGTCTAATTTTGACCTCAATCTTTGCTATGGAGTTATAAAGGTCTCTTGGGGCTCAGTACAAAAGTGGCATCCATATCTAAAGGGGTGCAAAAAGAGATGTTGGGAGAAGGAACCGGAGAGGAGACCATCGTTTGAATGTTGCAGCAAGTGAAAGCTTTGATGTTGAGGAGCAAAGCTCTGTATCATGTGAGTGCAGCAATTCTAGCAGGGAAGACGAGCGAGGAGCTAGCAAGGTTGCATGAGAGATTTGAGAAGAGGCTTGATGAATGGTGGGTAATGGAGCTCACAGCACATCAAAATCCTCAGCGAGTTCATGAATTCGTCTACTGCCTCTCGCTCGGCAAGCAATCCTTCCTCTTGTGCCAGTGCTTCAATAAATCAGTTGCAAACTGCAGCTCGGGATCTTCCTCCACATTATCCTCCACCTCTGCCATCGTTACTATCGCCTCTCTCTCTACCATCGCTACTATCTGGATTGTTAGTGCTCTGTAAGGCTTTTCCTCATCTATGGCTGCTATTCGCTCACATTTTGTTGAGTCAAAGGGTACTCAACTGTTAGCTGCATGACCTTCATCAATCATAAAAAACCACTTTCTACGGAGTGAACCAATTGTACACAGTTTTATTGGGCGCTGCTGCAAAGAACACAGAACCAAGCAAGTACCTGAACAATCCTTCCTTCTAGCTGTTGTTCTTTTCCCTTCTGCCTCCTTGAAAATCTGTGTAAGAAATTCCTATGCTTCATAGCTGTTTGAGAGACAGTATCGTTCTTTGTAGGAGATGAGGCTGAATGCAGGAGCCGAGGAACATGGAGAAAACGTTGGAGGTGGGAGGAGAAAACATTGGAGGTGAGAGGAGAAAACGTTGGAGTTCCTAAACTCAACCAAAAAGTGTGCAATTAATTCAAGAGGATCACAAACGTATCCTCCCTGCCAGACAACGCTCAGACAATGCTAAATGCACATGAAGACCTTTAAAAGGCACTAAAATTGTCGGTTTGTAGAAGATCCCACATTTTCGACTGGCGACTACGGCTAAGATAGGTGGAGGAAACAAGGGGAGGAAATGCCTTCACGATTGGGTTTGTTTGGATCGGTTCCCGAGTGGTTGATTGATAACTAGTTAGAGCAAAGGCCTGGTCTATTTTGGAGGGTCATAAAAGCCCTTGGCATATTTGGCATCATAGTACGTTATGAGTAAAAAACGAGATGCTACTAACGAGAATATAAGCACTTTGCTTCCAATGTTATCTAGTATATATTAATGGTAGAGACCATGATCGTTCCAACAACAAGATAAAAATCATGCCAAGATATAGCAAGATTCACCCCTCCCACACGTATCTCTCACACCCCTATACATGCAACTCATGAGGCATAACTCATATTATTACCCAAATGCTACGTGTCTATAGACCTCCCGAGTCCCAAGGAGTGTTCAAGTTTCCAAATTTACATGAGAGATCCACTTTAGTTACCGATAGTAGAGAGAGTGGAGGAGTTACTACTCACACCATCAAATGTGAGATGGCACGAAAAATAATTGCCATGTGTCTGCATCCATTAAATGGTTGGATTCTCTCTATCCAATTGGGTGTCACATAGTTTCAACTAGGAATACTTGATAGAAACTCCATCAACTGACAATCCCGCTCTCTCTTGAACTAGACATAACGAAGAATGTTAGGGATTAGTTGTACTCGAAGTCTACTAAGTGGTTTCCATGACATAAGGCAGCTCAGGCCTGCCACCTTTCATGTAAAGTGTTTTTTTTCTCAGAGATGGTCGCACTTGTATGAATCACTTACCTCTTGTTTAAACCACTTTGCTCTGTTGAACTCTTAGGATTCTTTCTCCCCCACCATAATGCCACGTGCTACTGCCTTCTTGCAATATTTAGAGAGAGACTCTTGCAATTCATTATGATATAGAGTATTGTGAGGTTTCTTTGTCAAATATTAGAGACCACTTTTCCATTGTAGAGGAAGAGATTGAGTTGCATCAAGCAACTGAAGTTGAAGATGTTTCAGTGGCACTTCAGTTGGTCGAGTTGGAAGAGGGAGAGAAAGGATTTAGGCTTGAGGGATGGAAGAATCCAATGTTCATGGTGACTACCAAGAAGAAAACATCCTCTAGTAAAGCTGACTCTGTGTTTACTCTTTCCCACGGTTTCTGCAGGAAGAGTAGGGTATTCTCAGTATGCAGGGTTTCAAGGCTTTTTGTCACCTACAGATATATCGGGGTTGTCGGTTGTAGTATATGTATAGCTTAGGACCTCGAGTCATGTTCAGGTGAGAGATATAGGCTTAACTGTGGTAAGCAAACAAAGTGCATGCATGTGTAAGGAACGTGTATCATCATGATTGAGGTAATCAAGGCTTTCGCCTTCATTGGGGGTTGCATGGTTTAGGAGGAGTTTAAGGATGATTAGGAGGTTCCAGGGTTAGATGGAGGTTCCAGGGTTTAGAAGGAGGTTCCAAGGTTTAGAAGGAGGTTCCAGGGTTAGAAGGAGGTTCCAGGGTTTAGAAGGAGTTCCAAGGTTTAGAAGGAGGTTCCAAGGTTAGAAGGAGGTTCCAGGGTTAGAAGGAGTTCCAAGGTTTAGAAGGAGCTTCCAAGGTTTAGGATAGAGTACATGGTGGAGAACTCGTCTCCCTCATAGATCATGGAGTTTAATGGTTTAGGGGGAGCATAGGAGTGGGAGAGAAAGAAGGTGTAAGAGCATGGGGGAAAGAAGAGAGAGGAGGGACGAGGAGGAGGAGGAGGAGGAGGAGGGAGGAGGAGAGAGGAGGAGGAGGAGAAGGGAGGAGGAGAGAGGAGGAGGAGGAGGGAGGAGGAGAGGGAGAGGACGGGTTGCAAGGTTGGAGGAGAGGGGAGAAGGAGTTGCAAGGTTAGGACATGCTTTTGGATGTGGAGTGCAAGGAAGCATGGACACTTGAGACAATTGCTTGGAATACCAAAGTAGAACTCAACACAATGCCCCAAAGAGTGCGGGCTTCATTCCATTATGGGGTATTTATACAAGTTGGAGAGCTTCTCTCTCTGCATGTAGAAGTTGTAACACATTCTCTTTCTACATGTAGAAGTTGTAACACGTTCTCTTTCTACATGTAGAAGTCGTATGTAGAAGTTGTAACACATTCTCTTTCTACATGTAGAAGTCGTATGTAGAAGTTGTAACACATTCTCTTTCTACATGTAGAAGTCATATGTAGAAGTTGTAACACATTCTCTTTCTACATGAGTCCATGTTGGCACAAAGTCAACATACTCCCGGATCCATTTTATTACTCGTCATCGGGTTATGGCTTATTTTGATTTCAAAGTTGGGATGCCATGTGCGTAATCCAATCGTTCCTGCTGTAATGCTTTTGCTCCATACAATTTGTGGTCTATAGTCAAGAAGTTTATCTCCTCTTAAGGAGGGGTAGACAGCTGTGAATTTTAGAGGGGATCTCATTGCTGAGGTTGCGGACTTTGCAATCGAATCTTCTTGGGAAGACGTTTGGCGGGGGTCTCGTTGTTGAGGCTGGCATTTCTTGCTATCTTGCATACATGTTGGATGCGATTGCACTCGTATCATTGAGCTTGTAGATAATTTGTATGCAAGTCTAATATTTTTGCATATAGGAGACGGCTGTGATGTTTGGCGGGGGTCTCATTGTGGAGGCTGCAGACTCTTTTGCCAATTCATCTTGAGTTTTGGCATAGCTTCTTGTCCTGCTAGTGAATTCATTGCATGCTTTGAGAGTATGGAATGAAAGTGTATGATACTATTATTGATGCAATCTATTATGTGCCTATGCAAAATCGTGTGAGTGCATGTGATGTGTCTAACTATATGCTTATTTGTGGGTTTTAATAGGGAAACTAAGACTCAATCATCCCTAATACGAAATTGATTAGGTCTTCTCAAATGTGCAAAAACGTGCATATGCCAGTGAGTGTGCATGTAACAATCTAGTGCAAATTATATGTGCAAAAACATGCATATGCTAGTGAGTGCTCGTGATACAATCTAATCCTAACTAAGGAAGACTTGGTTTTCCAAATCTTCATTTTTGTCGGGGATGGCTTGCGTGTTGATGTAGTAGCGCTTCAGTCGGCTCCTGTTTACTGTTGTGTTGAATTGGGCTCCATCCAATGTTTCGAGCAGCATAGCTTCGATGGGATTCATCTTTCGTACTTGGTAGGGTCCTTAACCTAGATACTTCAGTTTTCCCTTGTGTACTTTGGCATTGTATAACAGGACTAAGTCGCCTTCCTTGATGTCTTTAGCTTTCAGATTTCTATCAAACCATGCCTTTCTTCTACGTTTTTTTGTTGTCATGGCATGGTAGGTGACTAGTCTTGTCTCTGTATGCTTCTCCAACTGATAGAGCCTTTCTTTCAAGGATTCATGGTCTCCCATGCATTCTTGTACTGCTATGCGTAGACTTGGTATTACAAATTCGAGTGGGACCACAACTTCAAGGCCGTACACCAATTGAAAAGGTGTGTTTCCTATACTGACCTTGAATGTGGTTCTGTATGCCCATAAGGTTGCATTCAGTTTCTCTACCCAATCAGAATGTTGTGGTTCTACTACCTTGGTGAGGATAATGCATATTATTTTGTTGGTGGATTCGGCCTGTCCATTCCCTTGGGGGTAGTAGGGTGTTCTTTTTCTATGGATTACCATGAAGCCAGACAAGAGTTCTTGGATTACCTCATTGACAAAATGTGTGCCTCTATCCGACACAATTTCAATGGGGCATCCGAATCGGGTGATCACATTTTCATATAAGAATCTTGCTGTGCTTCTGGCATCTGCCTTTCTGACTGCTTTAAGCTTCAGCCCATTTTGTAAAGTAATCAGTGGCCACAATGATGTAGCGTGCCTGTGTCCCTTTTGTTGCTGGATGTATGGGACCCACATAGTCAATCCCCCATTTCTCAAATGGTTTTTGTGCAACAACTGTTGTTGGGGGATTGAAGTTTTTGTGTTGTGGTTTAGTAGTCCGTTGGGAAACATCACAGCCTTTTACATATTCATAGGCATCTGCCCACAGTGTTGGCCACTAGTAGTCTACAAGGAGAACTTTTCTTGCTATGGCTTCCCCTTGGAAGTGTCCTCCTACAATGCCTTCATGGACTTCACTCAGGATTGGCATGATCTCATGAGGCATTACACATCTTCATATCTGGTCCTTGCCCATCTTATATAATTGTCCTGCAATGAGTTGATAGGGTGCAGCCTTTAGAATCAATTTTTTGGCATCTATTGCTTTCATTTCAGGGGGTGGACTTCCTGCCATCAAGTACCCAATGATATCTCCACACCACTCTGGAACAGCATCTATTTGAAATAGTGTGGCATCTAGTAAGTTGTCTTCTACTCCAGTGGCTTCTTCTCTCGACTTGACTTGAGACATCTGATCGGCAATGTAGTGTTGGGCACCTTTGCGGACCACTATTTTGAAGTTGAATTCTTGAAGCAAGAGGAGCCATCTGGTTATTCTTCCTGTGGTACATGGACGGTTCACAAGATAAAGCAATGCTTGATGGTCGGTGTAGAAGACAAAATCATTTGCTAGTAGATAGTGCCGAAATTTCTTTACACTATACACCATTGCTAGGGCTTCTCTTTCTGTGGTTGTTTAGTTGATCTCTGCATCATTGAGTTGTCGACTGGCAAAGTAGAAGGGGTAGTCTTTCTTATGTTCACCAGGTTGACAAAGCACACTCCCAATTACATACTTGGATCCATCAGTATGTACATGAAAATCAATATCCCAATTGGGAGATATAAGGATGGGTGTTGTGATTAGGCACCACTTTAAAAGCTCAAAGGTCTGGTCGCACTATTCTGTCCATAAGAATTCCACTAATAATTTGTAAATTGGTCTGGCTATCATGGCATACTGTAAGATAAATCTTCTATAATAGCCGGCATGTCCCATAAAGACATGGACACCTTTGGAATTTGTAGGAGGAGGCAATTCCATGATGATTTTGATTTTGTCCATGTCAGTTGCAATCCCATGTTGAGAGACGACGTGTCCCAAGACAACTCCGTGGGTGACCATGAATTGGCATTTTGTTGGATTTAGGAAGATGCCATACTCCTTGCATTTGATTAGTACTTCTTCAAGACATTTGAAGTGGTCTTGTTTGTTTGAATGGATGCACAAATCATCCAAGAACACCTGTAAAAACTTATTCAAAAATGACTTGAAAGCTGTGAATATGACTTGCTAGAATGTGGCCGGGGCATTATAAAGGCCGAATGACATGACTCTATATGCAAAAATACCCCATTCTATAGCAAATGCTATTTTTTATTGTTCTTGAGGAGCAATTTGCACTTGGTTATAGCCACTGAAGCCATCCAAGAAGCTATATGTTTCTGAACCTACCACTTTTTCCAACACTGTTTCTGTTAAGGGTAGGGGATAGTGATCCCTGATTGTGGTGGCATTCACATTTTTTAAGTTTATGCATATTCTGAGCTTCTTGTTACGTTTAGGTACAATGACAATGGGTAAAACCCAATTAGTGTGCTCTATCTTGTAGATGAATCTGACATCTAGGAGTTTTTCCAGCTCGTCATAAACCATGGTGCCATATTTAGGATTTGTGTGATAAGGTCCACATACCTTAGGGTGAGCACCTTCCCTTATAGGTATCGTGTGTACTGCCACTTCTAGTGAAATTCCTTTCATCTCTTTGTATGACCATGCTAGGCAGTCACAATATTCCATTAGGAGTTCTTTGAGTTTGGTTTCATCTTCTTGACGAAGCTGTTTCCCAATGAAAACCAATTTTTCTTCCTCCCCTTCACAAGCGAGGTTTATTGTGCATGTTTTTGCCGGTCCCTCATAGATTAGAGTTTCTCCAATGCTATTGGTTTCTTGAACTTCAGATTCTCTGAGTGGTCTTGGCATTGCTATTGGCGCACTGCCACTTGTATAATTCTTGAAGTATTCCGGCACTTCTCGAAGATCGACCTTTGATGGTGTTGAACTAGCCTGACATGTGTCATGTGTACTAGGTGGCATAGTTGCATTTACTAATTTGTTAGGCTCTTCTTAACTTTCTTTTTTTGAAGTCTCTTGATCGAGCTTCATCCGCACGTGGCTTATATTTCCAAAACTTCTTACGTTGCGAATTGTGGGGTAACTTTTCCACTGGTAAGGTGTTTCCAAGTAAGGGTTCATTTGCTGTGCATACTCCTTCCAGTCCCTCAGGGGACCATTCAAGAGGCGATGATTCTGATTTTGAGGGAGCTGACTTTGCAAGGTACAATAAGACTGGACTTGTTCGAATTCATTGAAGTGCTCGGCCTTGGCTTTTCTGCGATTTCCTCCTTCAGCTTTCTTGAAGGATCTTCTGCTGTTATTCAACTTTGGAGGTTCAACTTTTGGGAGCTCGACTGCCATTAGGGCATGTAGAATGGCTAAGTCATTATTAAAGATTTGACCTTCAATTTTAGCATTCGCAGCCTCTATTTCAAGGTCCCAAGGAAAATTTGAGTCATCATTGGTATGGGTACCTTTTTCAGGTTCATTATCCCACTCGAGGTCAGCCATAAAGAATGGCATCTCTAGATCGATTGGTTCTTCATGTGGGAGTGGAGGATCTACCTGTAGCGCCTTGGCATCTATCTGTGAGAAGATGGGGTCTAACGAATGGCAGTTGTTGATGGTTGCCAATGTTTGTATCCAGTTATTGACATTGCTCTGTGAGTCACCTGCTATGGCATGCTGTTGCAAGGGAGCTGATTTGCTTGAGATTGTTGTTGAAGATGTGTCATCCAATGCTCTAGGCACAATTGGTTTAATAGCTCCTGTCCCCACATTCACCTTGACTGCAGTGTCTCGATTCTGGATTGTTAGTCTATCAGTTCCCCAGTCATGGAGGACTAATGCTTCCTGTAACCAAGGATGTCCTAGTAAGATTTGATAGGATTTTTTTGGGAGATCCAAGATTGTGAATTGAAGGGAAAAATGAACTCCTATGATCTTTGTGGACAAGCCATTCCCTATTCCCAAGGGTTTAGCCCGTGAATCATCAGCAAGACGTATGTTGAAATTAGCCTTTTGCATTGGTGGGAGACCCCATTCTTCGTAGAGCTCCTTGGATAGGACATTTACACCTACTCCACCATCCACTATGGCTTGGTGGACTTCATTATATGCCTTGTGGATCAAAGGCACAATAATGTTGCATATGTCATCTCTCTCACCCATCCGCACAGGGATATCTTCAATGTCGTTCATAGGTGGAGGGGGATTTGCAAGTTCAATCCATCCTTTGAAACTCTCCCAGAGATTGGGACAATTTCGTAGGAGGATTTCGATGGGAATTGACACAGGGCAACTCAAGATGCTAGAGAGTGCGGCTCCTTCAAGTTGACATGGCGGTACATTATGTTGTGGAGTCTATTGTTGGAATAGAGGCTCGAGTACAGTATCAATATTTTGTGGGGCCAAGTCATGGATTGGATCTTAAGCTTGTTTCTCAGCCTCAAATTGAGCTTGTTTGTTTTGTACCCATTGTTGAAGTGCCTGAAAATGAGCTTTCTCCACCTCTGCATTGGGGTATGGAGCTTCTTTTATTTGAGGTTCAGGAGTTGATGTGGATGAGCTCGGCTGCCCATTGCTTGGCGGAGGTGGAGGCACTTGTGCTTTCTTTTTCAGAAGTCGCTTTGGTTGGATTGGAATGTTAGGGTCCTTGGTGGCCTCTTTCTGTTGGCGTGTAGTTACATTTACAGGTTGTGATTTTACACTTGCCAGACCCAAACTTTGATGGTCCGCCCCAATGATGTCAATGGGAATGTCAAGCTTAACCTCTATTTATTCTGGGATCTTATTTTTCATGGGACAATCCATACACGCATACCCTATGCCACAATCTCTGTAGAGTGGTTAGAAAGTAGCTGGGCTACCACGATGAGGGCACTCTGCGATCCAGTGATTTTCTCCACAATCATAGCACTTGATTGGTGTGCGATATGTGTTGGGACGGACTTGATTTGCATAAACTAGTATTAGACACTCTACACCTTCTACATAGTACACTGGGTACTCTGCTTCATACTCAAATGGTGAGTCTACTTCCTCAGCTTGTAATTGATTGTATGGGAACTGCCTGAGGAGCTGGATTTGGTGCTCTTGGATATAGTCGTGGATTTGGATTCCTGAGTAGTTGTGGGACTTGTGTCCAAACGAGAACAAGATTTAGCCTCGGAGCTAGGGTCGCTTGTGCAAGTGCCGGTTGCCTGTATACTGGCATGGGTGTCGCTTGGTATTGTTGAGGTCAAGCCGGATTGTTGCGCATGTTGAAGATGCAACTGTTCTCATCATGGCCGCTAACAATACAGATATGGCACCACAACCTTGGCGGTGGATTTGCTTGTGCAATGATCCTGGCTCTTAGGACTGGGCACTCATTTGCTGTATGATTGGCCATGCAATGTGGACACCAAACATTTTCTCGCTGTGGATATGTCTGAGTTTGCGGCTGAGACAATTGAAGTTTTTGTTCCATGGCCTACATCATGTCTTCTTTCAGCTTCAGGGTCATGGCCTCTAGGCGATCCTCATTTGATGTTTTGGTAGTGGCCTTTGATTTGCCCTTTTTTGGGCGCTTATCGCGTGTACTAGATCTGCCATCATCACTGCTAGTATCTGAGTTAGTCATGCCATCCTCGATGTCAATGGCTACCGCATGAGCAGCACTAAACGTTTCATAGCTACTTATCTTTTTCACATCTTTTCGAATTTTCTTTCTTAGACATGCTATAAACCATGCTGTGAGGTACTTTGCATCTAGGCGTGGGTCACATTTGGCGACTAATCTTTTCATCTTACCCAAGTACATGTGTACATCTTCTCGGTGGCCTTGTTCGAGCTTGCTGAGTTGGAGAGCGGGATCATCTTGTAGCCTCTCCATTTGAAAGCGTCTTTTAAATTCAGTCTGAAGTAGGTCCCATGTGGCACATTCTTCCACTAGAAGGTCTAGGTACCATTCAGATGCTTCATCAGTTAAGGCCATGGGAAACCAAGCCACCTTGGTTTCATGGGATTGATCGCCACCTGCTCGGCATGTGGCATCAAAATGCTGGAGGAAGTGGGCTGGATCTCCCCTACCATTATATTTGGGAAGTACCAGTTTTCCCAAGGGGCATCTGCCGTGATTGTTATTATTTCTTCGATTAAAGAAATTGTCAGCCTCTGCATTGAGGTCAATATCCCCATCATTTTCATGACGGCGTCCAGCCATGTTGGGTCGTGGAGGAGTTAAAGGGAGTGGTTGAATCTCAGGGGGGATTCGGGGTAGAGATTGGTGGGGGCGGTTGTTGCAGCGGAGTTATATGCGGATGTGGCGAGCATTGGAGTTGAAGGCATTAGCCGGAACATAGCTGCATGCAGATTGGGCGGGATTTGCCAAGGGTGTCTCTGCCACAAGTGCGGGTGTGGATGTAGTGTTGTTGGGAGGGTTAGAGTGTTGTTAGTTTGTGTAGGGACCATCCTGTTAATATTGTTCCTAAGATTGTCCTACGTGTGTAGGAAAATGTGCCGGTGCAGACGGATCGGTAATCGGAGGTCACGACGTGAAAATATGAGCGAATTTATACGAAACGAGGCCCACACGGGGGCGCAAATGAGCGAGTGCTAGGGATGCCAAAATGGTGTGCAATGGGCTGGTAAAATACCTTGTAGTGTGGTGTTTCCATGTGTGAAATTTGGGTTCAAATGGGGTTAATTTTGGGTTCAAAACGGATGAGTTACGAGGGGTTAAAGTAGGGCTAAAATTGACCTTTTTGGGGGGGTGTCCTAAGGGTGGTGTGAATGGACTTTAAGTCCAACTGAGGGGTTGGAACCAAGTTTTTCTAGTTAGGTTAGCTAACCTATATCCTCCCAGTTACTATAACTGGGAGGTTTGACTAACTACAGTTAGTTACTAACTTAAGAGTTAGTCTAAGCTAACTGATATTAACTAATCGAGGTTAGACTAACTTAACTAACCTAACCTAATGGCAGTTAACTAACCCAACTAACCTAACTAACCTAACCTGACTAACCTAAGCTAGCCTAGGCTAACCAATTAGCCTAATCTCGTGTTAGTAACTAACCTAACCTTAGGTTAGTTTTAGGTTAGGTGTTTTTTTTTTTAATTTTTTTTAACTGTGGGGGGCTTTTTCGCGGTGGCGGCACGGGGGGGGTGTGTTTACACAGAGGGGAGGGGAGCGAGGGGAAGAGGGGAGGGGAGCGGGGGGAAAGGGGAGAGGGGGCGGGGCACGGGCGAGCGAGGCTGCAAGATGAGGTGGCAGGCGAGCGGTGGGGCAGGGTGGCAGGCGGGGAGCAGGGTGGCGAGCGGGGCGACGGGCGGGGAGCAGGGTGGCGGGCAGGGAGCAGGGTGGTGGGCGGGCTGGCAGGCAGGGGGGTGGGGTGGCGGGGCAACAGGCGGGCTGGCGGGCTGGCGGGCAGGCTGGCGGGTGGGGGAGCGGGGTGGCGGGCGACGGGCGTAGGGCGAGGAGTGGGTGGAGCAGCAGGGGGTTAAGGGGAGAGGAAGAGCCGAGAGGGGGAGGGGGGTGGGAACGAGAGAGAGAGAGAGAGAGAGAGAGAGAGAGAGAGAGAGAGAGAGAGGGTGAGAGCTAGAGAGAGAGGAGAGAGAGAGAGGGAGAGAGAGAGGAGAGAGAGAGAGAGAGAGAGAGAGAGAGAGAGAGTGTGTGTTTTTTACTTCGTAGCAACAATGCTAAGATGCACACAGTAGGTGTATCCGAAGTCAACCACAAGGATCGAACATACACACACAACGACACGAACGAGAGCCTCAACCACCAAGACCCATGCGGGTTTTACAAAACTTGATGGGGAAGGATGGCTTATACATGTCTGAGAGAGAGAGTTTTTTAATTCGTAGCAACAATGCCAAGACGAGAGAGAGAGAGAGAGAGAGAGAGAGAGAGAGAGAGAGAGAGAGAGTGAGAGAGAGAGAGGAAAGAGAGAGAGAGAGTGTGTGAGACTAAAGAGAGAGAAAGGGAGAGAGAGAGAGAGAGAGACAGAGAGAGAGAGAGAGAGAGAGAGAGAGAGAGAGAGAGAGAGGGGGGGGGTAGAGAGAGAGAGAGGGGGGGGGAGAGAGAGAGAGAGAGAGAGAGAGAGAGAGTATAGAGAGAGAAAGGGGGGAGAGAGAGAGAGAGAGAGAGAGAGAGAGAGAGAAAGAGAGGGGGGGAAGGGGGAGAGAGAGAGAGAGAAAGAGAGAAGAGGGAGGGGGAGGGATAGAGAGAGAGAGAAAGAGGGAGATAGGGGGGAGGGAAAGAGAGGTAGAAAGAGAGAGAAAGAAAGAGAGAGGAGAGAGAGAGAGAGAGAGAGAGAGAGAGAGAGAGAGAGAGAGAGAGGTAGAAAGAGAGAGAAAGGGGGAGGGATAGAGAGAGATGGAGGGGGGGAGGGGGGAGGGGGTGGTGGAGATGGAGGGAGGAGGGGGGGAGGGGGAAGATGAAGGAGAGAAAGGGGAGGGGGGAGGGGGAGATGGAGATGGAGATGGAGGGGGGAAAGGGGGAGGGGGGAAGGGGGTGGTGGAAATGGAGGGGGGAAGGGGGGGGGGGGGGGGGGGGTGGAAATTGAGGGTGGTGGAGATGGAGGGGGGAGAAGGGGAGGGGGGAAGGGGGTGGTGGAAATGGAGGGGGGAAGGGGGGGGAAAAAGAGAGAAGAAAAAAGCTTGATGGACGGAAATCCAAAGGGAGGAAGAGGTGGTCACCTGAACACTCTCCAAGTCTTTCTCGATGTAACAAGATTGTTGAGGAACAATGGATGGTGGGCAGATGGCTAGGTGATCGCTGCGAGATGGGCTCAAAGTCACTTACAATGTGAGGATGGGAGTAAGGTGGTGGTCGATGGAGAGGGAGGAGTGTCTTGCGTAGGGCTCGGAGTGAAGAAGAGGATGGAGGCAAAATGTGAAAGATGAAGAATGAGGGGGTGAAGTGGGTTTTTATAGGAAATGAGTTTAGGTTTAGGGTTAAACCCTAAACTTTTCCCGAGCCGTAACTTGTTATGGATAGCTCGGTTTGCTCTTCTGCAAAAAGGTGAAATAATCAAAATTGCAAGCTCTACGCATTCGTGTCCACTACCTAGCCTGATTGTTTATCAAGTGGCTTCTATTTAAGAAATAAAGAAAATTTTGTAAGGTAGTAACCCAAGGTTGATGCTTGGGGTAGATATGTTTGGCTAGAAATGGAAAAAATTTTACTCTCCTTGCCCTTGAGTGTTATGTTCGTGAAAGTTCGAAGTAGTTTGTTTTTTTTTACACATACCTGCATATGTTTTACTCATTACTTGAGATGCTAGTCTCCCCGGCAATGGCGCCAAATGTTTGCTCTTTCCCACAGCTTCCGCAGGAAGAGTAGGGTATTCTCAGTATGCAGGGTTCCAAGGCTTTTTGTCACCTACAGATATATCGGGGTTGTCGGTTGTAGTATATGTGTAGCTTAGGACCTCGAGTCATGTTCCGTGAGAGACGTGGGCTTAAGTGTGGTAAGCAAACAAAGTGCATGCATGTGTAAAAGGAACGTGTATCATCATGATTGAGGTAATCAAGGCTTTTGCCTTCATTGGGGGTTACAGGGTTTAGGAGGAGTTTAAGGATTAGAAGGAGGTTCCAAGGTTAGAAGGAGATTCCAGGGTTTAGAAGGAGGTTCCAAAGTTTAGAAGGAGGTTCCAAGGTTACAAGGAGGTTACAAGGTTTAGAAGGAGTTCCAAGGTTTAGAAGGAGGTTCCATGGTTAGAAGGAGGTTCCAGGGTTAGAAGGAGTTCCAAGGTTTAGAGGGAGGTTCCAAGGTTTAGGATAGAGTACATGGTGGAGAACTCGTCTCCCTCATAGATCATGGAGTTTAAGGGTTGAGGAATAAAGGGTTTAGGGGGAGCATAGGAGTGGGAGACGAAGAAGGTGTAAGAGCATGGGGGAAAGAAGAGAGAGGAGGGAGGAGGAGGAGGAGGAGGAGGAGAAGGAGGAGGGAGGAGGAGAGAGGAGGAGGAGGAGAAGGGAGGAGGAGAGAGGAGGAGGAGGAGGGAGGAGGAGAGGGAGAGGATGGGTTGCAAGGTTGGAGGAGAGGCGAGGAGGAGTTGCGAGGTTGGGACATGCTTTTGGACATGGAGTGCAAGGAAGCATGGACACTTGAGACAATTGCTTGGAATACCAAAGTAGAACTCAACACAATGCCCCAAAGAGTGTGGGCTTCATTCCATTATGGGTTATTTATACAAGTTGGAGAGCTTCTCTCTCTGCATGTAGAAGTTGTAACACATTCTCTTTCTACATGTAGAAGTATGTAGTTGTAACACATTCTCTTTCTACATGTAGAAGTCGTATGTAGAAGTTGTAACACATTCTCTTTCTACATGTAGAGGTTGTATGTAGAAGTTGTAACACATTCTCTTTCTACATGTAGAAGTCGTATGTAGAAGTTGTAACACATTCTCTTTCTACATGAGTCCATGTTGGCACAGAGTCAAGAGTGTCCTTACTATGTTGCGACACCTTCCATTGTCAAGCTCTTTGCATGTGGCATTTTCAAGTGCACAGAGAATCAAAGTGGTTAATGAGCTCCCCAATACGTATGATGGGTATGCTCTTTTTGAGTTGCCCCCAATATCTTCTAGCTCTCCCATGCAAGGAATGGATCAAAAGTCTGACAGACATGTTTGGATAGAATACTCTACTTGTAGGCAGGAGTTTTTCCATGGTATTGTAAGGACTAGTAGATGTGGAGGTTATATGAGGTGCTACAATGTTGATTGTACATACAATGAGCGCACATGAATAGTCAATGAAACAAAATGGAAAGGAAAGTTGAAGAGGGCTCCCCC
This sequence comes from Dipteris shenzhenensis, assembly GCF_047967505.1. Taxonomy (NCBI): domain Eukaryota; kingdom Viridiplantae; phylum Streptophyta; class Polypodiopsida; order Gleicheniales; family Dipteridaceae; genus Dipteris; species Dipteris shenzhenensis. The sequence goes on from NC_141617.1 coordinate 46,519,322, forward strand.
TATGGGGCCCATAACTAGAGAGAGTGGGTCTTTTGTCTGTAAGCACTGTGGAGAGCACCCTGAGTGTGTTGCCACATGCAGTGCATTTATTTACTACTGCCTTCCCCATGATCATGAAAAAACAAGCAGATGTGCAATTCATATGGGTACACATAATCATCCACTTGGAGCATCAAGACTATGTGGATAGTCATCATCCTGAATATATAGCAGTGACAACAAATAGAGCACTAGTGAAAAGAAGACATACTGGTGTGCATGGAGGTATTGAGCATAAGGTCTACAAAGAGACAGATGTGTATGATGCTAATTGGGCAATTCAAAGCACAAATGCCAATAGTGTAGTCACATGCTTTGGATACTTGGCAGATGTGCGTAGACGGTGTGGAGCTATGATTAATGAGTTGGGCAGGAGGTCTACAGAAGGAGTCCCAGCTCCATGCTTCAAGGGGGGTCGAAGACAGCATCCCAATGGCATCATAGAATAAGTAGTTTGGTTCTGTAATAAAACAGTTACCCATACATGGAATGTTGATTGCTCTATTAAAGGAGTGCCAGGAACTACTCCTGGAGTGTGGAAGATTGCAAGGGGTACCTTTGTGACAATGCAAGAGAGTTTTGAATTAATAAAATCTAGATTTGTCCTTGAGGATGGTATAGGTAGTTCCATCATTGGGCAACCTTCAATCCCAGATAGAAACAACACACAAAGTCATGCTCAGGCAGGGATTCGTGATGGAAAGGTGGTAAGATGGAGATCGAAATTAAGGAGTTCAAAGATAAGATTGAGAAAGCAATGGTAGCAAATGCAGAGATTATCAAAGAGGATATCATTACCCCACATGAGATTCATGTTTTCCATTTACGGACTCCTGGGTGAATTTCAAGGGGCTTAAGTTATTGCAGAGTTCCCACGTTGTACATGCCTTGACTTTACTGAATGTGAAGTAAATATGACAGCTTATATTCCATGCAAACATATATACTACATCTTCATTGTTGTGCTGGGAATGAGTGCTACAATCCATTAGTTTATACATCAGGCTGCTCTCACAAAGGTGGAGTTGTTTGGGATCTAAGAGAAACCTTTGGAATATAATTAGATAGGTTTCAAGTACTACCTTGAGTTGTTGATGTCCAATCTATAGCTGAAAGACAAGTGGCTATCATCTACTTCTGTATATGAATTAGTATCATCTTTTATGAAAAAAATTTTGTGGGTTGGTAATTTGGCCTCTTCATTGGCTTATAGTAACTGGATTATTTAAGACTAGTTTAATACTTCGTGTTCTCTAGTTCAAATTGAAATTGGCTGGCTCAAGTTTTTTGTGGCTCGCTTTTACTCCTTGACTCACTTCCTACGGCTTGCTTTTTGGTAATCCTCGTTTTCATATAATCATCATTAAACTTGTATCCTGTGGGCTTTGCAAATCTCTCCTTGAGCTCCACTATGATAGTATTCTTCGTTGTCTCATCCTGCATGCACCATCCAGGAAATATACCATTGGGAAAATATGAGGACATTAGGCATGTCATACAAGCGATGAGTTTTTTTTCCTTCTTATCCTCAATAATATCTCGCATCTCATTGAGAATGTATGAAATGTCCTCAAGGTCAAGATACTCTGGTATTAAAGGAATTCTAGAGATGGGAGTGGTGGTGGAGCAAGGGGTGGTAGATCGACTTGGGGTGGAGTGGACTTGGGGTAAAGCTAGGGGTAGGTGGAATGGGTGGGCATGGGACCAGTACCATGCTATCTCATCATGGGTAGAGAGGCAGGAATGTGCAGACTCATCTACATCTGCACTCCCAATACAACACAAGCCCCTCCTAGTCTTACTATGGCATGGGGTATAGCTAGGGGTGGTGGAGAAAGGGGAGGTGGAGTGCTCCATGATAGTGGTGGAGAAGAGGTCAATGGTGGCAAGGTGCACCATCTCATCAACATCTATGGCGGCTACACCTCCACCCCAACAACTACCCTTCTTACTCTTCCTAAAGGGAAGACACCAATACCTAGGTCATGATGCCTGACTAACTATGATAGGCAACCCCTGTCGGGTAGGCAATGCTAGAGCATGTCGGGTAGGCAATGTTGATGCTCTAGAACTAGGGAGACCCATTGCGCTAGGAGAGCTGTGAGATGAAGTAATCCTAGAGTAGATAAGAGACTGGTATCTCTCTAGGTCAGCTAGTCTCATCTTCATTACAAACTCCTCTGGACTCATCAGTCCATTGCCTCCCCTAGAACGGGTGGATTGCTCTAAAGTGGAAGACATGCACTGCGAATCCATGCTGAATAAATAAAACACAAACCCATACAAAAGAAGAAAGCTAAATAAATAAAACTATGAACATGCAAAAATACCAATGCAAAAATAAGAAGAGACGAAGGGGAAAGAGAGGGGAGATAAAGAGAAAAGAGGAGAGGAGAAGAAAAGGATGGGGAAAAGAGTAGTGGAGAGGAGAGGAGGAGAGATAAAGAGAGGAAAAGAATGGAAAAGAATGCAAAAATGAGGAAAAGAATGTGTAAATGCAATAAAAAAACAAAAATGCAAAAAAGAATGCAGAAATGTGGAAAAGAATGCTAAAATATGAAAGAGTGCAGAGGTTTTAGGGGAGGCCTAGAACTTTGGTTTTGCTCTGCTAAGTATCATGGTACTTCTTCCTTCCCCATAGTAGCACCTTTAAAACCCTAGCATCACTATATCACCAAAACCCTAGCATCATTTAAGCTTGCTCTTCCTCTCTTTCTCTCTTCCTCAAAGGTTGAAAAACTACAAACTATTATGGATTACAAGAGAAAGAGATAGGCATGAAGGCAAACAAGCAGTAGTAGCAAGGTTGCAAGTAGAAAGAGAGCAAGCCTAGAAGCAAGTGGAGCAAAGTATGTGAGCAGTTGAGGGTAGTGCAAGTGTGCAAGACGAGGAAAGCAAGAGCGTAAGCATGCACATCGCAAATGATGGTTACAGAGAGGTACTGATAGGAAAATGAAGGGGACATAAGCTCCCTCAACTCTACATGCATGCCCTACATGACTATTTTTTGGAAATTTGCACCACACAAAGTGCAATAAGGGATATATTTGGGGTCTTGATAATGATGTATCATCTAACCATGCTACATCCACACATGCCGAAGTGATAGTTGGAAGCTCCACCTACTCATCATGAAAGGGGAATGGTGGCATAGGGCCAAAATAGGTCCTAAGGTGAAAACCATTAACTGGCTTCTTGATTTTCTTGCCTTGCAACATGCCCAATGAAAACGTTCCATCATAAAACCTATACATGATCCATATCCCATCAGAGCCTTAACTTTCTAGGGCAAGGACTAAATCCAGACTAGAAGAGTAATACTACAACCTTTTCATCAAGGATCTATATCTTTACATGGTGGTTGACCCACTTCTTTCATAACCATTACATTGTATCAAATACAGATGAGGCAATGTACTAGTGTTCACCTAATTTTTGAAGCTGGTTCATCCAATTTTGGGAAGGGACTCTTCTAAACTCAAGAATTTAGACACTATGATCCTAAGGCTCAAAACCAAGAACTCTATGGGGACCTCAACCCCATATACCACCTTGGAAGGGATGGTGACCTTGTATGTTGTTCATAAGGACCATGAGGTAGAATATAGCTTCGGGTCCCAATTGGTCCTATTCTCATGAAGCACCTTCTTTTTTACCATCTGCATGATTTTTTTGGATGATTATGCTTGGCCATTGGTATGGATATCATGTGCTATTTTACCAGCACTTGGATAACATCATTAAGGAAATGGCCACCCTAATAACTAATCAACTTGATTGGACAATGAAACTTGGTGGTGATCATTTCATAGAGGAATTGGCCATGGAAGCCAGCAAGTTTTGGTGTATTGCTCGTGCTTCAACCCACATGGTGCAATAATCTCTCACCACTAGGATGTAATGGTTTCCAAAATCAGATGGGTAGGTGGCTTGAAAGGCCTAACAAAATCTAGACCCAAAGCTTTTGGAATGGTTCAAGGAGCAATAGGACTAGATTATACAGCATTCGATGATGGATTGTTGGGTGGACTAATATTTGGTAGACATTTTGTTTCTTGTCATACTTATAGGCATATTTGGCTACTATTGGCCACTAAAGACTGAATTGAAGCACCTTCTTACCCATCATGTTGCCAGAAAAATCCCTAGATATCCCTTGGTGGGCCTCAATCAAAACCATGGATTACTCATATGGGGTATTGGTGAAGCACTATGTTGAGGCCATGATGATAAAGGAGGTTTGTGATGATACAAAAATTTTGACTTCAAAGAGCAAGTCACTTGCACTTATCTCGAGACAAGTGCACTCCAGGGATGTTATTGTTAATGACTTGGTACATGTCATCATACCAACTGGGCATGAATGCTAGAACATTTTCTTGCATAGCTACCTTGACCTCAAACCAGTTAGCATCTGAAAAGTCATCAGCAAACAAATCAAGCCTCTCTCTCCTCTCCAACCAGGACAAATAGTTGGTGATAACATGCATGGATCCCGAAGAAATGGACAATAGAGAGATGAAACTTTTGCAACAATAGCATCCAATGAGCTTATTTACTTGCAAGGTTTAGTTTGTTGATGAGATACAATAGCTCTAAATGGTCCACAGGAAAGGTGAGCTTATTGCCATAAGGAGGTAAGGTTGAAACTTGTTCATAGCATAGATCATGTCAAGTGCTTCTTTTTCCATCATGTAGTAATTTTTTTAGACCTTGGAAAGCTCTAACTTTCATAGTAGCATGGTCGATACCACCCCTTTGTCTTTTATTGCATTTGAATTGTGCTAATAGCCACATGGAATGGTAACACCACTTCATTTTCTACTACATCTAAATTGTGCCAATAGCCACATCAGATGCATTGACAAATACTAGAGTGGTCGGTACCATACCATGATGGATATGTGTGTGATGCCTCTTATGAATCATGTTTTTTGGAAAATATCATTTCCATAGTCACATGCACTATATAGACCATAGGGTCACCACTTTCATTTTAATCCAATGTCATTGATTTCTATTCCAATGATTTAGCTCTTGCTGTGCTGAAAAGTTGGCAACGTGGAGAATGCCAAGCATTCTCTAAGCAAATACCGCAAATCAGTACCAAAAGTGAAATTGATTCCAGTCAAAATTAATCTAAACTACCATTTGGCTTCACTCCAATTCATGAATTTGTCCCTATTTTGATGCCCTCAGACTGGGAAGAAGTTAGAGAGAATTATTTCGTATTTTTCTCCATCTAAATTCCACCCATTAGGAAAGAAGGGAACACATTTTGGGGCCCTCTAAGAAATTCATTATTTACCTATTTTTGTTGCAAATCCCCCATTCTAGGCATTCTCCAGGTGTCGATTTTCGGTGTCTCTACGGTTGATTTGGGAGTTTTGGACTGCTCCAAACATGCTGGCAATGTCAGAATCATCAAATACTACATTAAAAAAAACATCTTTTGAAGATCACGTATGTCAGACATAATAAAATAAACAGATTTTGAATATGACTTATTTTATATTTTTACATGGTTTTGGTATTTTTCCAACGTTATGTTGGCCCTCTTCTGATTGGTTGAGAGCCTTATTTTTTAAACCCTAAAAGGCCCCAAAATGAGCTCCCTTTTTTTCCTAATGCAATAGCAACATTGGACACATGGACAAATACATGGAATAGTAATGTCCAAAATGGGGGTTGGACAATCAAGGCTTTAGCTAGCATGAGCTTTACATACCAAAAGGCATGGTGACACATGGTCACACTCTAGGGTCCAAACATATGGCATCTTGTTGAGATGTGCATTGAGGGGCATGGCCACATCTGCAAGCTATCAAAGCATCTAGACATGCTACTTGAATTGGCCAAGAAATGAGACAACTACTTTCCATTAATCAGATGCAAAGCCTTCTAAATCTGTTCCACCTTGTCCAAATCCCCATTGCAATCATGTTCTTTAAAATGATGTGACCTACCCTAAACCCTAGCATTTTTCTACTAACTATAGATGCACATTTGGATGGGTTTAGTGATAGCCAAGACACTCAACACTTAGTTATGCATGATGGAGGTGCTACTTGTGGATCTTAAATAGATTAAATTCATTCAAAAAGATCTCATGAATGAAACCAAGTACTTCTCAAAGATGTCTTGCACAATGGTGTTGATATGCTATCAGCACATTCTTTAGGCCAAGGTTCATGACACTCGACAAAAAAACCTCCTATTTTGTTATGAAGGCCATCTTCTCTTGATCTACTTATAGCCACTAAACTTGCCTGGAAATGAATACATCTCATGGTTGGCAACCACATCAAGCATAGAGCTCACATGAAGACTAAAAGAAAGGTTCGGTCACATTGGTAGCATTGAACCTATGCTACTCCACACAAATCCATGGCTTATTGTTCTTCTTTGGAACAATGACAGTGGGGAAAATCTAGATAGACCTGTTGGATAAATAAATGAATCTAACTTGAAACAATTTGTTGATTTCTTCCATAACCTTTCTCGAATAATATCTAGATCTACTTATAGCCACTAAACCTATCCAAAAAGGAGTACATTTCATGGTTGATAACCACATCAAGCATAGAGACCACATGAAGAATAAAGGAAAGGGTTGGTCACAATGGTAGCATGGAACCTGTGCTAGTCCACACAAACTCATGTCTTACTATTCTTGTTTGGAACAATGACAATGGGGAAACTCTAGGTGGACTTGTCGATTAGATAAATGAATCCAACTTGAAACAATTTGTCAATTTCTTCCATAAACTTTCGAGTGTAGTTTGGATTCTTCAACATTGTTGCTAGCAGATCAGCTTCAAAAAATCTTTCAAAATAATCCATTGTTTGTAAAATTGGGGATCAATTCCCTTCATGTCTATGCATCTCTGGAAAATAATCCACATAGGAGCCAAGAAGGATCTCTTGTTCTGACTGGAACTCTAATGTGATGCATGAACTAAATCAAACAATCTAGGGGTTGGCCTCCATCTTAATGTTTAGGTCATAAAACTCATCTTTCTTGACTGTCTCATGACTATAGAATCTTGTTCCCATAAGATTCCTCTACCATCCTCCTTGTCATCATCCATTCTATCAACCATTTTATTTACACCTTTTGCAACATGGGACCAAAGTTGCATATGGACTAGTCATTTTGATTTCATGGATAACTTGACTTTCTTCTTCCCCTTTCAATTAGTGATTAAATTGGAATTCCAATCTCATGGATAACTTGACTTTCTTCTTCCCCTTTCAATTAGTGATTAAATTGGAATTCCAATCTTACTTGACTCTTGCTTGCCAAATCCAAGGTCATCCCAACAACATGGGGTAAGAGTTTCTTATATCTTCCATGCATAGCACCACTATTGAGATGGCAAACATAAGGTTCATAACATGGGGTAAGATTTTCTGTTATGTTCTATGCATAGACCAATACTGTGATGGTGAACATGAGGTCCACAATTGTAATCACAACCCCACATAGAAGGCCTATCAAATAATCCCACCATTTTGCCATTCTAACTACAAATGGATCAGGCTCCCATTCGAAGAATCCTAGCCTTTGACACATTGCATCAAACATTATATTGGCATCCAAGCTTGTGTATCGAACATTATGTTGACACCCAACCCTCCATTAAACAATACACCCCAAAAATGTCCTAGCCACATAGTGTCACTATGATCCACTACTACCATTATCTCTTTTTTTGACACTATTCATTGACACTTATTACTTAATTCTTTAGTGAAAATGGCATCCATCGATATTAGTGTCAAAATGATGTAACATCAAAAAAATTTGTCAAAATATCACTGATATTACTACAGTTTTCGAACAAAATATGTCAATATGAATGTTGATATTAGCATCGCTAAAGCCTCTAGGAAAAAACATAGTGTCAAAAGAAGCATTAATACATTATAGAAGCATTTATAAATTTGGACAATGTCATGCTTCACCCTACACCTTGCAATAATGAAATCAAATACAATTTTTCCACAACTACAAATATGTTTTATCAATTTTTTCCATTTGTGGCCAAGTCTCGCACGCACATCTTTAGCATGTACATCAAGGTCTTCAAATTTGATGTCTAAGAAACCCTCAACTCAAACTATATTAATGTTCCAAAACTCTTATAGAAGGAGTATTGGAAGTGCTAGCTTCCAACATATCTATTTATTAATCTTGCATTTCATGCTCTACTTCCACATCTTCAAGTATATGTTGATTTCTAGGTACAACCTAAATCACATACCACCACTAGTTGTTCACTCAGTCGGGTTTAAAAACCACCTAAGACAAAAAATTGTGATATGCTCATGCAATATTTAATGAAGTTGAAGGAAAATTTATATCCAGATAAGAAAATTTCTTACTTGCTTGTATTGCATGGCTAGAACACATTGTCAGTAGGGTCATCCCAAAATTTTGTTGAGCTAATGGAAAAAAACCCACTTGGATCCTTCCCAACTATAGCTTGAGCACATTCACAGAAAACTTCAAACCATTTCAAATAAAAAATAAATACTTGGAATTTTCTAAAATCCACTTGCAAAATGTCTTGTATGGTTCCAACATAATTCATTTTGCCTACGATGAATTGGCATCCCTTGCACTAGATCTACTATCTTGCAAAAAGTTGTCCATGACTTCTTGATAAAATGTCTTGTATGGTTCCAACATTATCCATTTTGCCTATGATGAGATTTGTATCCCTTGCACTAGATCTACCATCTTGCAAAAATTTGTCCACGAATTCTTGGTCAAAGTTGTCTCCATTTTTCCTACGATGCACTAGCTCTACTTTCTTGTTGATTAAATGGATTGGACTTTAAATCAATTTTCTTTACTTGGTAGTGGTTACCATACGCCCACATTTCCTTGAATGAATGGTACTTCAGAGGTCCTTAGAATATACATAAAGGCTATAAACAAATGTAAATAAAACCAATATGATTATACACCTTTAGGTCACATCCCTGTGCAAATTCCTCCTCCCTGTATGTCACAATATCCACTCTTTGGTTGGCATCTTTGAGAGAATCTTTTAATCAATAAATTGTGCATTTAGTAGGTATTTCTAATAACTTCATGTCATACTTCCTAGCTTTAGTGGTCCTTTGCCATGATTTTCTATACTCCTCTCTTTTACCTCTTTCATCTTCATATTTTTTTATATGTTTCTCCATAATTGTAAAGACAAAAGGTGTTCACTTTGAGTTGCAAGGAGACAATCATTTTCTTCTTCTATCGCTCCTACAATCCTCGTTCATTGCTATCATCCCAAGTCAAGGCATGTCTAGCATGAGTTGTACAAGAAACTTTATAATGTAAAATATTGAATCTTGCACCAGCTAGACTTTTGTTATGCTTTCCTTTGGTCTAGATTTTTGTCTTACATAGCCTTTCAACACCTTCATCGACCATTCTAAGAAAAACATCCACCAGGTATGCAAAGTGCATGAATATGCTATTGTATTGGCAAGTGTATGAGTAGATACAATTAGATTTCCATGATATTTTTTGGAAATTCCTATTCAATCAAACGTATAGCTTTGATGGATGAGAATTCTCATTTCCAAAATGGCTGATTTCTTAACCTATTTTGATGATATCCACCTACATTTATTTATCGATAATGAATGGAACTAGCTGTTGCAATGAGAAGGCAAATTAGACATGCATTTGTAGACCCTCGGACATACCTTACAAATACAATCAGTTTTTTGATGGCCTCTGATGCATCTTTAGTACTACATCCTTGCAAAGAAATTGGAGGGAAATTGGAAATACATAATAACAATCATGTGATAGTAAAATTGAAACAAGAGTCCAAAAATGCTTTGAAATCAAGTGAAAATAATGTTACTTGTATTATTTTGTGCCAATCGTGTGACTTTAGACCCCTTAGTTGTCCATTCAAAGTAAAGGCACCCTTTAAGTGATGCATGTACCCACAATAACACTCTTCACCTAGGTCTCTTCTCCTTTTGCAACACCCATGGTGCCTTTGGTAAAATAACCTTACATGCACAGTTCTATTTTTACCAAAGACTTTGAAGTCCTCTCATGCTTTTGGGATTTCTCTATCTCTAGTCATATGCTTCCATATACTTTTTGCCAATTTTTTTACTATATGAATTGGATCCATTTTCTTCACCTTGTGCTTGCCTGGCACGATGAGTTCCAAAAGAAGATGCCCCTTCATAAACCTACATTGATGGGGCTAGATACACATGCATTTTCTTCACCTTGTGCTTGCCTGGCACAATGAGTGCCAATAGAAGATGCCCCTTCTTTATGGTCAGCCATGGAGAAATATTGTATATTGTGACTACTACTAGACACATGGACCATGATGTGGACTGATGCCCAATGGATTAACCCCGTCCATAGCCAATCCAAGATGCAAATGCTGAGGCTCAATCCCATCCTCTGGCCACTTCTTGTTTAGTGCCTCAGAGCACTTTCCATTCACAAGGATCATTAATGTTCCATCCATTGAGCAGTTCATGAATGCCAATCTGTAAGTCCAACCAAAGATCCATCATGAAATAGGTACAAGATGTGTGTTAAGACGGACATCTATCAGAGTACTTTTCCAAGAATTGTTTGTCCTTGTGTGTCTTGTTGGTACCAATATGCACCATGTTGTGGACAAGTTATAGAGTGCTCATATGTTCCTCTATAAAGGATGCAAGCATTGGGACATGCATGAATTGATTTGTGATCCTTTGTAATGATTCTAGCATTTTCTTTGTATTCTTTGTTCAGTCGAGAATTGTAATTGCTTTTGGAAGTAGTGTGTGAAGTACTTGATACATTGATCCATTAAATGAATTTGAAGCATCAAATTGGAGGTACATTCAATGGAATTACAGTTTGGAGTACATCAGAACTCTTACTTAAAGAGGGACAAAACGCTAGTGTCTAACCATCCATAAGATACTTGTAAATTTTAGATTAGAAGAATGGTTGCAAGACAAGATTTTCTTGCCTTGCCCCTTCATATAACATGGTTCATGCTTCACATCATAAGCTCTCCTCATGTTATTCTCAGGGGCTAGGTCCTCCATAATCACTTTGACATCTTCATCTATTTCATCTGGTGAAGGAGCATCAAAGTATGTTGTTATCCTATCCTTCATTATATCATCCTCATTCAATGTATTCTCCTCTTCAATGATTCTATTTTGTTGCTCTTCTAGCTCTTTATCTTCTCTTAGAACGTTTCAATATACTTGGGTCAACATTGACTAACCAGGATGATTACACTATGTGTGCGCTCTCAAACTTTCTAGAGCTAGTTCATCTCCCTACGTGAGACAAATTTACTGAATCAACTCCAAAAACTCACATACAAGAATTGACTTACAAACTAGCCAAAATGGAATTTGTACCTCATCATTCAACTCAACCTTAGGTAAAGGTTGGAAGCAACCATGTCTCTTTATGTGTGTGATTGATATCCTTAGTGTCACACACAATCACACAAGACCCGTTGATATATATTTTCTCTACTAGTCTCTTCCTTGGAATTTGATGAGCTTGAATACATCTACAAGAAGAACACTTGATTGTTACTACACTATGTTATTACATAACCCTAGCTCAATGAAAAAAATGCATAAGTGGATCCAAACTATTAACATTTTTGGCACTACTCTTTCCTATTGATAAGGACTCTAGAAACTTATGAGAGTTGATATTTCCATCAAAAAAATGATGAAAATTTTTATTTGTTGTAGGACTTTGGAATCTTGCCTTAATGATCAAACAAATGTTAAGCTATCTCATGAAAGTAATAGGGGAAGCATACTATGTACTCAAAGATTTTGATGCAGATCGGATATCATTATGGTATCCCTTAGCAAGAAAGTAATACGCTTACTATTTTCTAAAATTGAGAGTGAGACTTTATTTCCTAGCCATTGGAGCATGCACAAAACCAAGGACAATTGGTCTATAATTGTGAGTATACACTCAAGTGTGATCACAAATAGCCAAATGGTTTTTGGTGATATCTATTGATGGAAGACCCTAGTCACAAAGACCTTCTTCTGAATCATGAGAGGTGACATAGACAAGGATCATAACCAAGAGGAAGAAGAATAGTTGTGACTGGGCCCTTCCATCAGCATAACTATCACCAAACCATGTGGCTACCATATAGCTACTATGAGTGGTCTTAATAGTATGTGGTCAATGATTCTAAACCAATTTTACCTACTCTTGTGCATGCTCCAAGGGCTAGAAAACGGAGTCTTAGTCTCTACAAACGAAGAGATTTCAAAGGTTTGAAGACAAAGGCAAAGAAAAGGCTAAGTTCAAGAATGCAAGACAGAGGTAGAGAGGAGGCTAAGCTAGATGATGGCCATAGGAGGCCAAGTTCAAGGAAGGAAGGTTGTAAGCTGGAGATAAAGAGGAGTCCCACTTGAAGAAGGAAAGTTGTAAGCTGAAGGCAGAGAGAAGGAGAAGTTTGAGGATGCAATATGGAGCCAAAGAGAAGTTCAATATGGAACCAAAGAGAAGTTAAAGTTGGACAATAGTGAAAGGAGGCCAAGTTTGAGGATGAAAGGTCATAAGCCAAAGGCAGAGAGGAGGCCGAGAAGAAGGAAGGTTGCAAGCCAAGGCAGAGAGGAGGCCAAGTTAAACAAGAACGGTTGGAAGCTAGACGCGAAGAGAAGGTCTAAATAATGGACAAAAAAGGGGGGACAAAACACAAGAAAAAGAGCAGACAAAAAAGACAAGAAAGAAAAAAAGAATAGATGGAAAAGATGAAAAAAGGCCTCACTTTTCACAAAGAACATTTGTTTGATTTTCACCATGCATCATTCATGAGCATTGGAAAATATGCAATGGCTATTTTATGGTCATGATAATTTGCACAAGCCTTATGCTTAGCTTAAGGCCTATGCAAATATCATGCCCATTAGGTACCATCTACATGGCTAGAACCACACCGATACATGTTTTTCAATGCTCATGCATGATGCATGGTGACTAACAAGGAATATTATTTTCAAGCCATGAAAATGATATTTAATGGGCATGACACTTTTCACTGGCCCTAGGTGCACTTATTTTAGTGCTTGTACAAAGTATCATTCCCCCATTGGGTCTCGTTTGCATGGCTAGAAGCACGTCGATGCATGTTTTTCCATGCTCGTGCATGCTGCATGCTAAAAAATGAAATATTCTTTTCGGTCCATGAAAATTATGTACTATGGTAATTTTACATTGCATGAGCCTTAAGCTCACTTATTTTAAATTATGTACTATGGTAATTTTACATTGCATGAGCCTTAAGCTCACTTATTCTAGGTCTTTTTCAAATTATCATACCCATCTAAAGCCGTTTGCATGGCTAGGAGCACACCGATGCATGTTTTTCAACTCTCATGCATGATGCATGGCGAAAAACAAGAAAATATTCTTTCCAAACCATTAACATGATATATGATGGGGAGTATACTTTTCATGGGCCTTAAAATAACTTAGTCCAAGGCCTATGCAAAGTATCATGCCCATCGATTACCATTTACATCGCTAGAAGCACACCAATGTATGTTTTTCAACACTCATGCATGATGCAATGGTGAAAAACAAGAAAAGATTCCTTCCAAGCCATGAAAATGATACCGATGGGTGTGATACTTTACACAAGCCTTATTTTCAGTTAGTTTAAGGCTTGTACAAAGTATCATGCCCATCGAGTACCATTTACATGGCTAGAAGCACACCGATGCATGTTTTCCAATGCTCATGCATGATGCATGGTGAAAAACAAGGAAATATTTTTTTCAAATTATGCAAATGATATCTGATGGGCATCATAATTTTAACAAGCCTTAAACTCAATTATTTTTAGGCATATGAAAAGTATAATTCCCATTCAAGACTATTTCTATGGTTGGAAATGCATCATGTCACGTTATGTCCTAGTGCATGTCACACAGGTTTTTTCTGAAAAAAAGTGGATGTGCAAAACTATTATGTGAACAAGTTTTGGTACAAATATGGGCCACTTGTTGATGGACCTCCTCCACCAGTTGTGGATGCAGGACCCTCGGGCTACTCGCCAACATCCTCATCAAGCTTGCTAGTTGCAAGGAGAATGGTAAGGGTTGCATCTCTCTCGATCAAATGAATTGGGGAAGATGAATCATCCCCGATGGGAACAGCGTACTCAGGAGAGAGATAAGGACATTATCCATGGCCCTACCTGGTGTCTTCTTCAAGTTAGCACTCTGGTCAAAAGTGCTCAAAATATCCAATGAAACCCATTGGTGAGGGGAGCTAGCAATCGCGATAGATTGCCCATGGATAAGTCTATCAAAAAATTGAAGAGATGGATTATCAGTAGGAAGGAGAGCTCTCAAGTGTGCCTCAAGATGGAATGCCTTGCAGAAGATAGGATAAACCTGATCTGCAGAGGCATTGGAATCAGTGGATGAAATCCACTGGTCAAAAGCCTCTCTAGGGGAAGCCATGAGTGTAGGAGGATGCTTGGGAAGACAAAAGAGGAGGCTGTGGAATGCAAGGTTACTGGGAAACTGAAAATGTGAAAATGACCTTAGAAGTGTACTTTATAAATGGGCATTGTCGTTAAAAATGCTCTTAATTACAATATTTTTATATTTATTATTTTTTCTTTGGAAAGTGTCTCTCTCTCTCTCTCTCTCTCTCTCTCTCTCTCTCTCTCTCTCTCTCTCTCTCTCTCTCTCTCTTATCTCTCTCTCTCTCGTTGCCCTTAGCTATCTCCCTCTCTCTCTCTCTCTCTCTCTCTCTCTCTCTCTCTCTCTCTCTCTCTCTCTCTCTCTCTCTCTCTCTCTCTCTCTCTCACATAGACCCACAAGTTCTTCCGAGGATGTTAATATATCTTTCTTTTTTTCCCTTCCTTTTTGTCACTAATTGCTCTCTCTCTCTCTCTCTCTCTCTCTCTCTCTCTCTCTCTTGCTCCCCTCCTCTCCCTTGCTCTCTCTTTGTCTCTCTATCTCTTTCCCTCCCTTTGTGTCCCTATTTGCTCTCTCTCTCTCTCTCTCTCTCTCTTTCTCTCTCTCTCTCTAACACCCGGCCGATGATCATCTTGTTGCCATGTTGCCCTTAGCTATCTATGTCATGGACATTGATTTTACATATACACTTTTTGAATTTTGTTAGCGGCTCCACCCTTTGGATCAGTTGTATCTGGATTTTTTTTCAATCTCATAGTCTCTCAAAGACCTTAATTAACTTTCTTATTTTTCTCTTTCTCAACTTAGAGGTGCAAATGAATAAATGCAATCTTAACTCTCTCTCTCTTCCCATCTCTACCTCTCTCTCTCTATC
This sequence comes from Dipteris shenzhenensis, assembly GCF_047967505.1. Lineage (NCBI taxonomy): Eukaryota > Viridiplantae > Streptophyta > Polypodiopsida > Gleicheniales > Dipteridaceae > Dipteris > Dipteris shenzhenensis. Next base: position 46,534,704 of record NC_141617.1, read on the forward strand.
CCACTCTCCATCTCCCTCTTTTGTCCCCGTCTCCATTGTCATGGACATTGGTTTTATGTATACACTTTTTGTATTTTGTTAGCGAATCCACCCTTTGGATCAGTTGTATCTGGGTTTTCTTTCAATCTCTTAGTCTCTCAAAGACCTTAATTAACTTTTGTATTTTTCTCTTTCTCAACTTAGAGGTGCAAATGAATAAATGCAATCTTAACTCTCTCTATCTCCCTTTGTATCCCTCCCCCTCCCTCTGTCTCTTTCCCTCCCTTTGTATCCATGACTGCTCTCTCTGTCTCTCTCTCTCTCTCTCTCTATTCATACATTTAACTCTGTCTCATGGCCAAGTGTATTATTTGTGTCGCTTATTGTACTCTCAACTTCTCTCTCTCTCTCTCTCTCTCTCTCTCTCTCTCTCTCTCTCTCTCTCTCTCTCTCTTGCATGCTCTAATTTCTATCTATCTCTCTCACAAATACCCACACAAATTTAAAATTACAAATATTTATCGCTTTATCATTCATAGACCATAGAGAGCCATCAATCTAGAGGTGCATACTTAATTTTAAAAATCTTAACAATAAATGAAACAACACTTTGTATTATATATGATTTCTATTCATACATGTAATAATGCCTCATTGCCAAGTGCATTGTTGAGGCAGTAAGAATCCAAGAAACTGGATATCATCATGTCTCTACTATCTCTAGAGTATGGGGGGGGCAACAATTCTTAAAAAGGATACTTGTCTCATCCCTATATCCAACTTTGCGATTATCAAGTCTAAAATAATAGTCTTGGGGAGGGCTTGTTGTTGCCAACTGCAATTCTTCCTTGATAAATCGCATGGTCCACCACTCCTCTTCCAATTCCAACATTAGATCAGGATGTCTCAATAAATTGAAACCTCGACAATAGTACTGTGAGTCCCATCATGCAGATCATCATCCATTGCTTCCCATTGAAGGTTCTTCCATCTAAACCTTCTATATGTGAAAGTCATGCAGAGATTTTGCCTTCCAATGAAATACCTGCAAAATTTGGGATCTATTAATACATAGTATCCTGTTCATTTTTTATACAAACAAGAATTATAAGATTTGCTCACCAAAATGTCACATCTGAAGTGTTCAATCAAAATTGTACTAAATCTTCGGCATGACATGTTCTTGTTGTCCATCCATTGTCAAATAGCTCAGATAGCTAGTCCATTTCTAAGCTCTTGCAAGTGTAAGTAATCTTTGTTTTCCTTAATTGCCTACAACTTGCAAAGAAATCAACAAAGCATGGAAATGGAAGAAACCAACTCAACCTAGCATTTCTTCCACCAGTAGTTGGCTTCATAGCATTTCACATTATTAAACATTCTATTTCTATGTGATTCACTTATCTCCATGCTTGGAAGCGACCATTCTGGACAATCAAAAGAGGGCAAGGGAAGAGATTCTAATCTACCATACTGTCCTTCATCTGGCACAATGAAAATTGAGTCATAGAAGAAGATCCCATCCTTTTTTAATTCTAATGGTGTGTGACCTCCATACTAAAGACTCCCAATCTCAACATGGAGGACATGAAACACCCTAGTTACGCATGCTACAGCTCCCACTCTTTGTAAGTAGATGGATATAAGTCTCTAAAACAACTACAAGGCATAAGACAGTAGTGTCAACACCCCCAAACAAATGCAAATACTCTAAAAATCAAATGAAGTACTAGTACACTTTGAAAAACTTATAATTGGGCCTACGATATGGAAGTCCTGCATTCGGATGCACATATATGTTTGCATGGGTGAAGACATGCTGAATATATACCTGTGTCACTATATTACTACTAGAAGAAATTTCAAAATCTAAGATCCTTCCCTTCCAATGTTTGGAGATGTCCATTGCATCCTTTCGACCGACTTTGTAGCACCCACGATTATTGGGTTACATTGTGATCCCAGAATATTTCCTATAGAGCTGAGGAATCATTCTTCCATACAACAAACTATAAACTACTTCTGTATCTATCATTCTCTACTTCCATAGTTTCTGCCCTTGTACCATATGATTAAAATTAGCTCTTTCTACTTCCAAAGACCCTCCAAATGTATGTCTTCTATTCTCTCTTTCTCTATCCCTCTCTTTCTCTTTCTTTGCAAGTCTCTCTCTCTCTCTCTCTCTCTCTCTCTCTCTCTCTCTCCTTTAACTAAACCTCTCACAAAAACAAGCAAAATATTATTACAAAAAACATAGAATACTTCTCTCTCTTAGTCTCTTCCAAGGTACCCCTCACACAAACAAACATTAAATTTTTTTGAAATACTTAGTTACGATATGCTCTCTTCCTACTCTGTTTCTCCACAAACAAAGAAAACATTATCAATATCATATCACTCTCTCTCTCCCTCCCAAAACTCTTTGATTAGGATCTCTTTTTCTTCCTTCTTTCTCAAATACTTCTAAAACCTAGCAGTTTGAAATACAATCTCTGTCTCTCTCCCTTAATCATTTTCCTCAACAAAAGAAAACATAGCAGTTCGAAATATAATCTCTGTCTCTCTTTTCCCTTCCTCTATCTACGCCTCCTATACTAGCAAATAAGAAAACGACTATTTTCTATCTCTCTCCCTCACTCATTCCCTCAAACAGATTAGAAAACACAGCAGTTTCGAATATAATCTCTCTCTCTCTCTCTCTCTCTCTCTCTCTCTCTCTCTCTCTCTCTCTCTCTCTCTCTCTCGCTCTCTCGCTCTCTCTCTCTTTCCCTTCCTATATCTATCCCTCCTATACTAATGAAGAAAAAAATGACTATTTTATGTCTCTCTCTCCCTCACTCATCCCCTCAAATAGAAAACAACATAGCAGTTCAAAATAATCTCTCTCTCTCTCTCTCTCTCTCTCTCTCTCTCTCTCTCTCTCTCTCTCTCTCTCTCTCTCTCTCTCTCTCTCTCTCTCTCTCTCTTTCCCTTCCTCTATCTATCCCTCCTATTACCAGGAAGAAAAAAATGTCAAAAATCATCTTGTAGTTTTATATATCATCTACCTCAATCCCTCCCTCTTCCCTGTCTCTTGTAACAAACATATAGACAAAGTGTGATACAAAAACGTATCTACTTAATACAAACAAAACTTTCAAGATGAAATCACTTCATTACTTGGAAAGCATGTGTTCCTTCTTCTGGAGTTGACTCTATATACTCCAAAAAGGTAGAGAAAGAGCCGAAAATGATAGAACACCCGCTTTTCTCACTTCTTCCAAGCAGATTTAGGTCGCAACTTTAGGAGGTGACTCTCTATACTCCGAAAAGGTGAGGAAAGAACAAAAAATGAGAAAACACCCGTTTTTCTCTCCTTCCAAGCACATTTAGTTCACAACTTTGGTTTCTAAGAGAGAGTGAAATAAGTAGAGAATGAATGGAAGAGAAGAGGTTGCATACCACTCTACAATTTCAACCAATTAACAGCTTCCCTAGGACCATCAAAGTTCATACTCAGATTTCTAGTCGAAAAATGGCACGTGCCTCCGTAGGAAATGTCTTTGCTTTTCTATTTCTTAAATGACATTGCAAATGAGTTCAAGTGGCAATGCTTTATGCTACTTTTTGTAGGTGCATCTAGTTTATTTATCTCCGGGACCTGAGGATGTCAATGCAGAGACATTGATGCAACTGACCCGTCAAGAAAAAGAGGTAGACGCTATTAGAGAGTACGAGGCTACAAAGAAAAGAAAGCAATGACAGAAAGAAAGGGAAAAGTGAACTATGACAAATCAGGAAAATGTTGTATCTAACATGGACAAGAGATGAAAGATGACAAAGGAGGAAACAAGATACCATTCCAACAATATGTGCATAAATATAACGCACCCGAGGATTGGAAGCTCAGGTTACAGGAGCAAAATATAGAGGTAAGGAAAAGGGCTTTGAGTGAGCACAATTTTGAAAGCAACTTACGAAAGAGGCCAAAGAACAAGTCGTACGTTCCCTCAATGGGCTGGATTCAAAAGATTGACGTATAAGATGACTCCTATGACCTGTTTTTCACAGATAAAGTTAGGTGGCAGTGTACAAAGCACCTCAAGATATGCAGGAGTTTTCTCAAGTTTTCTCTAATGAAGGGCAACATAGAAATATTCCATTGCATGAATTGGGATGGTCACAAAATCTATAAGAAAGAAAAGAAAAGAGGCATCTCCTATGCATCGAGCAAATGTGAGCCCAAGTCTTCGCACCTGGCAATTATCGATATCTCCTTTGACCAATTACAGTCCTCAATGGGCCTCCAACCCATCTCTGCTATCAAGGTCCATATTATGTCGAGCTGTATTTTTGTTGAAGTTGAGAGTCGTCCAACAACATCCTACAATGAGGGGAAGCACTCAACTCCTCCAAGCTTGTATTTTGCTGTCTGGAATGGATACCAAGATTGAGTCGACATGCACAATATGCCCTTGTTAAATTCATCTTATGCCCTCATTAAACAAGATGAATTTCATTCATGTGGCCTACCGATAGAGAGAGAGAGAGAGAGAGAGAGAGAGAGAGAGAGAGAGAAAGAAGGGGGGGGGGCTTGCCTAAAGAGAAGAAGAAGAAGGGGAGGGAGGGAGAGAGAGAGAGAGAGAGAGAGAGAGAGAGAGAGAGAGAGAGAGAAGGAGAAGAGAAAGGAGAGAGACGAAGGAGAAGAGAAAGGGGAGAGGGGAGAGAGAAGAAGAACGAGAGAGAGAGAGAGAGAGAGAGAGAGAGAAGGCCAACGAAGACAAAGTCACTAAATGCATTCATTGAAAGCCTCTTACAAGGAGAATACTTGGACCAATCACCATAAAATAAAAAGAAATGTCTTAAAAAAGAACTTATTTTCCTTTCTTATCACACATCTTCACTAAGGGCTTCCTAGCAGGCCAAAAATCCCATGAACGGTTACCTTCACAAGTGTTATAATGTTTGAAAAGGCCAAGCTTTCCAAAGTTTGAGTATCCTGACCTTACATAATGGAGAAAATCGAATTCAAGTACAATTAGAGATTTTGACGGTGTACAAATGACTTTCTTTCTCGATGGGCTATGGCGTTATTGGCATATGCTCAAAAGATTTGCAAGTTCTTCAATATACAGAGGCAGCTGACTCGGTTTTTTGGGACTCCTAGTTTCCTTCCTCTAGTAAAATACTCGCTCAAGAATCCGTTCCCACTAAGTTCAAAGTAGCCATGTATTAATGAATGTTGTGGCTCTAAAAAGTGGGCTCTCTCGCCTTCAAGGGCAATGAGCTATGTATTTATCCAGTTTGTCCACTAGCATGAAAGTTCCAATCCCTCTCAAGCTGCATGAGAGCCATCAAAATTCATTTAAAACAATGTACCATTTCCTACATTAAAGGGACATGATCTCAACACCCACCATCTCTAAGGTGGGCCTTCATAATCTCTACATCATGCCACTACCTCCATCTCTTATCTCTTATCAAATAATAGAAATCAAATGTTAGAGGACCCCTAGTAACATATAGAAATCAAATCCCTCCATGATCTCCAACCACTACTAGAAATAAATGCTTGTAGTGCTGCTTGAGATTAGAACTTGAGATCATGGATATTAGCAAAGGTAAATTTCATAAGGGATATGGGGGGCAAAGTATAGGCCAAGGTAATTAGCATGGGATGACCAACATCCCACTAAGTGAAAAAAGTGACATTGCTCCTTAAGAAGTTCATTAGCCATCTCACGACGGTTGCATAGGGAAATACAAGGGTCCTCGAGGGGACGTGTGTGTGTGTGTGTGCGTGCATGCGTGCATGCATGTGTGCATGCACGCGTGCGTGTGTGTGCGTGTTAACATGTAAACATATCATGGAAATTTTTGTGACTTGGAGAAGGAGTGTCGGTGCTTGGCTTGAAGGTAAACCGACTCATTCATGCTATTTAAGTTTGAGTGAGTGATCACAAGAGCCACAATCCTTGGGCTCTGACGGACAAGCTAAAGGATGTATTTTATTCCAATGTGAAGGCAATCCATTTCCTGACATGAACAACATGCTTCAACACTTTGTTTTCGATTATTGGATGTGACATTCTTGCCTTTGAGGTTGGTCCTTCTTGGTGCTCCTTGATGCTTCTTGGTTGAATGGTGAATTCCTTTCACTGGGCATAATGAATTTGCAATGCGAGAACCTCTTTATGGCATTACTTTGATAAATATTGTGATGCATTTTATGGTTGCGCCATTGTTTAAAGCGATGTTTATGCTTGGTTTAATATCAATTGTCTATAGGATACAATCTATGAGTAGTATCTCAGGCTTTGAAGGCTCTTTTGTAGCCAGATATACGTGCAGGGAGTGTTGAATTATTGCACAGATTATATATAGCATCTGACTGCACTAGCATGATATGAAGAAACATCCATACATCAGGTTGGCCACCTTCAACACACAAGCTCATCAATAGATAGGTGCACAAGGTATGAGTCTTTATCATATGTGATCTTCCCAAACTTGATGAGAGCGATTATGGGTATACTGAGTGCAAACATCTGCATGGTCAATACTTGATAATATATGGCATCTACGCCTTTTCATACGCTATGTATAGTAATATGCATTGGCCACATTGATCTTTGCTTGGCCATCCTAGAATATAGTTGAGAGTATATTCAACTCTTTATTCCCATTTATAGGTTTGTTGCTCTTTTTGCACCACCTTAAGAAATTTTGTCATGGGACTACCTTGGAAGAGTGGACAATCCAATTTCTTGCCCCACAATCCACTTCTTCAAAGAATAACTGCCTTTGCTTGCCCTACAAGTCTTCTTCTTTTTACCCCTCTAACCCCCTTGCCCTTGGCCCTAGGAATTAATGCACTAGGTTAGCCTTTTTACCACTCTACGGCTTGGGTTGTCACATGTAAATTCTAATCATTAGAATCACACCCCTATGATATATCCCCCTCTTGGAACCCCAACAAATGTCCTCATTTGTTGTCCTACTGATATCAAGTGGTAAATTCTAAAAATTACAAGTACAAAGAAAAATCCAAAATGTGGCAGACTCTACCTTTTCCAATATTTTCTTACAAGTATCTGTACATCCAATAATGCAAAAACCATATTACAAATGCAAAGTACAGCAATAGATGCTTTCGTAAACGACCATCAGATATCTCCGAAAAGACCAACAAAGATATGTGTCCGAAAAGAAACCAGTAATTATATGATATGGTAGAGATGTACATAACCTTAGATTATATACATCCAAACCTACATTGACTAGTACACTGACCATAGGCCTCGTGGCAGAAATACCAGTACCTCGGGTGAGACAATTGGTTTCACCAAGGGACCTTATGATATCTGATGAACTAAGGGAGTGGAAGCGCTACCCCCCTCTTGAGCACCAGGCAATGCTCCAGACCTATGCTCTACTGAGCCTGAATGAGCCATAATTGCAGTTGGCTCTAATTGAAATGCATCTAGGTAGAGCTGCAATACCTTAGGTGATTCTACCCGTTCACCCTCTTCCATCCACCTTGCATCTAATGTTGGATAATTCTAAAATTTAACCAAGTAGCGACGAGAACTCTACCTTAAGCCTTTCATTCCTTATGTGCCAACATCTGTTCTTTTACCATAATCTCATCATGTTCCTCAACTTCAAGTTGTTCCTCTAGAGGCATATCCTGTGGCACATCACCCTGGAATGGTTTCAACAAGCTCACATGGAAGGCATTATGTATCTTCCAGCAATCCCTTAGCTTCCACCTATAAGCTACATTATTTATCTTCTACAAGACTTGAAAAGGCCTATATTAACGCATATTCAGCTTAGTGTACACCCTTTCCTTACCCTTCCTATTCCTGAGTCTTGCTTTCTAAAAGCACAAGAGAACCAGATCCCCTTCTTTAAAAACCAGCTCGTGTCTATAGCGATCGGCCGCTCTCTTTTGCTTCTCTTAAGTCCTCTGAAGAGCCAATTTCCCTTTCTTATAAGCCTCATCCAAATTCTCCATGTACCGATTAGCTTCAAAGGTCTTATCCTTGGTGTGCAAAATAGGTGGAACTTTCCTTCCACCTTCCACAATCTTGAAAGGTGCTTTACCTGTAGCAGTATGTACTGGATTGTTGTAAGCAAACTCTCCCATTTTGCCTTGTGCTCTGAAACATAGCACTCCAAAAGATCCAAAGCTATGGAGTTAGCCTCCTCTGACTGTCCATCTACCTACGGATGAAAGAGGATGAGAACTTAAAGAGTGGTATGTAGGCCATCTCATGGGCTGTCCATAGATGCCACTTATACCTTGGTATGAGTCTTGTAGGCCTAGTTATAGTCAGTTAGGACTATTGGTACAGTTAGTTTATGTACCATCTAGGTCACTTTAGGACACTTAGTCTTGTTAGGGCAATTAGCCCTAGGGTTTTGTGATGTTGGCTCTTCCTTGAGCCTCCACACTTCAGTTTTGTAGCAATCTATTGCAACATCTCGTTTTTCTCCATTATGCTTCCATTTTTTAGCTTCCATTGCTTCCAACACCCAATAGTGGTATTAGAGCAGGTCGGGAATCCATTCCCTCAGCCATTGATAGATTTCTCAAGCTGTTTGGCAGCCTCTGCAGCCCTCATTCTTGCTGGTCTTGCTGGTTTTCACACTCCCACGAGTCTTTGAGACCTTTCCAAGCATTTATGTCGCGAAAGATCTCATTCTGACGCGAGAAGATCGCATTTTGGAGCAAATACTGCAAAGGAGACGCATTTTGGAGCAAATTGGAGCACTTTTCTGTAGCAAGCCTAATTGTATGGATTCTATACGCTCTGTACGGAACGGTACGGACACCAGAGGCTGCATTTATTACAAGTCATTTCACACGTGTGGTATGTACACATTGTACAGACCTGCTGCGCCACTGTACGGACTTGTTGCGCTACTATATGGACCTACAAATAGGCATTTAATGCAGTACGAAATCTGTAAAACCCATTAATGACTGTACGGACCTGTCGTGCCTGCATTTAATGCACCGAAAGATTGTTTTGACCAGCCTCAAAGTTCATGCCTCCATTTTGGTACTGCTTCTTATTATACAGAGCTGCCTCGGGATGCGTGCCATCTAGATTGAAGCTTTCTCAACACTTCAGAGCTGCCTCGAGCTGTGTGTCAGCATTTTGGAGCTGCCTCAAGCTACGTGCCAGCATTTGGAGCCATTTGGAGTGTGTTGAATTGATCCAGAGACTTCTCCTTGAGCCCTTCCCTCCACATTTGGCATCCTTTTGTCTCAGGTTGTGAGTTCTCCTCCATTGGATCATTTTCTCTCCATTTCTATGTGCTCTCCTCCTCGTGGGAGCATTTCTTTTACTGTAATTCTCATTTCTAGCCCTCATTTGCTTGCTTTCAGAGCCTTTCACTGCTGTACATCATTGGGTAAGCCGTTGTTGCATTGGCTCTTTCCAATTTCTGCTTCATTTGCATTTTAAAAAGGCCTCATGTTGCCTTTGGGGATTTTTCTTGCAATGGGTACACCTTGGGACAGCAGAGTCTTTTGCAGGCATAAGCTTTGAAGCATGGGCAGGTTTTTTGTACTTGATTTTGAGAGGTTGCCTTTCTCTCATTTGCTTTGCCAGTTGGTACATTTGTCTTGTATTTTAGTACCATGTCTAGTGGCAAAGATGATTTGTTTGGGCTGATTGGGGCCGATGACAAGCTTGATGGCACCAATTATCCCATGTGGTCATATATGATGGGACATGTTTTGGTTGCCAAGAATCTATGGCATATTATTTCAGGTTCTGAGGCCAGAGGCCTACACGCACTGTTACTTCTAGTGCTACACCTACAGCCTCTACTTCTTCAGGTGATGGGTCTTCAGAAGATGGTTTTAATGCTATAGGTAGGACACCTGCACCTCCTGCTCGAGGTGCTTTGCCGCCTTCACGAGCAAATATAGTGGGATGGTCATGATGCCAAAGCACATGCCTTGATTGCTCTTTCAATGAAGCAAGTTATTATCCCTCATATTCAGTCTTGCAAGACAGCTAAGCAAGCATGGGATCAACTTGCATCTTTGTATGAGGTGTGGAATGCGAGGGTTGCCTATCTCTACAGGCAATTGAAATATTTAAAGCTTGATGAGGGTGGTAACATGGATGCCTATCTCACTAATGTGAAGGATTTGAAAGAGCAGTTGGCCAACATTGATGAGATTATTCCTGATTCTCAACTGGTTTCTAATACCCTTGATGGGTTTCCTGATTCATATCAAGGCTTTGCTAGTACATTGAGGTTGGTTGCAAGGGGTGATGCCAATCATTTCTCTTTTGACCAGCTGGTTCCTCTCCTTCTTCAAGAGGAGCAAAGTCATGTGAATCACAATGCTACTATGGCTAGTGATCAAGCATTTGCTGCCCATCACAAACAAAAAGGTAAAGGCAAGGTTTTAGCTAGAAATCCCTCTCATTCCCATGCTGATCATTCACATGGTGCCTCTTCTTCAGGGGATAACAAAAAAAAGAGGAGATGTAATTATTGCAAGAAACTTGGGCATGATATTTCTGAATGCAAAAAGCGCATAGCATCTAAAAAGAAAAAGAAAGAGTCTAGTCTTGCAGTATCTGGTTCTTCTAGTGCAGCAGATCGACATAAGTTCGCTAATTTCGCACAAGACCAGCGTTGGGCTTGGTTACATATCAATATAATCCTGATGTTCACGATGCTTGAATGGCAGTTTCAGATGTTCGTGATGTCTGGTTCTTTGATAGTGGTGCTAGCAAGCACATCACTTCTTGCAGGAAATTATTCAGCTCATTGGAGCTTACGTCTAAGGGGGGTAGTGTCACATGTGCCAATAATGCATCATGTACTGTGAAAGGTATTGGGCAAGTTGCTCTTACTTCTGTCTTTAGTGGTATTGTCACTCTAGAGCATGTGCTTTACGTTCCAGGCATTCGTAAAAACCTCATTTCTATTTCAGCCATTGTTACATGTGGCTTTCAGGTTCTTTTTGATGGTGTGAGGTGTGCACTGTATGATGCTACACATGCCTTTACCATGGTTTTGACTAGCACATTGTCTAGAGGTCTTTATAGACTTGATGCTTATGCCAAATTTTGGGTGATGATGCTACACTTGCCGATGCACATGCCTTTGCTATTGATTCTACCATGGCAGATACTCATTTGTGGCATGAGAGGTTTGGTCACCTCAATTTTGAAGCCTTGGTGAAGTTACATAAGGAAGATATATGGTTGTGGATCTTCCGAAAATGCATATGGCTACCAAACATGTTTGTGAACCATGCTTGCTTGGAAAGATGCACCGTGCTGCGTTTCCCAAGGATGGGAGAGTTGGTGCTTCACGCAAGCATTATTTGGTTCATAGTGATGTTTGTAGACCCATAAGGGTTGCAGCTCTTGGGGGGTTCTACTATTTTGTTACTTTTATTGATGATTTCACCGGGTACACTTGATTTTCACATTGAAATCCAAATCTGAAGTTTCTTCATGCTTCAAGCACTTTATTGCCTTGGCTGAGAATGAGAGTGGGTTGCACATTTCTCACCTTAATTCAGACAAGGGGGTTGAATACATGTCAAAGGAGTTTGCTGTTTTTTTGGCTTCCCGTGGCATAAATCATCAATGCACAGTGCCTTATACTCCTCAACAAAATCCCGTGGCTGAGCGGAAGAATAGATCAGTGACGGAAATGGCCAGATGCATGTTGAAAGGCAAACATTTGCCTAATAAGTTGTGGTTGGATGCGGTCATGTGTGCAAATTACATCTTGAATAGGTGTCCTACAATGGCATTGCAGACTATCACACCTTATGAGGCTTTGGACGGGTCGTAAGCCTCGCATTTCCCACATGAGGACTTTTGGATGCCTAGCTTATGCTCATGTGCCTTCACAAAAACGCACTAAGTTGGATGATAAAGCTGTCAAGTGCATTTTTCTTGGGTATAGTTCAGAGAGCAAGGGCTATAAGCTATATCAAGCCCGCACAAGCAGTCCTACAAAGGCATTGCAGACTATCACACCTTATGAGGCTTTGGATGAGTCGTAAGCCTCGCATTTCCCACATGAGGACTTTTGGATGCCTAGCTTATGCTCATGTGCCTTCACGAAAACGCACTAAGTTGGATGATAAAGCTATCAAGTGCATTTTTCTTGGATATAGTTCAGAGAGCAAGGGCTATAAGCTATATCAAGCCCGCACGGGCAGGTGTTTTGTTAGTTGGGATGTTGTGTTTGATGAATCTTCCACTATGCCTTTGCTGGACTGTCAAAAACAGCACGTTGTTGATGCCCTTGACATATTTGATAGCTTGATGCCTTTGTTTCCATCCGATGCTCGGGAAGATGTTCCATTTGAGGTTGTACCTCCTCCATCTAATGGTCATTTGCAGCCACATGTACAGCAATTCAACCTGATATGCCTATCATTGATAAGGATCATTTGCACAGGGCTCTTGACCAAGAAAGAGCAGAAATTCAGGAGCCCAAAAAGGTACCCCGTTGGCTCCTTGACACATTAAAAGACAGGAAACAAGACTCCTCCTAGCCCATACGAGAGCAGCTATTCAAAAAGAGCATGCTAGTTTTGTTGCTTATGCTTTGGTTGCTACAGCATGTAATGAAGAGCCCTTATGTCATCAAGATGCCTTTCAGAATGATTGTTGGATGAAGGCCATGCAAGCTAAATTGGATTCTATCCATCAGAATGACACTTGGGAGTTGTGTGATTTGCCTCATGGCAAGAATGCCATTGGAACTAAGTGGGTTTACAAAATCAAACGGAAAGCTGATGGTTCAGTGGATCGTTACAAAGCCCATCTTGTTGCTAAGAGCTATGCTCAGTAGCATGGCATTGACTTTGAGGAGACTTTTGCTCCCACTTCCAGGATCACTACCATTCGCATTGTTATTGCCTTTGGCTTTCAAAACAGCCCTACAAAGGCTACCCTTTACATCCGCAAGCATGGGACAAATTTTCTTATTTTAGTCCTTTATGTGGATGACATGCTTGTGACTGGGACACATGCTCAGCAAATTGCAGATTTTAAAATTGATTTGCAACAGACATTTGCTATGTCTGATCTTGGTCTTCTGCATTACTATCTGGGCATCCAATTTGCTAGCAATGAGGGGGGCATTTTGATGTCACAATCCAAGTACATTGGACAGCTTTTGCAACGTTTTCAATTTGAGGATTGCAAGCCAGTATCCACACCATTAGAGACTGGTTTTCACTTCTCTTCTGAGGATGGTAGCGGTACATGTGATATCACTCTCTATCAGCAGGAAGTTGGTTGTTTGATTCACCTATGCCATACGAGACCTAATCTACAGTACACTGTCTCACAATTGAGCAAATATATGCACATCCCATCTATGCACCACCATTGGCATGCCGTGAAGCGTGTTTTCATATATCTTAAAGGCACTCAACATTTAGGCCTTCTTTATGAGACTGATACTTAACTTGTCATGCATGGGTTCATTGATAGTGATTGGGCTGGTTGTCAAGGGTTCATTGATAGTGATTGGGCTGGTTGTTCTGACACTCGTAGGTCACATAGTGGCAACTGTTTTATGCTTGGTGCTTCATGTGTTTCTTGGTTCAGCAAGAAGCAGAGTACAGTTGCTACTTCTAGCTGTGAAGCTAAGTACAGAGTGGCTTTTACATCTACAATGGAGTGTGTTTGGCTTCGGAAGCTACTTGCAGTTCTTTGTGCATGTCAAACTGCTCCTACCGTCATCTTCACTAATAGTCAAAGTGCTTTGGCTGTTGCACAGAATCTAGTTTTCCATGCTCGCACAAAGCACATTGAGGTTCACTATCACTATGTCAAAGAGCGATTATCAACAGGTGATATTGAGTTATCTTATGTTCCCACTGAAGATAACTTAGCAAATCTTTTTACGAAGGCTCTACCTTGACCTAAGTTTGAGACTTTCGACAAGCTTTAAAGTTAGTACCTTTTGTAACTTGATCTGTTGTACTCTATACATAGGTTGCTATATTCCTACGAGACGAACATGTGCAAACATGATACTAGATATTCAGGTATCATGAGCCATGTCCAGGATACTTCAGCCCATGCCATGGAGGGGGGTTTGTAGGCCATCTCATGGGCTATCCATAGATGCCACTTATACCTTGGTATGAGCCTTGTAAGCCTAGTTATAGTCATTTAGGACTATTGGTACAGTTAGTTTATGTACCATCTAAGTCAATTAGGACACTTAGTCCAGTTAGAAAAGTTAGCGCTAGGGTTTTGTTATGTTGCCTCTTCCTTGAGCCTCCACACTTCAGATTTGCAACAATCTATTACAACATCTCATTTTTCTCCATTGTGCTTCCATTTTTGAGCTTCCATTGCTTCCAACACCCAACATGGTACCCATATTTTCAAAAAGTGCCCTTTAGAAAAGACAGTTATCTACACATCCCTGTCATTGATGATAGATTGCGGCATATCATGGTACTTGAAGATGTTGTACAGAAAAAACTTTATCATCAGATCCGCTGAAATCTTCTTCCTCACCGGAATGAAGTAGACATGTTTGCTAAAGCTGCAAATTATGGTCCAAATCCCATCATGGCCACTCGATGTACGAGGAAGATAAAAAATAAAGTCCATAGCTATGCTCTGCCACGGTCTATCCGGAATAGGCACGGGACACAACAACCCAAGCGCCTTCTGCCTATCAAACTTAACCTTGTGACAAGTGACGCATGTCCTGACAAATGCTTCAACATCCCGTCTCAAAGCTGGCCAGTAAAAGAAGTGCTCAACAGCCTTCACCGTGGCATCAATACCTCTATGCCTTGTATACAGTGGAGCATGACTTTCCGTAAGTACCTTCAGACTCAACTGCTTTGTGACATACAAGTACCAATGCATCAAAAGGAAGCCTTTCTTAATAGTATAATGATCATGCTTTTGCCCATCCATAAAAGCTGATCAAATATCCTTGCAAAGTCATCATCTTCAGCATATTACTCCTTCATAGCATCCAACTCGCTATGATCAACAATAGTCACTACTAAAACTCGAGAAAACTGCATCAGGCGTGAGTCTCCTGGATAAGGTATCAGCCACAACATTCTTCTTGCTTGCAACATGAACAATCTGAAAATGGAACATAGACAAGAAGTTTGCCCCCCTCATATGCTTCTCAGATAGTTAAGAAAGTAGCACAAGGAAGAATGATGTCTGTGCATAAAAATCAGCACCAAACAAATGGTGCTTCCATGTGGACAAAGCATGAATTAGAGCAAGCATTTCTTTCTCATAAATCTGCAAATTCTGCTCAGCTGACTGTAATACCCTACTCCAATAGGCCACTACCTGGCTGTCTTGCATCAAAACACCTCCTCTGTTGTTGCCACAAGCGTCCCACTCAACAGCAAATGGTTTTCTAAGATCTGGTAAGATTAGCACGGGATCGGAGCATAATTTTTTTCCTTCAGCTCTTCAAAATCTGAGCTCTCCTTAATCCATCAAAAAGGCACCCCTTTCTTCTGTAGAGCGTGCAACAGTGAAGCAATCTTAGCAAAGTACATGATGAACTGTCTATAGTAGGAGCATAAACCCAGCATTTCATGAACATTCTAGTATTGGTCACGATCGGATTGCTTCCACCTTGGATGGATCCATCCTTCGACACTATGTGCCCAAGAAAATGAATCTCTATCATGAAGAATTTACTCTTCTTTGCATCAATAACCAGCTGATGTTTTCTCAACTCTTCAAACACGATAGCCAAATGTTTCTTGGGGCTGCTCATTCTTTGAGAACACGATAATGTCATCAAAGAACATACCAACAAAGCCCTGTGTTCTCGGAAAATCCTGTCCATCATCCGATTGAACGTGGCCAAAGTGCTAGTCAGACCAAATGACATAACAAGATACTCATACAAACCACGGTTTTGTGCACATCTTTTGGTCGGATACGAACCTGATGGTATACGCTCTTCAAGTCGATGCGACTGAACATAGCAGATCCCTCCAACCTATCCAGAATATCATCGATACGAGGAATTGGGAACCTGTTCTTGATGGTGATCTTGTTGAGTGCACGGTAGTCAATGCACATCCTCCAAGATCCATCCTTTTTCTGTACCAATAAAACCCGCAAGCAAAAGGGGGAGAAGCTTGACCTTATGAGCTTTTCTGAAGCAAGTCATTGACCTGGCTCATAATTTCATCTTGTTGACCTGCACTTACCCTATATGGCGGCTTGTTGGGTGGGCTACTCCCTGGGATTATGTCAATGGCGTGATGCTCAGGTCTTTCCGGTGGCAATTCACCAGGCAAACACTCAAAAAAATGATCTTTAAACTCATAAATAAAATCTGTCCTTGCTTTTCCAGCCCAGAAAGCTGAGACCTAGCATCGTCTGGCTGAGTTTCTTTTGCAAAAATCAAGCAAGCAGAAATATTCTTTTTCATTATAGAAGAAATGGCAGAAGCCGATACAAATGGGATTGATTCACCCTTTGAGTTTTACATCCAAAACATGAGTCTTTTCCCTGTGAGTCAGAGTCAACTTCTTATTGAAGGTATCCATGACAGCCCGCACCCTGTAACACCAAGGTATACCCCTCAGCCAATGATCGGAGTGACAGGAGAGCTGAACTTGGGGTTCACCATATCAGCTTCACAAGGTGGCCTCATTTCCTCGGGACGGATTCCCAACTTACTTGCTAGTTCTGGCGAGATAAAATTGGCTCCGAGGTCAAATAATACCAAACAAGCTTGGTCTCGTACTTTGCCCCAAGCTCTGCATAACTCTGACTAATCATCATTTTGCCCCTCACCAATCACATCAGGCGTAAGTCCCACACTCGGTTTTGACTTATTACTCTTCTATTCGCTCTTCTACTACTCCTTTTCTTCAATAGGCTGTTTCCTTTTCTTATTTGGGCATTCCCAAGTTTGATGGCCTTCCTCGCTACAGTAAAACCTCAAAAGTCAGCCTCTTGAACTTAGGCTGGCTCATCTTGTGTCGCTGCCCTACAACAAAAGAAGCCTTAAAAGGCTTGCCACTCTTCTCCCTTTCGCATCCTTTGAACCCTATGGTCCCTATGGTCCTCACCTGCATAAGAGCATACACCGTGTTGGCATTTTCAATCAACTGGAGCATGTTAGACACCTTTGTCTTCATACGATAGTCCCAAATCTCCTTGGGCAACCGACAACAGTACCTCTATATTTGTTCTGACAATGGTACAAACCTGCAAAAAATAACAGGCAATAACGCTGGCCAAAACTTCTTGTTATAAGCCTCCAAATTGACACAATTCTCAACGTCGAGCTTGTGCTATGCGGTCATTACCTCCAACTCAAAAGTGGTAGTCAACCACGAGGCCCGAAATGCCTACTTAAATCCAACCAAAGTGACCGATGCTATCCCTTGCAAAAGCAAATTAGTCCACCACTGCAAAGCGTTGCCTTTGAAGAAGGTGGCAGCCTTTCTATGTCCTACATCCCATTAAAAGTTTCGAACTTTACGCCCAAACCTCCTTTGAACTCCTTTGCTTTTGCCTCTCGGGGCCAAATTGTCATAGATTGGTGGCTGCAAAAACAGTGGCTGCATCATACTAACCATGCCATGTGCCCTTTTTCCATTTCCTCTAGAGGGATTGACCACTCCGGGTCCCACAGGTTGCATCCAAAACATTCCCATAGGATTTCCCATGCCTCATTGCATCCCTGGCTGCATCCCAATGTTTCCATACATCATTTTAGGCATTGCAGCCTACATCATATTTGGCATGCCAGGTTGCATCATGTTTTCCATTCCAGCCTGCATTCCTCCAAGCATCTGTCCTTGGAAACCCTGCATCCCAGGCTGAGACCCCATTGGGAAGTTTCCAGCCATATCCAGGCCTATATTAGGCTGTCCAACCATGGCCTGGAACACCGAAATTTCCTCAAATAACCTGGATACATTGTGGACTGAGGGAAAACTTGGTGTCCGGAATTAAAATACTGGAAATTACTGCCTTGATATTCATCCCGGTGCCGGAGCCAGAAATAGATTGTTGCATAGGAACCTGCGGCATAATGTTCGGCAGTCCATTACTTGGCTGAGCACCAGACTGTTCCCTGTGTGCTTTCTTCTTTTTCTTCTTATCCTTCTTCGGAGGATTAAGAAGTTTCTGAATACGAGGATTCTGAGTAAGCTGAGTAAACATATCCATACGAGGCTCACCTCTTGAGAAAGATGGTGGGGTCCCGGCAATGGAACCACTGTCACCAGCCTTCGGGTTCTCCAAAGGGCGGTAAATCCAAAATCAATTAATTACAACCACTTGGAAAATTTAAGACAGCAAACAAAAAACTTCCAACACACAATCCAAGAGCTAGAATGCCCCTAGTCCGCACCAAACACCAGACACCAAATTGGGCCCAAAATCATTGGCGCCTCTTGCGGTGTTTCTTTAATTATATTCAGTGAGATCAAAATACAACAAAGCCTCGACTTTGCACAACACCCGAGAGATCATTCAACTGAGTACTCAAGCAGCCTTACTGCGGCTAGCAAAGGCATCAAAACCCAATGCAAATTCCATGGCCATCCTGGCAAACACCTGTGGGCAATCTCAAGCAAAGAGTAGGGCATCCAACAACCAAAATACCTAGTATCTGGCAACCTCTGGCTCAACCAAACCCTGAGGAACCATGCCAGCTAGGCAGAAACCAACAAGAACACGAGCCTGGCAGGCGAAATCAAAAGCCCTGGAGAGGTGAAAAGCAACTAGTATCTAGCAACCTTTGGCTCAACCAAACCCTGTTGAACCAGGCCAGCTAGGCAAAAACCAACAAGAACACAAGCCTAGCAGGCGAAATGATCAGCAACAGCCCTGGAGAGGTGAAAAGCAGCAAATCGACTTCCTTCTGACACCCCTCTGTCCCGTAGTAGCCCAATCCTGGAAGGCGAGGTGAATCTAGTAGCAATCTGGCACCCTGGGAAGCTGCAACAGGATTTCGACCTGTTTTGGTGGCCTTGGACAGCTCCAAACAGATGCGAATTCTGCAAAATCTCTGTGTGTTGACCCTAGGAAGGATCTGGAAGCAGCAAGTCTAGCAGCTCGGAAGGCCCTGGCAGGTACGACTCAAGATCTTGCCCAGTCTGGAAGCAAATCGGCCTGCTTGGGAGCTCAAAACAGCCCTGAGAAGTTGCGAAACTGATGGTGCCTAGCTTGGAAGGCTCCTAGAAGAAGTGCAAATGTTCTGGAGGCTCTGGAAGGCGCGGACAGCAGGTATGCAGCAAAAACGGGCTGCTCTGATGAAAAACCAGATTCTGTCTACCTTGGAAGAGTGGACGACCCAATTTCTTGCCCCACAATCCACTTTGTCCAAGAATAGCTGCCTTTGCTTGCCCTGCAAGTCTTCTGATTTTTACCCCTCTCTAAATCACTCGCCCCTTGCCCTTGGCCCTAGGAATTCATGCACTAGGTTAGCCTTTTTAGCACTCTAGGGCTTGGGCTGTCACACATAAATTCTAATCATTAGAATCACCCCCCTGTGACACACATGCTGTGGTCTTGTCACCCGCCTGGTACAGCATGCCATGCCTCCATGGCGGGCCACATCAGATCATGGATTAATAAAGAAAGAGGAGGAGAGAAACTGAAGAAAAGGACATGAACAATCCGAAACCCTCTCTGTTGCTCCAAATCTCAAGAGAGCCTGATGAGTACATGGAGATACATTAATATATAAGTGAATTTCTTTGTATAGAGCTCCCTAAAATGATAGACAGGAAAATTCGTTCAAGGCATGCATTAGAACCTCCCCCCAAGAACGGAGAAACAGAGAGAAGGAAAGATGGATCTTTCCTGATTATAGCCCTTAGAAAGAACTCAAGAAATTACTAAATTGACAGGCAAAAGCACTGGAGAGCTTCAATAAGCAATCACTGCATACTTGGTCATCTCAGAAATATTTAACACTCTGTGATGCATTTTATAAAATTTCAAACAAGTAAATCACGTTGCCATGGAATATGTCAACCGTCAAAAACCTAAGGTAGACCATGTGAGATATATAGAAAGTGTAACACCCACAGAACAGACCAATTTACAAAAAGGCAGAGTTACAAAATCTCCGCAGATGATTTTCTATCTTTACACATGAAATCTCCAAATCTGGAAAATCATAAACAATTGTAGAATATGTGAAATGCCTAACTTGACAGGGCCACAGTTAAGAGTTGTGAATTAACTGGGCAAGTAGACACTTGCTAAGAAGACAACACAGTTAGTGCCCATGGAAGTCCAATGATTTGTTTAAACGTAGAGTCACTTTTAGTATGGATCTGCATAGGGTGGAGGAGATCATACTGTGATGCCACTTCAGGCAAATTGAGGTCACCAATAATCACCACATGTACACACCCCTTGCTTGAAGTGATGAAACCTATTAGCATCCCTTACAGTGATTTCTCGCTCCACAATCTTTGATATCACCTTAATGGCAACATGGCAATCCGGACACACTCGAAGATTCTTTGTGATAAAAAGAGTAGATCCATGAACAGTGCTTATCAGCCCATAAGCAATGGCCAGCCTCTCACTGTGACCACAAAGCATACGTTCCTTGACCTCCTCCTCAACGTTACGAAGGACTACTTTGGTGTCTGGAACGAAACCTTCTTTTCTCATCTCTTTACTCAATCTTTCCAATTCAGCATAAATTTCATCCGTTTTGGGATGCAATCTATCAGCTACAAAGAATTCATGCACTTTGTTGTCAACTTCGATCCAGCTACACCCTGGCAGTTTCTTCACTCCATTCCGCACCATAGCTCTTCTTACTTTGTCAACATCCTCCCATCTCTTATCTGCGGCATACATATTTGAAAGCAAAACATACGGTGCTGGATTCTGCAGATCCAAGTCTAGTATATTCTGAGCAGCATGTTCACCCCTCTGGATGTCTCCATGTGTTCTGCAAGCACTGAGCAAAGTTAACCAGATAACAGCATCAGACTCAAGAGGCATGTTATGGATAGTTTTCTCTGCCCTCTCCAACTGGCCAGCCCGCCCAAAAAGGTCAACCATGCAAGTATAATGCCCCAGCATTGGTATGATACTGTGATCCTTAACCATGGAATCAAACAATTGGCAGCCCTCCTCCATCAGACCTGCATGGCTGCATGCAAAGAGAAGGCAGATAAAAGTAACCTCATTTGGCGCCACATGCTCCTGCTGCATTTTGATGAAGGCTTGAAGGACATCCTTGCAATGACCATTCTGTGAATGCGCCCCCATCAACGTGTTCCAAGAGACCACGTTGCGTCTACCAATTTTGTCAAACACTGCACAAGCTTCTTTGAGAGCCCCACAGTTGCCATACATATTCACAAGAGCTGTCCCAACCATCAAATCTGACTCAAACCCAAAATCTAAAATGGTTGCATGGATTGCTTTACCCTCTGATAGGGCTGCTGGGCTAGAACAGGCACTGAGAACACTAACGAAAGTGATCTGATCGGGCTTTACGCCCTGATCCTGCATGTGTTGTAAGAACATGATCGCCTCCTGGCTGTAGCCATGGTGGCAGTAGGCACCAATGATGGCATTCCAGGAAATCACATCCCGAAAACGCATCTTGTCAAATACTATACACAGTTGCTTTAGATCCCTGCACTTGCCATACATATTTATGAGTGCATTTTCTGCAACAAGATCTGACTCAAATCCAGCATTCACGAGTTTCAGATGGACTGCTTTACCCTCTTCTAGAGATTCTGGTCTGGCACAAGCACCAAGAATGCTGATAAAAGTAATTTCGTCCGGCTCTAACCCCTTCTGCTGCATCTGCTCAAATAGTTGCAAAGCCTCCTTGCCATGGCCATGCTGGGAAAGAGCTGCAATCATGGCATTGCAGCAAACCACATTGGGGTTTTGAAATTTTTGAAATACGAGGAATGCATCCTTGAAAGAGCTGCACTTGCCATACATACTGATGAGAGCAGCCCCAACACTAACGTTCAACTCCAAACCACCATCTAAAACGCTTGCGTGGATAGCCTTCCCCGCTGCTAGATTTCTTGAGTCACTACACGCACTCAGAATACTGGTGAAGGTAATTTGATCTGGTTCAACACCATCCTGTTGCATTTGTCGAAAAATTGCAATGGCCTCATCCCAAAGTCCATTTTGAGAAAATGTTGCAATCATGGCACTCCAAGAAACCACATTTCGCAGGCCTATCTTTTCAAAAATCGTAAGGGCCTCATCTACATCCCCACACTTGCCATACATGCTGACGAGGGCGTTTGCCACTGTAACATCTGACTCGAAGCCATTATCTACGATGCTAACGTGAATCGACTTACCGTCTGCCAAGGCTGCTGGAACGGCACACGCAGCAAGAATGGTAATAAAGGTGATCTTGTCTGCTTTTACGTCTTGCTGCTGCATTTGGCGAAAGACTTGAAAGGCCTCGTGGCATTGCTCGTGTTGGCAGTATACCGTGATCATGGCAGTCCAGGAGTACCTGTCATGTTGATGAATTTTGTCAAAAACTGAGCGAGCGGCCACCAGAGAGCCGCACTTCCCGTACGTATTAACAAGTGCAGTACACACAGCAACGTCTGAATCCAATCCACTAGCTATTACCTTGGAATGGATTGCCTTACCGTGCTCCAGTATTGCTGGCCTGATACAAGCACTGAGTATGCTGATGAAGGTGATCCTGTCTGGCTCCACGCCCTGCTCTTCCATTTGTAGAAAAAGTTTAAGGGCCTCATGGTCGTGGCCGTGCTGGCTATATGCTGCAATCATGGCATTCCAAGAGATAACATTGGGCTGCTCCATTTCATCAAACACTGATCGTGCGTCCTTTATGACGCCACCATTGCGATACATACCAATCAGGAGATTCCCTAAGAATGTATCGTGCTGCAGTCCCCTGTTGATGATATGAACATGAATGCGCTTACCATCTGGAACAGTAATTCCCTTTTTTAAAAGAGACGCAAAGCCCTGTCGATCCAATCGTTCCAGCTCTTCCTCGACCAGGTTAACGGGAGCTTTCGCTGCGTCGCACTCCAGCAGGATTGATCCATCCTGCTCTATCATTGCAGCAGACAAACATTTCACGAATTTACATCTTCCCCGATCGCTCCCTGGTGAAAATTGCCGTTCGCCCCTCAAAGGCACTGACACGGGCAGACGAACTCTGAGCCTAACGACATCGCTGTCTGCTGCAAGGCCGGTACTCGCGACCGAAACAAAGAGCCTTGAGCTCATGTTGGTGGAATGCGGCTTATCATTGCCATTGCCCTACCTGGCCGAGCTGCAGGAGCTGTGTGTGTGTGAGGCTATGGTGTATGCTTGACATTATCTATAGCACGATTGACAGATGATATGCCTTTCTTTGGTCGTCGTCTACACCATATTAATAGTGCTTATTTGCTTCATCAACAATTTCAGAATATGGTGAGAGTGGCTCTCCGCCACCTCCTCTTACATGCTCAGGAGGACATGGATTTTGCTTGGATCAGTCTTGCACATCGCTTGCAGGCTGTTATTCAAGATTATGGACGGAGTCACATGGAAAACCTCAGGCTTAAGCTGAAATGGGCTCAATCTCACAAGTAACAAATGGATGTAATCAGCTCTTATAGGCAGCTCACCTCCTCTGAACAGGATTCTTGGGCTTATGCGGTTCATATCATCCATCAAAATGATCTTCGCAAATTAAAGAAGTGGCAAATCCGAGCTCGCATGAAACCCCTTTTGGATAAGGGTTGCTCCTCCAAGGCCTTCTTTAAAAGCCTGCACGCGGATAGGCGAAAGGAGGATATTTGCAGGATCAGGCAGGATGATGGCACCTGGACCACCTCCAAATCAGAATTGGAATCACAATGCTCTAGTCATTTTCAGCATCTCTTTTCTCCTCAGCCTGATTATTCGATGCAAGTGAATGCAGGTAGGTCTCAATTTCTTATGCATGTTCAGCCTATATTGTCTTGGGAACATGCTCATGCATTGGAGCAGCCATTTATGCTTAATGAACTGGATGATGCTTTGAGTCATTTACGTAAAGGCAGCTCTCCTGGGTGGGATGGATTGACTGTTGAATTTTTCCGTGCATTTTGGGGTGATCTCAAGGACACTCTTCTTCTTATGATCAATCATGCTTGGGCAGAACAATCTCTTCCTCCTTCTTGGAAGCATGGCCTTGTCAAATTGATCCCAAAAAAAAGGTTGTGTGAGACAATGGCTGATTGGCGGCCCATATCTCTTATGCCAGTCATTTACAAACTCATTGCCAAGATAATTGTCCTTAGGGTTCGATTTATCTTGCAGGCAGGACTTCATCCCAGGCAGTATGGGTTTGTTCCCAAAAGGCAGATTACTGACAATATCTCCAATGTTTTGCTTGCAATCGAGTATGCCAAATATTATAAACAAGATGTTCTCATTCTGCAAGTGGACATTGCGAAAGCATTTGATACTGTCCATTGGGATTTTATTTCTCAGACTATGCATAAATTGGGATTTGGCCCTCGGCTGGTTCATGTTATTTACTGGTTGTATTCTCATGCCACTGCGCAGTGTCTCCTTGGCAGTGGGTTGTCAAGGACATGGACTATGACCCGCTCAGTGAGACAGGGATGTCCTCTTAGTTCGCTACTGTATGCCATCGCTACTCATCCGTTATTGTTGCATATGGATCATCTTGCAGATACTGGGCAGCTTCATGGCTTGCAAATTCCAGGTGCACAGCCATTTCTTGCACAGGCATATGCTGATGATTCATATTTCATGCCCAGGAATTCTCAACGTGACCTCTCTCATTTGATGCAAACTTTGGATGATTTTGGCATAGCTGCTGGACTGCATATCAACTTTCAGAAATCGAATTTTCTAGCATTGAAAGAAGTTGATTGGCATGCATTTCTCTGGCCAAGCCACATTATTTCTTCCCATACCATTGTGAGGCATTTAGGGTATCCCATTGGCTGGAATATTACCCCTCAACAACAGCTTAAATGGGTGCTTCAAAAGATTAACAAGAAGCTGGAATACTGGCACTTGTCAACTTGGCCTTTACATGTTCGAGTGCAGTCTATCATTATGGCATATGTGCAATTTTATTTGCCTCTTCTTCACTGGTCTTTTAAGCATTTGGCTTCCTATATGTCCCAGGCTATGGAGATATTTTGGAAAAGTAAATCTCACAAAAAGGCTTTGCGACTACTTCCCATGCAGTCTGTTTGTTCTCCTAAGACTCATGGGGGACTGAATATTCTCAATCTTCAGTTTCATATGTTGGCAAGAAAGAGCACTATGATTGCTAATTTTTTTCAACAAAAACAGCCATGGGCTATTATGTTAGCAGCTATGTGTGGAAACATGAAGTCCCACGCATATGGGCATTGGATTACAGATCACTAGGAAGCAGTCATGACTACATTTCAGAGGGAAATTCTTGGCTGTCCTGTTTCTACTGCTTTTATTCATGATTGGAAGAGAATTCTCTCTTATGCTAAATGGTCAAGTGCTTCCTCCCATCATGGTAATTCTCTTCGTTTGAAAAGCATCCATTGGAGCAAGGTGTTTGATTCGCCTCTTGCTTTACAGGCACTTATTAAAGCATATAATATTATGAAATTGGGCATAAGATTTGTCGGAGATGTGGTGGATCAACATGGTTATGTGCTTTCATTTCCACAAGCTTGCAGGACATTCCCCCCTTGGGTCTGCATCATAGGCCCATTTGGAGAATACTTACAACTATGTTGCAGCCTTTTGTTCCTGTTCCTCCACTGTTTGTACAGGACAGATTACTGGACTGGAATTTCCTTGTCTCCTGCTACCTGTTCACTTTCAATGCATAATTTGACATCCTTGATGGTCTACAGATTTCTTCTTCCACCGTCGTGGATTGATAAGCATGCCAACACTCTTTGGAATTTGGATAGGCCTTTATCTTGGTGGCAATCAAAACTCAAGAAAATTTGGAAAGCTAAATTGCCATTGAAACAGAGGCTTTTCTTTTGGAGATTTATAGTGGGAGCTTTTTCCATTGGGGTGAAATTGGAAGCACGTCGTATTGCTTCCTCTTCCTGCCCCCGTTGCTCTCATCACCGTGAGACAGTTCCCCATTTGTTATGGTCTTGCCCGCACTCTCGGATATTGATCACTCATGTCTCTCATTTGCTGCGGCTTCGGTTTCCCTCTATCAGATTCGGGAAACTCTTCTGGATGTTTGGATGCTTCTCATCTCAGATGTCTCCATTCCTCCTTTTCTTTCACTGGGCTCGTTTTTTGGTACTATGGACTATTTGGACACAAAGATTGCATTTTAGGATGGGACAACAGTTCCCTCAAGCATATGCTTTCTTCAGAATGTCCCTCAAGTAATCTTTGTATGATAGTTATGTTGCGAGGGATTTGGATGCTACTAGCCTTGAAGTGTTTTCTCACTGTTTTTGAGTTCTTCCATTAGGCTCTCTTTTGGAGTCTAATGTCATGTACATTGATTTCATGTTAATTTTATACTCACTGGTTTCACCCCCCAAAAAAAAAAAGTGTGTGATGCTGATGGAACTTTTCTATCTTTCCCCTTTGCAATTAGGCAGTGTGGATTGGGGTTGCATTATCAACACCTTTGGCATTATCTTTCTCAGATGATCCAATGTTGCCTACCACCACTCCCAAAGATGGAGCTCACTTCTCGTCTTAAGGATTGGGCTCTACATTGCCAGGGTTCATGCAGTCATCCATTATTATTGGTCGATATCACTGTGGCCAATTTGTACAGGGTCTTGATGCCTCCACCTGGGGTATCAAATAGGTCAAGTCAGATTTGGGCGATTTGTACAGGGTATCAAATAGGTCAAGTTAGATTTGGGCTATAAATCATAATCTCGAGTCAGATTTGGGCTATTTGTACAGGGTCTTGATGCCTCTGCCTTGGGTATCAAATAGGTCAAGTATAGGGTCTTGATGCCTCCACCTTGGGTATCAAATGGGTCAAGTCAAATTTGGGCCATGAATCATAATCTCAAGTGCTGGCATAAAAGATTGTGGCAGCATTAGAGCTCTTCATCAACAAGTCTTTTTGTGGTGAGTGATGCTTGGCGTTTTCACTTTCTGTCGACTCGTGGCATAAACACATATTGCTCCTGTTGTCTGTCACACATGTCTAGCTCTAAGGGAATCCTTGTGTCACCCTTTTTGGCATTGCCCACTTTTAACTCTTTCTTTAGTCGCATAGCCAAGCACGATTTCCAGCTACCTGCTTTGGCAAGCATTTTTGGCTGTTTGGGATCTATCCACGTGGACATGGTTTTGGCCTTTTCTTCACATTGGTTAGTTATTGGGGAATTTGCACTATATGGAAGGATATAATTCATCGAGACTCTGGTAATGCTACCTTCTCAAAGTTCCACTTTTTTAGATGTCACTACGATGATTATTTTATGATTGTCTATGTGCTCGTCAGATCGAATCTGCAGCTTACTTGTCTTATAATGCGATTTTATGGTGTAATTGCATGTTCCTCTTCTAGGAACTGTTTATTGCAATACAAAGCTACATGGATTTTACCCCAAAAAAAAGTTTCTATGTGTGTGAGGTCTCGTGCGCGCGCATGTGTGTGTGTGCCGAAAGTGGCAAGCCCAAATTAAGTTTCATGTATAGAGGATTATGGGCATTTGTAAAAGGAACCAAGCAAATCGACATCATCACCAATTGGAAGATCTTAAAGAGCAAGCATTGGTCATCATAGCTCTTAGTCAACACCCCAAGATGATTCACTTAGTGGGAGGGACTACCTCTTCAAAGGTAGCCTTGAATGAGTTGGATTGGCTATATAAGTTAGTGCCAAGCAACCTTGCATCACCCTAAAGGTCTAATGATTTGGACTACGCTTTTCTAAAAGGGAAAATTTAACTTATTTCATTAATGAACTTCATATTATTACAACTCAGTTGGCCACGATAGATGCAAAGGTGGAAGAAGAGGACGTAATTATGGTGGTCTTGAAGCGCATGCCTTAACCTAATGAGATCCTTGTCGCTGCCTTGAAGCATCTACCTAATCCCGATTTGGAGGCATGATCAATGCTATGCTTGATGAGGAGAGAAGCATAAAAAGGAAAAAAGGAGAGGGAGCATCCATGTTTTACTCAAGGGCGGGCCCAATCAATGGTCATGTCAAGATTTGCCCCTAACATATCTTTTATATTGCTAAATAGAAATTCAAAATCATCAATACACGTGCAATTTATATATCTATATATATATATATATATATGAGAGAGAGAGAGAGCTTGCTCGTATCTCGTTAGATTCCTTTCATTTCATTTCTGCTTTTAGCTTTGTTTTATGCTCATGTTTGTGTTATACTTTGATTATCTCAGATGCAAAAATATTACCTTTGATGGTTTGGTATTGCGCTCCTTTTATGGCTAGTGCTAATGTCTAACTGGACACCTACAAGGCAATGAGAACACATGAAAGAATATAAAATAGGGAATTAGATTCATATATGATTTCATTGCTTTTGTAAAAAAAAGTCATAATGCTTAAAGCGTACATAAAGTATTAGTCTTATGTTCATTTGCATTGTGTTTGTTGAACATGGCATGAACATTGATAAACCTAAGATTGTTGGTCTTTGTGTAGCATTCTATGAGCCGCAAGAACATGTTCAACTCGACGGTACTTCTCATAATATGCTTGCCCTCTATTTTGGATGGATTTCCACTGGTGAAATTGGCAATGACAATTACATATGGTATAGCCCCCAAGCATATAAATGCATGTGATATGCTCAAGCTAAAGAGTGGAATCGAATATTGATGGTTGGTTGAATTGAATGATCCATGACTAGATCTAAGATAATGAAATTTAGATACTAATGTTTCCTAAGATATGAAATTGCTTCTAAATATCAAAGATAAATTTGTTATAAAACAAAATTTAAATAAGAGAATTGTTAAGAAATAGTGCTAACACGGTACTATTGTAGTTTTTTATTTATAGGCAATAATTTATATGAGATTGCGGCATTTCAAATAGTAGTATTTCTTTTTATATGGAGGATGGCCTTTGAGGTTGTTGTATCCTTGTTCTCCTGTTGTATGAAACTGTGATATGTATTTTTCTTCCAGTGTAATTGCCTTGTCTATATTACTTGATTTTGCCAAGATATCTATAATAAAATTTTCAATGTTTGATTTCATCTTAGGTCTAGGGTATTTTTTGTGGCTTTCTATATGCCTTGTTAGATTGTTGGTATGCATGATGTATTTCTTTCCATTATTGATGCATGTTATGGAGTAGATCATATGATCATCTTTCCTTTTTCTTGGGATTTATTGGACACCCATCGATGTCTTTGATTCTTAACAGATCTACTTTTTGGACTAGCAATAATACAATTAATATAGCATTATGTTAATGCCTCTGTAATCTAAATTTTAAGTATATTAATTTGGATAATTATAAAATAGGTATAGAACGCATCGATATGGTATCATGAATTTTACCTTCATTTGGTTTTGCGAACAGGTTAAAGCCTTGTCCAAATCACTCAATCGCAACATCTGGAGATAATTTTATTGTTACCTTATCTATTGTTAGTGGAATATTTTTCCCAGTATGTTGATACCCATAGTCATCTATAAATTTGTTCAATATATTTGATCTCGTCTTACGATCCAAAGTTGTCATCCGATCTAGTGAGATGTTGAAACCATAATGTAGAATCTCGATACAATAGCAAGGAATTCCATTTGATTTAGTGTCTACCAATTCTTGAGCTTCGTTTCGTATCATGAATTCGTTGTGATCATCGGTTTCTACATCTAGATCCTTTTGTATAGTTTTCATAAGTCATGGATATCAATTGATTAGGCATTGATCATGGGAAAATCGTTATTACTGTAGTCGTTGATTTTTGTTTTGGGATAGTTTTACTACCATTTGCTAAATCGTCAAGATTCTCCGTGTTCATGAGTCGTTGCTTGCAATCACTAATGAAGTCATGCACTATTGAGTATGTAGGAAATCCCAAGATATACAAGCTTGGCTCTTCTCCAACATTGTTAGCCATTTTCATTTGGGGAGTTGATAAGTAAAATGTTTTTGGTTGGTTCTTTTATGCAGGCTTAATGTTGACTTGTGATTTGTATAAGTCAAATAACCGTAATACGATGTTACGTATGGAGATCATTTTAAGGAGTTGTTAGGTTAATCAAATTATCACAATAAATGAAGATAAGTGAATAGGAAACTATAGTTCATGTTGTACTTGGTTTGGATCCATGTAAAATGATGTGATTGGTAATTCTCAAATGGATGGTAGATTTGCAAGTAGAGAATGGAAGTTAGACTTGTACTAAATTTATTGTAACTAATGTGAATAACTTAGAATTATCCTAATCTAACTTGAAGTACCATTTAGAATTGGATAGGTTGAAAGTCGTCAGGTGTTAGTTGGCCCAAAATGCGAAGATTTCGCCTTGATGTGACTCTAGATAGCATGATATATGCGAGCCCAAGCATGAATACTTCCCGAATGACCACCATTGCTTTGGTTGAGATCATGGATCCTTGTGCCTTGTGTCTTGTGACAGCATATGCAAGTGGGATTGGGAAATTTGTCTTGTGGTACCACTTGCCATTCATTGGTTTTCTTGGATGTCTTGTCATGCGCAACACAATCAATTGCAATGTCATTTTGATAACAACATGGATAGTTGTAATAGTTCCATTAGTTGTGAAGTGCTTGATGTTATTGACAGTCGCAGTTGCACCATTGGTTGCTCCAATTGTCAGGTCATTGTTCTCGGTGATCATTATTCTAGCTTCATTTGCGATTTCAGTGATCTTGTTGAATTTTTTATCATCTAGCCATTCTTTTAGCAAGGACTCATCTTTTTCATTTGTGGTTAGCATGACAAGCTGTATCTTAGGAGGAGAAAATAGCTTGTGCAATAGATTCAAATTGTATTCTTTGGCATCAAGGCGATGGGAGCATATTGTTGTCATGTTGTTGTCCACAAACTATTTCTGCTTATTCTTCGTTGATCATGAAGCCTCCAAGGTAGTGTTGTATCTCTTCTACTGTCAGTTTTCTATCTCGTATGATGTTCAAAAATTGGAGGAAGTCACCATCAAGGGCATGCCGTACATAGTGTTTCATGTTGGAGATTGTGCCATGCTGCTAATATGGAGATCTTTTGATGTAGCATGTTTGGCAAAAGTTTGCTTGGTGTTTGCATATCGCTAGTACTTGCGCAAGGTCTCCAAATAGTAGTACAAGCTTATTTATCAAATGGGTTGAGAATTGATTGTGACGTGATTGCACATAGCTATCTGATTACGATATCAAACATTGTACTTGTCATCATAAATATTTCATCAATGATTATCACATCAGCTTGGCTGATTGCTTGATGTTGTTCATCTGTTTTGGGAATGAAGGAGGGGTATAGTTGCCAAAACCTTGTGAGCTTGAATTGGTAATTCATAGTTATAGCTATGTAGCTAAGTCGCATTGTTGCAATACCTATGGTCACAGTGAATATTACAAATTTGTCACCTTTTACAAGTTGTATGTGATATATCTACTCAAGAAGTATTTCCCTGCTCTTGGTGTGCCACAACTGATATTGATTCCTTTCCCTTTAGAAATGATATCATTGTATATGTCCCTTTGCTCTGGGGTAAGTTTGGCATGCTCCATTTGCCTGAATTCATGAAGCAGTCCCAGTAGCCATGTGCGATCATGCAAGATTTCTATTTTGTTTTGATCATTGACTTCTGGTGATGTCATAATACCCACTCAAGCAAAGGGATTTTTTGCAATACCATGTTTATTTATAGTTATATTGTCTCTTCTACTAGTAAACTAGTGCTGGGTGTATTCTATGATATACATCTCCAAGTCATCCTTTGTCTTGATGATGCCTTAGATGTGGCATTCATCAAAGTAGGATTGTGATGTGTTTTCCTTTGGTATGAGTGAAGCCTCGCTCTTGAAGGGCACCTGAAGTAGGAGGATGTTAAAGAAGAAACCCTCTGTATGATGTCCTAGATGGTATTCTACAAAGCGGACCACATTAGTTGATTGGTAAATAAAATTATGGAGAGCATATGTGCCTATATGCATGTCCCTTTCCCTCTCATGCTTCTCTATGGTTTATTTTGTATGGTAGGCACAAAATGTGATGGCTTCAAGATCGAAGGGCCGTGCACAATATAGACCTATCGGATGCATCACTGTGTACCCGTTTGGTATCATAATCTTTTGTCAAAGTGCGGGTGGCGAGGAGTCTATGTAGTGTACCACCTCACTATGCTTGATGATGGAGATCTACAAGCAATTTAGGGCTACCTCTGTTGGTGACGTTGGCTTGGTCAAAACAAAGACAGAAATTGACTGGATCTAGGTTACTTAGTCCTAGTCTTTTGGCATCATCAACACTAAGTTCAACTGCCCCATTGCTTCAGTTTTCATGGCGTACTTCAAAAAATAGTGTGAGATGCTAGAGTTTGAGATGTGTTGGATGTTCATGTGCACGCCCCATAGTAGCAGCATGGTTGAATGGTACGGGACAACGTTCCTATGTTGGGCCACTAGTAGAGCCACCGTTGAGTCTTTTTATCGATTGAGGCAAAGGGATTCGGTTGTGTGTCAAAGGGAAACCCGTACTTGCATTTAACCTTGCCTGGTTGCCCTGTACATGATTTTCTACATACATGGATCTATTTTGTTTTGACAAAGTCATGGAAGTGGGATTGCAACATTTCTTGGTATATGAGCCACTATCTCATTGGATATAATATCAATGTCATTATTGTGAATCCAAAGCATGAAGTGTGCATGTAGGGATCCACAGATTTATTTTTAAAATCGGATGAGATGATGTTTGACTCGACTGAGTATACAAGATGAAGATAAAATTCCACAAGAACATTTGCAACCCGTAGTAAAAGAGAACTGCATACTCAACTAGACAATCCCTCCTAGTAAGGTTCGGGTTGATGGGGGAGATGATTTTCTCTATTTCATCAAATTTTGACCAACGTGTTGAGGTGACCTCATTGGTTGTTAGCATCAAAAATAAGTTTGGTAATCCCCACACATCAACCATTGCAATCATGTCTTTCAAGTTGCAATGGTCCCATGATGGTGATCATGGTAAGGTCGCGAGTAGCCTCTATTTGAGAATATTCTATAGACTTATTGTTCTGTTGCATTTCAGTTGGCCTTCTTGAAGTTATCTATCTCTCTTTGCAAACAAGCTATCTGGGTGTTGTTTGTGATTTGGACGACTTGTTTTAGTTGGCACATGAGCAATAAATATGGCTTGTACAAAGTGTACAATGAGAAGAGCATCCTAGTCCTCATTTTTAAGTAATCAGCAAACCAGATATCCCCATCATAAGTGCTATGTCAAAAAAGGAACATGAAGAAAAATAGTGCAATCTCTATTGAGATATCAAGGCAAGATGTAATGGGCCTGGTCGTCCATCTGTGTAGAATGCTGGTGTGCCATACCAAATTCTCTCAAGAAAATTGTAGCCATTTCATGTGTATCTCTTTTGTGAGATGGTGTATGTGTAGTTACGGGGATCATGTTCTCTAAGACTGAGTAGGAATTTTGTGTTGTAGTAGTCACCATGAGATCGAATGGGCAATCGATCAAGTGCCTTGAGATGATCTCTATTTTGTGGCTTCAGCTGACAATATGCATATGCCAAGATTTTGATGGGGACGTTTGAACATTGTAAGGTATCGTTGGATTTTTTGATTATCCTTGATGTTGAATGCTAGGAAGCTTTGTACTAATTCAAATAGCTCATCTTTGTTGATGCAATGTGGTCCATTTGGATCCCAAGATATCAATGGATTATCAAGCAAGGATAATTTTTCGAAGAGACCCTTGCCATGGCACGTGCTATTTTCTTCACATTAATAGAAACATAAATGATGCTTAATAGTTGCGTGTGAAATGGATTTGCTGGAAAGACTTGTCATATGTACTATGGCTCAAAATTGATGATGTATTTCTATTGAGCCCTATTGTTTTGACATGCTTTGCAGTAGAACTAGTGTCTGTCTCTTGAGTATCTTTCCACATATGTGGATTAAAAAATATTTCCTAGGGATGACGGTGGAGAAATGCTTTCCTCAGGCATTCTATGTAGGCGATTGCCATTCGTATGATAGTTGACTCTACCATAGTAAGCACAATAACGCATTTCATGAATCAATGTCTCACAGCTTTTGCCCCATTTCTTATGGAGGAAATTGATATTGATCCATGATGTTGCAAATGGTTATAAACGAGCTTTTTTCTTTGCTTGTGTTCGATCCATATCCTTTCTTTCTATTAATTGGTGTCCTTTATTGTATAAGTTTATTTGGAGTATTAATGGATTGAAAATATTTTTGATTATTTAAAATAATAACTACAAATAGAGCAAATTGTTTTGTACAATATATAATTTTCATAAATTTAGTCATTAAACGATTAGTAGTGCATTCTATACTATTTATATTTCATCAAAACAAATTCTCTACGTGTTTTGTAATTGATACTATGTTCATCTATTATACGTACTTTTATGCTTACATGGTTGATTCCTTTTGCTTAATTTATTGTTGACTCCTTTTTCATTTTGATGTCGATAGTCGTAGTTGAGATGATGGCTACATATTTGAGTGAAAGTATATTATTTTGACTATTAATAATTACTCTTTTTATATGAAGAAACATCAATTTGTTGGTAGAGTTATTTTTTGAATTTCCATATAATGATTATGTGATAAGGATGAAAATTTTAAAGAGTTACTAATTTGCTTAGAACCGTGATTACTAAGCGCATAATTGGTGCAATTTAAAGTAGGTACTTGTAAATTGAAATTTCTTTTTATGTGTAGTATTTTTACATAAGGAAAACAATGATGCTTTCTATGTGTTTCTGTACTTACATTGAATTTTCTTTTTGCTTAATTTGTTTTTTGGTCCTAGTTCTTTCTTATGTAGGAAGCCCTAGTTGATAGGATGGCTATAAAAATGACATAAATATATTTTAAACGATATCATTTTGAGCATCTCTAACAAGGTTGTTAATTTCCTCTAGTAAATAAAATCTCTTCATTTGCTACAAGAGAGAATTTTATTAA
Source organism: Dipteris shenzhenensis (assembly GCF_047967505.1). Taxonomy (NCBI): domain Eukaryota; kingdom Viridiplantae; phylum Streptophyta; class Polypodiopsida; order Gleicheniales; family Dipteridaceae; genus Dipteris; species Dipteris shenzhenensis. Next base: position 46,569,842 of record NC_141617.1, read on the forward strand.
AAATATAAAATTGCAAGAATTAAATAAATAAATAAGGACACTCTAAAATAAATAAATAAAAAGCATACGTAACATATGGGGAGGTGGCACATTTCCTCTCTGATTATAAATGAAAGAGCGTGCCCCTCTCTTCTCAATTTCTTGTTTTAATTTCTTCTATTTGCTTTTCAATCAGCTTTGTTTTTTGCTTGCGTATTGAATTTACTTAACTCAATATAGATGCAAGAAGATTACCCTATTGGAATTGCTTGTATTCTCTTCTTATAGGTAGTGGGTAGCTAGTGCTTGAATTCAAAAACATATTGATGCATATGGCACAAGTAAAAAATATAAAATGTTGAATCAAAAATTGGGTAAATATTTTACAAAGGCATAGTAATGAATAGAATAGAGCTGAGAAAAAAGAATAATAATTTGGTGATATAGTTCATCAAAATTTCTAGTTTATGGGTAAAGTATGTAAAATATGATCATAGACCTAATTATTGATTAATAAAATCTTTCATTTGATTGAAATCTTAATGTACACATTCATAAGATGAAAATATCTCCAATGTGACAAATCATTGTACTTTATAAGACAAGCCAAAGAAAAGAGGAAAAAAGAAAGTTTGTATTGGACTTTAGTAATGTCTATCCATGTGTGGATTATTGTCTTATTCCATTCACCCTAGCAATGCCTATCCCTATATGGCTATGCAAATGAAAATGCAAATGCATGTAAATCATTTCAACAAATGCATATGAAACATATACATATATTAATTAATGGAAATTAAGTAAGACATATGCATATATTTGAATGCTATTACAATGATACTTTTGCAAGAAATTAATAGCAAATGCATTACGAAATATTAACTTGTGCATTTACTACATATGAATATGGATTTATTGTGCATAAAACCTTATAAACAAATGAAGAAAAACAAACATCATCTACCTTACTAATGCAAATGCATGTGAAACATTTTGGCAAATGCATATGATGCATTATATGTATCCTATTATAAGGGGAATAAATCCTAAGAAATCATGTACACATCAATAGTATTATAAGGGGAACACCATCACAAGCAAGGCTTATGCAAATTGATCACAAAGCACTATATGCCAATCCTTTTGCAAATGGCTAATTCAAAATCCTGCATGGCCTATGTAAATCGCTCATTCAAATGCCAATCCCTATATTGAGCTGCATCAACCAACCTTGCATTTGGTAGTGGCTCCAAATTTGAAAGTTTTCATGTTGGGCCGATAGGGCAAAGGTTAAGAAAGGCTTTTCTAAAATACAATGTTCTGGAATGCATGTGCGATTTCATCAAATAAATGTATGCAGGTGGACCTTTGAAAGATGAGTAGGCTCCCACCAAAGCCATTGTTGGCATTTGTGGCTTAAAACATGAGAACCCACCCATTGTATCTGTAGCTAAGCAAACAACTCATCCTAAAGACAAGGACACGTTCAAGACCATTTCTTTGATTGAAAGGTTCAATTTATGACCATGATTTGTAGACCACTCGGTTGGATGAAAATAGACAGAAAGGTTCTACACAAAGATTAGACACTCGATGGAGGAGGATTCGAGATCGTTTTGATGAACTACTATGGGGGCATGCCCTCTTTATGTTTCTTGATCAGACTCTCCTTGCACTTTCTTTTGAGATCTCAATGAGGATGTCCTCACACTAATGGTGGGCCCCATGGGATTCACTTGAATATCTCATTGATTTTATTTCATTCTCTTACACTCCTTTTGATTAGCAACAAATAAGAATGTGTGTGTGTGTGTGTGAATTATATGTAAAAATAAATAAATAAATATATATATATATATACATATCTAGAAACACATATTAATATCTATCTAACTCTCCTTCTCTCTCTTTTTCCATTTTAAATAATTGTATAAAATTAATGAACTAGGAGAGCCTGTAAGGAGGCATCTAAATAAAAGACAAAGAAAGAGACACCAAGAAAGTAGGATCTAATTTAAAATAATAGAATAATATCAATAAATATATATGCCTACCTCTACAAATTTCAAACCCACGTCTATTTAATTATATATCTCTATATAGCTATAAGTAAATTTCTAGAGCCAACCTTTAGATTAACATACAACAAGAAACCAAAAAAGAAAAGGGAGATGCCTCTGCACATTTTTGCTTCTTTGTTTCAGAATATACATATGCATAGAACAAAAACTATGTGGTCCTGCAAGTGTGTAGATGAAAATGCTATTGAAGATGTACTTGGGATGAATTAGGGAACCAAGTTAGGCAAACAAAAGGGTGATGTGTTTCAATGTCGTGCATGTAAAGACAATGTGGTTATTAGATAATGCTAAATGTTGTATTTAGCTTTTCCATATAGGCGCTGGAAGAAAACAAATGGCCAGTGGCTTCCCCTAGACTCTAATGATGAAGAAAATACGGGGGTAAGTTTTTCTATTGATGTTGAAGAGGGAGATGTCAAGAATGTGAATATCACATCGCAATGGGACTTTAAGGGATGTGCGAGAACACCTATTGGTCATGGAGGACAATATGTTGGAGTCCTTAAACTTTACCTTAAATGGTGGTAAGATCATCCGAAGTGTGGAGAAGTGCATGCATAGTGCCAATTTCATTCCTCCTACAACTTTGAAGATTGTTAACAATGTGTTTGACTAGTGCAATATCTAATTTTTTGCCACAAATCCTAGTTCTTGTTTCAAAAGATGATGGACAATTAAATTGACATGTTCTTTCTGTTGATGTTTTTTCCTTTGAGTTCATGGTAAATGTTTTTTTTTAATTTGGGGATTTTATAATTAGTTTTAATTTTTAGGGTTTTTATATATATAAAGGGGTAAGAGCCATTTTTACGTTACATTCTCATTTTCACTTTTAGAGAGCCATAGAAACTCCCACCCTCAAAAGTTACTCACTCCATCAATCGCTATTTGCCATGGATTCAGGTAGAGCTTTGTTCCATGATTTCATCTCGCGAATTGCATTTGCAGGTTGTGAAAAAGAGCTATTTTTTGTGTTTGATAGGACTTTAGATGTTCTAGGCACATATATGCGAGCCAAGGATGACTTCACAGATCTCATCCACTACATGTAAGACAATTTCACAGATTTTGCATATACATTTGACGACTCTTCAAAGAGATGGGTTTCGATAGATTACATCAAGTATCTATTCCTAGACGAACCCAAGAATGTGAAGCGCTTGGCCCAATTTTGTGATAATCTTACAGAGGAAGGATTTAGGATGGTAGAAGTGAAAGACATTCTAGAAGCGGGGATCATGGGAAATACAGGCACTCAATTCCTTTCATGGGAGATGACATTCATCTTTCTTCTCCAAGAAGGAAATTTAGAGGAACAAGCCTCATCATCCAGCACCCCCTCTAGTAGAATTGTTGATATCCTCATCCCTAGACTAGACTTTGACATGTACAGGGAAGAGAGTCTTGACCATGTAAGAGAGGAGATGGAAGTAGCTCAAGCATTGAGCCTACTTCAAGAGCCCCCAGCAACAGTAGAGTAAGAACGGAGACCGCTGTACCAGAAGTAGACTTATGGTCCTTGTCCCCCCTCATTATTAAGGGAGAAGAGTACGTATTCCTCCATGACATAGAGGTTCCTTTTGGACTACAAGAGGACAAGGTGGGCGACGAGGGTGGGGGGGTTGGAGGGGTTGGGGCGGGGGCGGGGGGCACAATGAAACTAAACATAATTAAAAGGGGTGTAAAAAGATGCTAGGCTTATATAAAAAGTTTTTAAAAACCCTAACTCTCATTATTCGAGAAGAACAATGCTAGACCCACAGGACGCCGCCTCCACGCTTCCTCCTCCAGCTCCACCACCTCCATGGAATCTGTACACACGAACCTATCCGGGTCTGAGGGCACCTCATCAAACTCTTGTGAGCCCTCCCTCAACTCTTGTGAGACCTCCCCAAACTCTCGTGAGCCTTGCCCCAACTCCCAAGAGCGTGATCCTTCCCCTAGGTCCTGTGAGCCCTCAACTCCCGTGAGCCCGTCCTGTGAGCTCTCCCCCAATTCCCATGAGCCCTCTCCCAAGTCCTGTGAGCCCATTCCCAAGTCTTGTGAGCCTTCTCCTCTCCATGATCCTTCTCCTCCACATGAGCCTTCCCTCCCCAATGAGCCCTCCCCCAAGTCCTAAGAGCATGAGCCTTCCCCTCCCCATGAGAGGACTCCCTCGAATGAGCAAAGTGTGTTTGAGAACCTTCATGATATTGAGAGACTTTCAGATAGGGGCCAACAAATTGCAAGAAAGAGCACGATATTCCCTCTCCCGATGATAGAGCTCGTTGTGGACAAGTCCCTGTGCCCCTACACAGGGTAAAGCAGACGCTAAGGAAGCCCCATCAGCAAGACTCCAAAAAAGGTGAAAGCTCAAGTTGTCTACAAGAGGAGGATTTGGAGGAGGATCAGTGTAGAGAAGAGCAGCACAAGAATTCAAGGCATATAAGAGGCCATGGAGCTGTACCTATACGGCCTCCATCAAGAGTTAGGAAGCCATACTGAGCAAAGCCAGGAGCGAGGGCCCTAAGGGAGATTAGATGGTTGCATCAGAAGACCACCTACAACCTAATCCCACGTGCTCCCTTCCAATGTGTGGTATGGGAGATAGCACAAGGGTACAAGGACGATGTACACTTTAGCATAGGAGCTATGGGGGTGCTCCAGGAGGCTGTGGAGCAAGTCACCGCCACTGCTTTGTTCGAGGAAGCCAACTTGTGTGCCATCCACGCAAACCGCATCACGGTCATGGACAAGGACATGGCTCTAGTGAGGCAGTCGATAGAGCGAGCGAGGAAAAGCGAGCAGGCCCAAAAAAGCGAGCGAGCTTTTCCACAATTTCCTTATCACAGTACTCAACATAGCTTTGTGCAAACCACTATTTGGGAAGATTCTCGAAAATAAAACTTATGTTACTATATGTAACTATACCAACATTGAATTATAGTCTACCTTAACTTCCAATTGGAGCCATAATCACATTATGCAACAATAGTATGTGAGTTTGAAAGAAACCGAATTTCCACTCCAAAGTGGATTCCATTATTGATACAACAATTCTTTTGCATTTGAAATAGGTCTTATTATCACAAGTCCTTCAATAATCAAAACAAATGCATTGCTTGATATATTGAACTTAGTAATGAAACATCACTTCACCCATATGCAAGGAAAAAAAACTGTCTGTAGACTTCATAGCATGGGATTGCATCAACACTTATGACATTCAAAATGGTTCTTCTTATTAAAAGTGTTATCAACCATGAAAGAAGTGAATGTTTAAAAATAGTTCACCCATATGTTGAAAAAACCCGTGTCATTTATGACATTCAAAATTGCAACCATCCTGTAGTTCCTAGAGATTTTGCCCATACTTCCAACCCCTTCCCTTCAACCACTAAGAGGTATCTAATAGTTTTGTAGAACACTTGAGATATTATCACCTCCTAATACAAAACCATTATTACTATTTGTAGAACACTTGAGATATCATCACCTCTTAATACAAGACCATTCTTACTATTTGTAGAACACTTGAGATATCATCACTCCTTCCCTTCAGCCACTAAGAGGTACCTAATACTTTTGTAGAACACTTGAACCATTCTTACTATTTGTAGAACACTTGAGATATCATCACCTCTTAATACAAAACCATTCTTACAATTTGTATAACACTTGAGATATCATCACCTCTTATTATAAGACCATTCTTAGTATATCAACCAAAAAAGTCAAAGGCATGATCAATGTATGGACATTGAATGTTCTTTAATAAGAATATATTTTTATCAAATGAATTTATGTCTATTATGCCAAAGTAGATGAAACAAATAACAAGAAGTCTATTAATTTTGTAATGCAAGAAATCTCTTGCTAGACTATATATATTGAGTGCAATGTTTTATGCATATCCTATCAAAGATATATGCAAAACAAAAATCACTACAAACTATCAACCACATTTAAAAATGCAAGGAGTGTCCTCGAATCATATTAGAACATATTATTAAGAACACCATGATCTATACCTATCTTCTTAAACAATGTGTATCATAATTGAATTTCACATAAGAAGCTACTTAATGCTATTCATCCTAAAGCATGGCAAGTGACTTCTACATAAATAATAGTAGAATTTGTACTTCATATTATAATAGATATCGCTTTAATTTGGAAAATATCACATGAGTGCATATATACATGAATCATATGGGTGTTTGAAAGGCTCAATAGTAAACTCATTACCATCCTAATCAACAAGATCCAATCGAGCTCTCTTGGCACTAGCAACCTACACAAGGGGCTCCCAACACTACCCTCAATCAAAGTATTATTATCAAAAGAGAAGCATGCATCCCATTTGTCAAGCATTCTCTGATGAGAGGTACAATACCACATCCCATCTCCATTCATAGTATGATTATCAAAAGAGAAGCATGCATGCTCATTTGTCAAGAATTCTATGATGAGAGGTGCAATAACACATCCCATCTCCATTCATAGGCCACCTAGAGGATACAAAAGGATCAAATTACATTCAATGAAACTAGTGGATCCCTTGCTTTTTATTGAAAATGCATGGTGGATGATGCTCCAGGTTCCTTCTATACCTCAAGCCTGATAATGAGTCCACTAGTTACTCATTTGTTGTATATTTAGCTTCTCAAAGATAAGTTCAATATATACAGTAAATATTGGAGGTGTATGGCCTAAATGCATCATAAAACCAAGTATATTTGATCTCTTGCATCACACAATGATTCAAAGGAGCTTTCTAAACAACATATATTCTCCTTCTTATTTAGGTAACCATGTAGAATTTTATCTAGAACAACACACAATGATCCACTCCAATAATTGCATGCAAACGAAGATTCCATGTATTTTGGGACCATTTTGCACTGCATATTAATACTTGGTCTCTACCACCCCTCAATATTTATGATGAGATATGGATATGACCTTGGAATAGTGTAGATGAGCTTGAGTACTACAATTTTGGTTCTTACATCATCTGGATCAGAGGTCTGTAGAAAAAGTTATGGCCTCTACAAGCGAGATTTTGGGCCTTCTAAGACCATTCTGCACCGCGTATTAATACGCGGTCTCTACCAACCCTCAAGATTAATGTTGAAATATGAACTTCTACTGGCGTAGATGAGCTTGATTACTACAATTTTGGTTTTTAAGTCATCTCGATCGGAGGTCTGTAGCAAGAGTTATGGCCTCTGTAAGCAGAGATTCCAAGCCTTCTAGGACCATCTTTGCACAACATATTAATATGCTATCTCTACCACCCATCAAGTTCCATGTTGAAATTTGACCTTGAAGTGGTGTAGAGGATAAGGTGTACATGACTATGGATTCTAAGTAAATTTTTAAAAAATTGGATATCCTTAAAATAATACAAAATAATTCCCTCTAGTTTTTAATTTTATTTATGATGTAATAAAGAAAGGTAGCTACAATAGGCAATAGGAGGCCAGGAGGCAAGAGAGGCGCCAACAACTTTCAATAAAGATTTTATATGTTTGAGCAAAGGAGGAGGAAAGTTAGACTTTGGTTATATTGATTGAGCTTCAATTAAATTTATGAATTGATAATGTCTCATATAATGGATGGTTTGCTCGTTTTTCATCGCTCGGTTCAATTACTTTGCTCACTTATTTCTGCTCGCTTTTTGGTAATCCTCGGCTCTAGTGAAGCAGCTATTGATGGAGCCAAGCTTGAAGCCCTAGAATCTCTTGGAGCCCACCCTTAGGACTTATACTACACCCTGCCCTTGAAGGCACATTCTTGTAGCTGAGGCCCAAGGGGTGATCTTTTTTAATAAAATATATGTACATTTTGTACACTATTGCATTGTTGTGAATTCTCCATGTCTCTGAGTGAAGTTACTATTCATTTTAATGTTACTTTTGAATTCTATCAATCTTGGAGGAATTTCACCGTGGTGCAGAAGGCGTGTTCGAGATGTCGCGAGGAGCCCAGAATGCCCTAAACCTGCGACAACACAAATTTGGGCATTCTAGACATCCCCCACACTTTTGCCTTTTGCACCACAGTGAAATTCCTTAGGATTTGACAGAAATGAACTTTGCAAACCCAGAATTGATGAAAATCATACTAAATTGGCTAGAAATGCATTAAATTAACACAATTAAAAGGATGGAGCAAATATATCATCAACAACTTTAAAAAAATACAATGGAATAAATATTATGAATTCATGAAGATCAACGATGACTTAAAACAAATAAGAAAGGCATGTAGTCATTAAAGGCATGTATCCATTGAAATGTATGTTTATACTTACAAGAGGCCTCACAGGCTATCTTTCTTCTTAGCTAATTCGAGTACATTGAGAATAGGGGTCTTTGAATCCCCTAGTGGACTCCTAGATATAAACCTAGCCACAATAGCAGTAAGATCCTCCTCTTCTATTGCTGCCAAAGACATAGTTGTTGCTGTCAATGCTCTACATGAATGTTCAATCCAAAAGCATTGATAGTAGAGCCAGGTGGTGTACCAAAATCACCTTGTCATCATTTCGAGAGTAATTTTGGAGTATCCAACAGCGCATGACAATGCCTTACATTTCAGTAGCTCCACAGGCCCTTAAGGAGAAAACTTGTTGTGGAAGACAATGAGGTGCTCTGCGACTTTGCTGAGGTAATGGGCCAAAGAATGATCTCATCCAAATGTGCTGCGAACCTTACCTCGTCAAGATAAGAATTCATCAACCTCAAACGCCTCCTGCAACAATTCAACAAAAATTATAAGATCGACAAAACAAATTATACCAAAAGAACATCAAAATACAAAATATTGTTCGAACTTACCACTATAGTGTCGCCAGCTTCTATCCCTTCGTCATTTGCAATGTTGATGGAACTAGCTTTCTCCTAACCTATCTTGGAGGTGGAAGCTTTTGCATGAGAGGGTTGTGCATCATATATGGACATGTCTGCATCCCTCATTGAAACCAGTGTCGTTAAAAACCATTTGAGCGTCATCCATTTTGATGACAAATATGAGAATTCCATTGCATTTTGTACAACAAAAGAGAGAAATCATTAGGATAAACATGATATAGGAAATGAGCTAAGTAAAGTGCAATGCTGTAATGGATTTCCTCTTATCATCTTCTCTTATGCCATAGAATTTGATCATTGCTTGTTGCAGTTTCACAACATCTAAGTAGACATTGTTGAAAGCATTCATCTCAAAGGTTTGCAAACCAAATTTCTTTTTACTCTTCCAACTCATTGTGCCCCTTACGCAATGATACCCTCCAAGCATTTCCCTTGCACATTGGTTTGTTTCTCACTATGCACGTCTCATAGACCAAGGCATGGGCAGGGGAACTGTAGACTTCTTATACTTTCCCAAAACAGCAGACTTGAAAATTTTGAAAACAGATGTGTAAGCTTCAAAACTTACACTGGCATTCTCACAAGCTGTAAGCATCTCCTTTGCATCCACAATAGCCTTGAAGTCCTTCATTACCTCTTCAGCAACTTGCACACGTAGGTGCTTGTGTCTTGGGTCCCTTAGTGTCCCAATGACATCGCTTGACTTCAATAAACTAGCTAGAGCATATGAACAGTCAATATCATTCCTATCCATTCTTCCCATCACATCTTCCATGAAGTTCCTAAAGAAGAACACAAGCAAAACTCAATCACAAACAGTGTAGCACAAAAGAGTGTAATTTCATTGGAACATTTGATAACCAACCTTGTAGCCCAGATTCTCCTCTTTCTAGCACCACAAGTGGGTGCCAATGCATCCATGTTGTGTAAGTTCTATTAGCCGGAAAAGAAATCAGGACCAGAGGCAAGAGGCTAAGCATGGCGACCCTCAAGGGCCATAGAGGAAAGGAGAACATGAGGGCGAAACGTTATCATGGGAGGGTAAAAGGAATTAGAAGGGGAGGGAATGAAGAGGGAGACTATGACACAAGGGGAAAGGGAGAGGGGGAAGAGAAGTGTGTACATGATGGGAGGAGGAATGTAAAGATGGAGACATCAAGGGAAGAGGACCATGCTTTATTTTGAAAGGAAGGGAAGGGAGAAATCAAAGTACTAGCTAGGTGGCTTTACAAGAATGAGCGTGTATCATCAAGGAATAGCCCCCTCCTTTTATAGCCAAGAGAGGGGGTCTTTCCCAATAAATGCATTCTCCCACATGCATGGTGTGTGTGGAAAAGTCTCCCATGTGGGCTAGGCGGTTACGCACTCTCAATTGTGTGTAACAACCCTTTGCCTCATTTTTCCACATAAATCAGGCCCCATATCTCAAGTCTATGATACTCCCTTGGTCTCTTCCCAATTTTATAATACGTTCAAGCCTCTAGGAGGACAAGTGGAGGGTTGGCACAAGGAATCTTGCCACCTCATCCTACTTTCCCCATTATTTAACTTGCTCTCTTGGACCTTCTATACCTCCCCCACATGGGCCTATCCTATATGGAGGGAATAACCCAATATAATATCCATCTCCACCTATTTTATATTACTTCTCCCATAGACTTTGGGCCATATCTCACTAAATGCAGCCTAGGTGGAGGGGTGGCACATGGAGGAGCCATGCCACCTTACATTTTATAATATTACTACCATGGATTATGTACAACACACCTTATGGGTCCTCTTACATGGAAGGGTGGCACATGTTCATGCCCTGCCACCTCAACCTTGGGCCCTATGCACACCATATTTTATTATACTATTGCCACACATACAAACACACACACATATTAATGCCTTTTTCCTTAGACAAATTTATCCATAACAGTTCCCCCCCCAGGCAAGGAATGCATAGCATTTCCATGCCTGGGTCCATCACGCACAAAGAAAGGCTTGAGGTAACGCTTGTTGATCACCTTCTTGCCATATGGTTCATGCAGCTCCTGAACTTGTACAGACCCATTGCTACGTTCCTTGATGACTGTATGGACCGGTCCATAGTGGCAGAAACTTCTTATCCATTTGGTGGTCCAATCTGTTGTCAATGCATAGCACAACATCCCCCTCAGCAAAATGTCTTTCCCATCCCTTGCGAATCTTAGCATCCAAGCAGGCCTTTTGTCGATTCTTTTGGATCTCTGTTTGGTGTAGTGCAAGGTGTCGGGTTTCATCTAACTTCTCAAGTTGTACCAATCTGGCCTCTACATGTCCATCTTCTGTCATCCTCTATTCTTGTGCCAATCTCAAGGCTGGAATCTCTATCTCTAGTGGTAAAACTGCCTCAGTACCATACACCAACTCAAAAGGAGTGTGACTTGTAGACATTTTATGAGTGATGTTGTAAGCCCACACAGCTTTAGTGACCTTCTGATCCCATTGGCTCCTATTCCCTACGGCCATTTTTCCCATGGTTTTACAAAGGAGGCCATTGGTCCGCTCCGTTTGACCCATGGATGCTGGATAATAGATGTTAGAAGTGCGATGATCAATACCCATGCGATCCATGAGTAACTCCACTGCTTCATTTAAGAATGGACTCCCATGGTCAGAGACTATTTCCATGGGTGTCCCAAACCTTGTGCAGATACGTTGAAATATGAAATTTGAAACTGCCTTACCATTTGCAGCGGGGAGGGCGATAGCTTCAGCCCACTTAGTGACATACTGAGTGGCTACCAAACGATACTTCTTTTTGCGGGCGACTAGTCATGGGCAAGGGCCCAACAAAATCTATTCCCCGCTTCTAGGTGATGTTGCCCAGGATGTAAATTCTTCCTACCAAAGAATTGGCATGGTTCACAGGTTTTGCAATACAAAGTGACATCCTTGAACAAGGTCGGCCAATAGTATCTAGCATGTAAAATCTTCTTAGCTGTATAGTCATTGGCATAGTGGCCTCCACAAATTCCATCATGATAATGCTTCAATACCTTAGGCACTTCATCTGCATCAATGGCCCGTCTTAGTACCCCATCCCTGCCTTGATGGTACAACACCCCATCAAGGAGGATGTAGCGCCTACTATCTCTACGGATCTTCTTTCTCTCATAGCTAGTACTTTCTAGGGGAAAGGAGAAAGCAGTCAGAAACCTGTAGATACCACCATACCATGGATCCCCAACTTCTATGGCCGCTACAAGGGTTACATCAAGGCACTCCTCTAAATCAATCAAAGCATTCTTCAAGTTGGAACAACCCCCTTTTACAATTTTGAAAGAAAAATCATATTCTTGTAAAACTACCAACCATTTGGCCAACCGGCCCATGGGATTTGGTGATTGAAGAACCTGCTTTGCAAGACCATTGCTAGAGATTATAATGAAGGACTTTCCAGCCACATAATGCTTAAATTTCTCAATGTAGAAAACCAAAGACAAGGCATGCTTGTCAGCCTCTGAGTAGCATCGTTTGGTGTCGAGCAATTGTCAAGAAGCAAATCGAACGGGATACATGAACCGATCCTCCCCTTGTTGGAGAAGAATACCTGCCAGAGTGTGCTCACCAAACCCAGGATTGATATAGAAAGTCTTTGACCAATCTGGATTGCGTAGAATGGGTTCTGAAGCCAAAGCATTCTTGATCTGTGCAAACCCATGATCACAATCCTCATCCCAAGAGAAATCAACCCCATCTTTTAGTAGCATAGTCATGGGTCATGTCAAAGCAGCATATTGATCAATGAAGCAGCGATAGTATCCTACTAGATTGACAAATGAGTGTACCTGATGTTTGGTTGCTGGCGAGGAGAGCTTGAGGATGGCTTCTACCTTCTTGGGGTCAGGCTTGACACCCTCGGATGAGACAATATGTCCCAGTAACCTCCCTTGAGTGGCTCCATTGGTGCATTTCTCCGGGTTGAGACTCCATTCGCATCATTGACCGTTTGGAAGGCCAACCTAACCTTCATGACATGCTCCTTACGTGACGAGAATATACAAAAATCATCTAAAAACACCTCCAAGAAATCCCCCAAATAAGGAGCAAACACCATCTGCATAAATATTTGAAAGGTAGCAGGAGCATTGGTGAGGCCAAATGGCATTACTTTGAATGCAAATGTCCCCCAGGGTGTGGCAAATGTGGTTTTAAGCACATCTTCTTTGGCAATTCTGATTTGATAAAACCTAGGGTAACCATCACAGAAAGTATACATCTCATGACCACTTACCTTCTCAAGAATGAGGTCTTGAAAGGGAAGAGGATGATGGTCCCTCTTGGTGGCTACATTGAGTCTCTTATAGTCGATGTAGACCCGCCACTTGTTGTTTTTCTTTGGGGTGACTACCACTGGTGAAACCCATTCAGTATTGTGAACCGAAACAATAAACCCAGCTTCTACAAGCTTTTGCAACTCTGAGCGCAAAGCATCATTCTGTAGGGGCCCTAATCTCTGATACTTCTGAGCCACAGGCTTCGCATCAGGCTTCAGCTCTATCTTGTGCTCTATGGCAGTCACATGGCGAAGGTGGTGGTAGCTAGTTGCAAAGAGGTCAGGGAAATCTTTGAACATTTCTAGGAACTCATCTTTCTCACTTGGAGTGAGGTCTGGGGAAAGCATAGATTCAAGATGTTGAGGACTAGCTGTTACCTTTTCTGCAGGTGGTGGGGTCGGAGACACCCCCATCATGTAAACTTCCTCCTTTGAGAACTCCTCCCCCCCGTCTGATTCTTCCATTGATTCAGACATCGAGGATGAGAGAGTATCACTGTCTTGCTCCTCTTCTTCTTCTGGTTCCGTGGCACCTGGTTGCACCGGGATCTTCTCCTTAGAAGCACCAAAAGACATGTGTCCTGTCTTCCAATAGCTGACTGCATCACTCTTTCTCAACCATGGTCTCCCGAGTATGGCTGGGTAACTCCTACCTATATCTTTAATGTCCACTACATAGAAATTGATGGTGGTGGTCAACCATTGACAGTGATGGGCAAATCCTCAATGACTCCTAGGGTGGTGAGTCGTCGACCATCTGCTACCTTGATTCGAGTGGAGGAACGCCTTGTACATTTCAAATTCAATTTCTTCATGATTTGGGGCACCATGATATTACATGCAGCTCCCCCATCAACACACACATTTTTGACACGGAAATTATCTATGATGGCATCTACTGTATGTGGGTGCCGATCAATTTCTTTAGAGATAGAAGATACCTCTTGTACCTTTCCCTTTTTCTTGCTCCTCCTTGTTGAGAGCCCTTGCTGTAGCTCACGTCTCACCTTAGGGCTTAATGCTATTAGTTGAGGGAGCGTGATGCTCAAAGAATGATGAGCAAGGTCTTGAACGACCGAATAGTCTTCTTGCCCCGAGCCGATGGGAAAATCCAAGGGCGACCACTTATTCCTGCGAGATCTTTTAGTCTTCTCTATTGGTGGGTCTGCCATCTCAGCATCTGAGGGCTCTGAGAACACCTTCTTCCTGGGGCGGCCTGGTCCACGGGGTTTGGAGAGAGGTCCGAGGTGGTACGACTTCTTTTCCCGAGGTCAAGGATCTCTACATCAAAATCCTAAGTGCCAGATTCACTTAGAAGATTCACCCTTGGAATATTGGGACATTCCGTGCGATAATGACCTTTTTGGTGGCACTCGTAGCATACAATATTAGCTCGGTCTCTTGGAGGGCAGTTGTCTTGATTTCTGATGCCCACCATCTTAAGCCAAAGATCATTCAGGGCCTTGGCTAGGTCATTGACTCCGGGTTCTTTTGCAAGAGGGGCCTCTTTAGCTGGAGGGGCCGAGGGAGTAGAAAGGAGGGGCCGAGGGCTTCAAGTTTGCCACCTGTAGGTACACATTCTCCGGCTCCTCTTCTTTTCCAAAATACTCAATCATCGCTACTGTCAACCTTGGCCAGCTTTGGCGAACGTCTTCGGCCTGCTTCTCATACCACACTTGAGCCAAACCCTCTAGAAATGTGGGAAGAACCAATAGCCATCTGTCTTCAGTAAGAAAGTTGAGAGAAACACAACGACACTTGAAGTCCACAAGATACTCATTTGGATTTTCTTCAACCCGTCCACAATACACGGGAATGTCAGCCATGCTTGGAAAATGGAAAAGAGAGAGACGAAATGAGCCTTATCTATAGGCAAAGAATGGAAAGAGGTAGCTTGAACTGAAAATCAGGTGAAGATACATCCACAAAGCACACATAGGTAGGGTAGGGTGTGACTGGTGTATTGTGAAATACTACACGGGAAGAATCTTCAGCATAATAGCACATAGACAATCTTAAAAGGACCAACCCTCATGATATCACATCCATCTTTACAAGCGAGGGTTAGAGACACGGCGCTGCATGAGGTTGTTCATCAAGGCAAACAAGAATGCCATGACAAATGTCAACAGTTGGAGAGCTTGCACATCACCTTTAGCTTCTTCCAGTTCTTGTAGTCACCATGCTATTTCTTCAAGGGGTGTGTGGTTTGGCATCCTTCTTTTGAGCAATGTCCTTGAGGACCTTTTTGATGATCTTTCGAAGTCAGTAAACTCGTATCAAGTATGCCCAACACTTAGTTTCATGATGACCACAACCTTTACATTCCTTACAAATGATCACCCTCCTTCATGGCTTGTGGCTTTGTTGGGGTGGTGCTTCCACTCACGTCATGTGTGATTGAAGTACAAGCTTCACATGCCAAGAAATCAGCAACTAGATTTTGAGCTCGAGGGATATGCTGAATTTTTACCTCTTAAAATTGGTCGCAAAGTTCCAATGCTTGTTGATGTCGTGGAACCAAGCCTTTGCTCCGCACCTTCCACCTTCCACTAACTTTTTCATACACTAGTTGAGAATCTCCTTGCACCTCAAGTTGCTTGATGCGATGCTCTTGTGCCTTTTGTAGCCCAAAAATGAGTGCCGAGCACTCAGCTTGGTTGCATGTACTTGTAGGTGCAGACTTGCTATAACAATACTCCTCACCACTCAGTGAAGTGAGCTTCACACCCACGCCAATAGCCTTGGTCGAAGGTTTGTAAGCTCCATCAAATTGAAGGATCCAAGATGTCATCACACCAAGACTAAAATCCAGACATCCCAAGTTTCTCGGTAGTCCAAGATAGCTAGAAGGAGAGGGTGGGGAGAATTCAATACTTGAGCCAAATGTTTAGCACCAAATAAACTTGCAATCCTTTGTTGATAGTTTATCTTTAGACCAAAAATAATTACAACTTGAAGCTCGAAATGAGGCACAAAATATTGATTAGGTACAAATGGATTCCTTGGTCGAAACATTACCAACCATAGCTGAGGCCTAGAAACCTTTGTAGTGAGATTGAGAATAAACCATTCAAGACAAGCTTATCCATAGGAATTAATAAGCAGATGCGCCAAATCTCCCCCCACGCTTGGGGAGCATCCGATGCTTCAAAGAAGGACACCCTTTTAATTACCTCTGAAGCAGTTAGTAGCTCGATCACCGCACAATGAGTAGAATTAAAATCGAAGTTCTCCCAGCGTATCACTAGTTCTTTACCTTGAATCATCCACAATGTATCATCCCACCCGTCGTCTCCTTAAGCAATGCACTGTACAATCAGTTGTTGCAGATCGACATGAAGATCAAGAAAGATATCTTGCCCATTGTTAGCCGTAAGGCGCAGAGGACCAGGCACCAAATCCTTAAACTCGTCAAGAAGTGACATAAATATCCACCCTCCTCGTATGGCGTGCATCTGTGAAGTGAACTTGGAAAAGTTTTGAATCGGTGATCTAGTAGGAGATGTGAATAGAGCACATGAAATGAAATACTTTTTCTTTTTACAGCAACAGGAAACTCCCCACGGTTAGAGAGTTACAGTTCCCGAGATTTTAATATATAAGCAAAAATCATTACATTTTCATCACTTCCAACTTGTTGGCCCAATGATAAGTCTCCCTTTTGTGAAGGGGGAGGTCTTGGGTTCAAATCCTACTCTTTAATAAAAAGAGAGGAGAGGAGAAGGAGAAGAGAAAGAGAAACATAAAGAGAAGAGGGAGGGGGGGTGCGGGATCTGCTGTTACAGTTTTGCAGAAACTCAGAAAAACTGTCCGTGACCAAAAGACGCAAGAGCCCAGAAAGCTATTGCGCGGGTGAACACAGTAGACGTGCGAAGCGAGAAAACTGTCCGTGACCAGAAGATGCAGGAGCCCAAAAAACTGTCGTGTGGGTGAACACAGTAGACGCACGAATCGAATGCACGTGTACGAACTCAGAAGGAGCACAGATGTTTCAATTCTGCAGAAGATTTGCCGGCCAGTATACACGTAGGAACCGTGAGCAGTAAGCAGGCAGACTGAAAGTGCAAAAGCAGGGAGGTTTTGCAGCCACAAGGACAGGGAATGTACATAGTTTGGAGGTGCAAAAGTAGAGAACTGTGCACGGAAGAGGCTGCAGAGCCGCACCCAATCGTAGGAGTAACAGGTTTTACACCACTAGCCGTGGAGATTTTGATCCCAGCAGCCACACCATTTCTATTAGCCGGAAAAGAAATCAGGACCAGAGGCAAGAGGCTAAGCATGGCGACGCTCGAGGGCCATAGAGGAAAGGAGAACGTGAGGGCGAAACGTTATCATGGGAGGGGAAAAGGAATTAGAAGGGGAGGGAATGAAGAGGGAGACTATGACACAAGGGGAAAGGGAGAGGGGGAAGAGAAGCATGTACATGATGGGAGGAGGAATGTAAAGATGGAGACATCAAGGGAAGAGGACCATGCTTTATTTTGAAAGGAAGGGAAGGGAGAAATCAAAGTACTAGCTAGGTGGCTTTACAAGAATGAGCGTGTCTCATCAAGGAATAGCCCCCTCCTTTTATAGCCAAGAGAGGGGGTCTCTCCCAATAAATGCATCCTCCCACATGCATGGTGTGTGTGGAAAAGTCTCCCATGTGGGCTAGGCAGTTATGCACTCTCAATTGTGTGCGACAACCCTTTGCCTCATTTTTCCACATAAATCAAGTCCCATATCTCAAGTCTATGATACTCCCTTGGTCTCTTCCCAATTTTCTAATACATTCAAACTTCTAGGAGGACAAGTGGAGAGTTGGCACAAGGAATCTTGCCACCTCATCCTACTTTCCCCATTATTTAACTTGCTCTCTTGGACCTTCTATACCTCCCCCACATGGGCCTATCCTATATGGAGGGAATAACCCAATATAATATCCATCTCCACCTATTTTATATTACTTCTCCCATAGACTTTGGGCCATATCTCACTAAATGCAGCCTAGGTGGAGGGGTGGCACATGGAGGAGCCATGCCACCTTACATTTTATAATATTACTACCATGGATTATGTACAACACACCTTATGGGTCCTCTTATGTGGAAGGGTGGCACATGGTCATGCCCTGCCACCTCAACCCTGGGCCCGATGCAGACCATATTTTATTATACTATTGCCACACATACAAACACACACACATATTAATGCCTTTTTCCTTAGACAAATTTATCCATAACAGTACCTTCTTTTCCTATCCTTCAATCCCAAAGGTGTCTCTTTCATCTTTTACACTCATTTTTCTTCTTTCTCTTTTCATTCTCTATGGCTCATTAAACTTGATTGTATATAGATCTTTCTAACCCTTTTTTGGTTTCAGCTAGCTTATAGTGTCTCTTGTAATTTCTATTGCTCCAAGTCCAATGCATTTTGCTCCAAGTCCAATGCTTTGGATTTATCATGAAGATCCTTGTTTTCCTTTGAAGATCCTGCATAGAGTTATGCATTGCAACAATGGTTCTATTTCCTAAATGTGCTAGCTGATCTATTTGGGCCCTGCACATCTCCTTTACTTGCATAGCCATTTTTTGAGCATTGTTTAACCCTAGCTGATCTATTTGGGCCCTGCACATCTCCTTTACTTGCATAGCCATTTTTTGAGCATTGTTTAACCCACTGCAATAACCAAGTAACCGCGCATGTACATTTCCAACAAACCAAACTAGCTCATGCATTGTATGAAAAGGAGGGCTCTTTTGGTTGGTAGCATCTAAAGGATACAAGGGTCCTTCTACCCAAATTTCAAGATGCTTCTTTCCTTGCAAACAAAGACTTGAATATTAGAATTTCCCCTCAATCCTAGACTATGTGTGCTTACATATTCAGCCTCCAACTTTAAGTGAACCTGGTACTTGTTGGGGAGACGTCCTCGAATGGTGCCATGCCTAAAGGAGTGTAGAGAAGGAGAAGGTGTGGAGAAGTAGGCTTGAAGGAGCAGCACTATGTGGTCTCGATGGTGACTCACGTGTCATGGGGATGTTGAAGAGATGCCGATGGAGCCTCCACTCTAAGCCACTCCTTGTGAGAGCAATGCAAGGCACAATCCATCTGCATGTGTCACTCAAGCGGCCTCGGAATTGTTGCAATGTGTTTCCACGAGAGAAAGAGGTAAAGGGGAAAGGGGAGAAGAGAGGGGAGAGGGGAGGGAGAAGGAGAAGGGAAGAGGAGAGTGAAGGGGGATGGAGTGGCAAATACAAGGGCACTACAATGGAAATAAGGAAACACCCAAAACACTCTTGGAAGAGAAGAGAGAGCTTGTATTCAAACTTGTGCAAGCAACAATGAAGACCAAAGTCAACCCTTTGGCCTTTTATAGATGTCACCTTTTGAAAGGAGGGCCAACCCTTTTCCTTTTAACACTCTCCCTCTCTTTACATTAAAAGGGCTCTTGGGCCCATAGGGTGCCAAGGCATATTGCTATTCTTTCCATCTCTCCCTTACTAGAGCAAAAATAGTGCTTGTGTTAACCATATAAGAGCGCTTGGGACAAACCTAGCATTAGGAGGTGTTCCTAACCGGCTCCCAAAATAACTCTTGTGTTAGCCTTGCTCCTTCAAGCCTTAAGCTATTTGGGGTTCAAACCCCCTGTACGAGGATCAAAACCTGGAGTGGTGAGGCTTAACTCCTATGAGACACTTAACTATAGCTTATAGTAGCTGGAACATACAACCTGTAAGCTGGAACCTACAACTTGTGCCCGTTGCCTGGAATCTTTGGCCTTGGGGTATAAGGGGATCAAACTCCTTGAGCTTGTACTATAATCCTTCCATGGCTACAACTGTTGAAGTAAATCATGAAGCCTAATCACCTCTCATCATTGATTACCTTGCATTTGGTGACTGTACTCTGTGGATGTTAACATGCCCCCCTTCCTGTTGCGCCCTCAGGTTAGCCACATTGGAGGACGCGTGTGGTGAGGACTATCTATAGGACTGCATAGCGGTCTAGCTGTCGTGGAGTGAGATGAGTGAGGTACGAGCGATACTTCTAAAAATGGGTGGTGTGTATATCCTCGTATGTGCGGATGTGGTGTCCATTGAGATTGTGGATGTGGAGGTAGAGGTAGACGTCTTGAAATTGTGTAGGGCTGATGTTGGGGTTGAAGACAATCTGATTGGTCAGATTGTGGAGGCAATCGTCAATGGGGTGATTGTGGGTGGGGAGGTTGCATAGGATTGAGAGGAGGCGGCGGTTGAAGTGGACCATTGCCACCATCACGATGGGATTAGGTACCGAGCCATAGGCATCATTGAATGATTGGAGGCAAAAGCAAAATCCCTCTTGGGTCATCTCTTTGGGAAAGTTGTACAACATATTAGGGTCCTTTTGTTGCTCTCATAATTTTGCCCAATCCATTGCTGTTCCATGGGCATATACAGGGGGTGGATCCAGCGATCGATGTGGGCGTTGCGGTAGTACTGCCAAAAGTGATCCAGCTTTAAGAATGGAATGCGCCAGCGAGGCTGTAGACTAGCATGTGCATCGGTCCTTGGGACTGGAGCATCGGGGGCAAGGTTGTATCCTCCTCTTGTGTGCTTTGGATGCACACAATGCCAGTCGATCGATGAAAGAGTGGGTGATGAATTGTGTGAGGGGGCACACCTCTAAGATTTTGTATAGATGGAGGTGGGAGCCCTCGAGTTGGCACTTCCAATCGTGCATAAGTGCGCTATTCAATAGCTCTTGAAATGACTACAAGTCGGGGTGCCACTGGACATTTTTGGGCGGTGAGGAGAGCCTCACCATATTCAATGGGCATGGGTTCCACTTCTACTATGCTTGCTGCTAGCACTGCCTAGACAAAATTGGCTACTTTGAGCAGCATGTTGAGAGCCTCGTCAAGGAGGTCGAATGGAGCCATAGAGGAGATGGACAGGGAGGTCCTGTGCTGTGCCGTGGTGGTGTTAGAGGCATTGGAAGAGTATTCAAGTAGTGTTGTGTGAGGAAGTGGAGGTTGGGTCGCTTGCTGGGTGGGTTGGGCGGGATGCAGAGGAGGTGGTGGTGGGATTTCGGTAGGTGGGGTAGTAGAATTAAATATGGCAATGGCTTCTTGGCCTTCCATCTGCATCTAATTAATGTCTGCTTGTAGACCTTTGGGGGTGCAGACCCACATGCTGAGTTCCTCAGGCTTTGCGATTTGCATCACATCATCGTCCACTAGGGACTCTATGATGATGTGGCACCATGCATGAAAATTTAGTAGAATGCGATGGGTGGCGAGAGTTTGGAGAAGAGAGAGACTAAAAGGTTGGAGATCTAAGGAAAAGTAAGGCATGGCTAGAATGGGGCAGCAATGATTGGGGTTATGGCAGAGGATTGTTTGGAGGGCATTTGGGGCTATGGGTGTGGGGGTTAAAGGTCATTGTGCCTTTACCTCGGTTATGTACAATACTCAAACACATATATAAATGAATGAAAAAGAAGATTAGGGTGGTTCTGCACCCACCAAACTTGTGTGGCTCTCTATCTCTCTCTCTCCTTCTTCCGTTCTTGCTTCCGTTGAGAGCACTCTCAACTGTTATCAGAGCCCGGGTGGTCTAGCTGAGCGTGCGTGAATGCTTGGAAGCTCAGTAGCTCTGTGGGAGGAAGGAGAAGCTTTGTGGGAAGCTTTATGGGTGACTTTACTTGCATCCGAGTATGCAGAGACTTGGAGGAACCTTTGGAAAAGTCACTTTGGCTTTACGAAGTGGTTTTGAGAGCCTGTTAAGAGCTTTCAAAGAAAAAGTCGTTTTTTGAGCTTTTCCCTGTTCCGTTCGATGACAGAGACTCCATATTGACTTGTAGAGGCAACTATTGCTTGCTTTTGGTGTCCACATTACTTCAGGAGCCTGGAAACACCTTTATTCTTGAATCTAGGATCATTTCATTGGATTTCTGACTCACTGTGTCAGTTTCTGCGTTTTTTTCCCGGGTGTTGGAACTGAAGTTTGGAGCAACCATTTGCAGATCTGTCAGTTTCGGTGGACTCAAGAGGTCCTAAAACTTCTATGTTGCTCATCATTCGCACTCCAGTGGAGTTTACAAACAGCTCTGTTTCAAAAAACGTTTTTCAGTCCGTGTGTTGGACCCAGTGATTGAGACGACGGTTTCCAAAACCGTCTATCCCATTGCGTTCCGGACGCCCAAAAACCCCTACCTATCAGTTCTTGCATGATTCGGTGGAGGATTTTCAGAGTTATAAATCTCTGTGTATTCGATTTCGTCTCTCTGTTATGCATTTTTCATACTTAGGTTTTGAAACCTTAGATTTATGCCACATGGTAGTGGATAAGTGTTGACTCCCATTTCTCACTCATCGGTTGGGATTTTGGAGTTCTGGCAGAAGAGAGATATTTGCAGATTTTCTTACTGAGTCCGATTATGCAATGGCGCCCATGTTTTGAAGCATCTCAGGTTTTATTTTCAGTAGCGCTCATTACCGTGGGACTATGATTTCTTGAGCATACCTTATGCAGATCACTCTGGTTGCAGTTTGAGTAGTGTGCGCTCATTCGTGGTATGCATTGGGTTGTAATGGATGATTTATAGGCCATTTGGATGCATTGCGGTCCTTATTGGATGCGTTGATAGGCCCAAATTGCCTTGTGGGATGCTATTTTTTATGGACGCTTTGCACATGGATGCTATTTTATGTTGAGGGACAGCTTTGACACATTGTTGGTGATGCACTGATAGTGCTATGCTCTCTTGGATGAGATATAATTAATGCATATGCCAGTGGACGGTGTTTATGCTTGAGTCATTTGGCACTTATTGGCATTTTCTTTTGGGCCAGATTTGCTCATATGGATGCATAGTATATGCACATGAGTCAGATGCTTTGAGCTTTGAGTTTTGGTGATATTTCACTCTATTGTGGCATACACATTTGGGTGCACCTGGTATTTGGTGTGATTCTCTCTTGCAGGCACTAGCATTTGGGATTTTGTTTCATTTGTATCATGGCATCCTCTTCCATGTCTGAAAAGGAGTTTTTCAGCATTAAAAAGTTTGATGGGACAAACTTTTCTTTGTGGAAAGAACAAATAAGGGATGTGCTTATTCAAAAGAAGCAGATTAAACCCTTGGCAGGTATTGAAGCTAAGCCTGCGGATATGTCTGAGGATGATTGGAATGAGTTGGATGGATTAGCAAAGTCTACTATTAGACTTCATCTTGCAGAGTCAGTTTATTTCACAGTAGTAAATGAGCAGACTACAGAAGATTTGTGGAAGAAACTGTGTGCCACTTATGAGAAGGAAACTGCCTCTAATAAAGTTTACCTCATGAAGAGGTTGTTTGAGCTGCAGATGAAGGAAGGGGTCTCCATTGCTTCTCATTTGAATGAATTCAATATTATTTTTAGCCAACTTCAGGCTCAGAAAATGAATTTTGATGCGGAGACTAAGGCAATATTTCTCTTATGTTCATTGCCATCCTCATGGGATACCTTCCGTACAGCTATCAGTAACTCTACACCTAGTGGAGTACTGAAATTTGATGATGTTGTGGGTAGCTTGTTGGCCGAGAAGATTAGACGGAAGTCTATGGATGGCAACAAGCAAGATGCAGCCTTAAATGTGCAAAGGGGCAGATCACAGTTCAGGGGGAAGTCCCAAGAAAGAGGGAAGTCTCGTAGCAAATCCAAGGCACGGAACATTGAGTGTTACCATTGTGGCAAGAAGGGCCATATGAAAAAGGATTGCTACAAGCTGAAAAGAGAGCAAAAGGATAAGAAAAAGAATGCAAATTGGGGTGCAAATCAAAAGGAAGAGAGTCCAAGGGAGGACAAAGGAAAAGTGAAGATCGAGGAGATCAATGCAGTCACACGTGATAGTGACAATGATGTTCTCTTCATGTCTAGTTTATCTGCAGAGTTCTTACCACTTCAGATGATGCATATTCCCAGGATTGGATTTTGGATTCTGGTGCTTCATTCCATGTTACTCCCCATAGGGAATGGTTCTCCACTTATGATAGTGGAAAGACAGGTTGTGTGCATCTTGGAAATGACTATGCATGTGACATAGTGGGAGCAGGTGTGTGACATAAAGTTTTCTTTTGCAAATGGGTCTGCATTTGTTTTGAAACATGTGAGACATGTGCCTAAGCTAACCAAGAGTCTTATTTCAGTGGGTCAGCTAGATGATGCTGGTTTTCACACCACTTTTGGCTTTCAGAGTTGGAAAATTCAGTAGGGCTCTATGCTTTTGGCCAGGGGTGCCAAGTGTGGGACTTTGTATCCCTTACATGTATAAGGGGTATTTGATCATGTTGTTGCAATAACCGAGCAGCCAAGCACTTCTTTGTGGCATTGCAGGTTGGGGCACATGAGCCAGAATGGAATGAAACTCTTATGCCATTTGGGTTATGTACCGCATTTGAGTTTCTCTAATTTTGAATTTTGTGAGCATTGTCTCTATGGGAAGCAGACTAAATCAGCCCATAAAAGAAGGGGAAAGAAAGAGTTTGAAAAGCTTGATTTGGTGCATTCAGATGTATGCGGTCCCATGCCTACACGGTCATTAGGCGGGGCTGAATACTATGTGACATTCATTGATGATGCAACTAGGAAAGTGTGGGCTTATGCTATAGCTCGGAAGAGTGATGTGTTCCAGGTATTTCAAAAATGGCTGGCCTTGGTTGAGAATCAGTTAGGTAGAACGCTTAAATGCCTACAGACTGACAATGGTGGAGAGTATCTCTCTCATGACTTTCAGCATTTCTGTGATACTCGTGGGATTAAGAGGGAGCTCACATCCCCTCGTACTCCAGAGCAAAATCCAGTTGCAGAAAAGATGAACCGTACCATTCAAGAAAGGTTGCAATGCATGCTTTCCAATGCAAGTCTTTCTAGTGGTTTTTGGGCTGAGGCAATGAAGATTGCAGTGCATGTGATCAATAGATCACTTAGTAAGAGTTTGGATGGTGGTATTCCTGAAGAGGCATGGAGTGGAAAGAAGCCCTCTTACTCTCATTTGCGTATATTTGGGTGTGAGGCATATGCACATGTGCCAAAAGAGCTTCGAAAGAAGCTAGATCCTAAGTCTAGGAAATGCATCTTTCTGGGTTATGGTGAAAGTGGAGAGATGGGCTATCGTCTCTGGGATCCAGAAGCAAAGAAGATCATACGCAGCCATGATGTGGTCTTCAATGAGAAGAAGATGCATAAGGCACCCATGAGGATGTGGAAATGAGGAGAATCACTTTCCAGGATGTGAATCCACCTGCATATGTTGATAGGCAGCAAGCTGTCCATGCACCAAATGTGCAAGAAATGGTACCACCAAGTACTCCCACAGGTATACAATCAAGGGTAGATGATGGATCATCTATTGGTGGAAATGATGAGCCAAATGTGGCTGATATGCAAGTGGGACAGCAAGCTGAAATGTTCTTGAGAAGATCATCTAGAGTGTCTAGACTGCCTGATAGGTCTGTTCCAGGGGTAGACTATGTGATGCTTACTAATTGCGAGGATCCTTCTTGCTACAGAGAGGCTATGATGCGTGAGGATCAACGCAAGTGGGAGTATGCTATGCAATCAGAGATGAGTTCACTTATGAAGAATAAGACTTGGGACTTGGTTTCTTTGCCACATGGAAAGAAAGCATTGCCATGTAAATGGGTCTACAAAATGAAGGTCACAGGTGATGATGTGCCTAGGTACAAGGCCCGTTTGGTTGCTAAAGGGTTCAAGCAAGAGAAGGGTGTGGACTTTGATGAGATATTCTCTCCGGTTGTGAAGATGACCACACTTAGATGCATGCTTGGACTAGTGGCATCAGAGCATATGGAGCTTATGCAAATGGATGTCAAGACAGCTTTTTTGCATGGGGATTTGCATGAGGAAATTTACATGGTGCAGCCGGAAGGCTTTGAAGAAAAGGGCAAAGAGCATTTAGTTTGCAAGCTGAAAAAGAGTCTCTATGGTCTTAAGCAAGCACCTAGAGAATGGTATCAGAAGTTTGATGCTTTCATTCGGTCCGAGGGTTTCAGAAGGAGTGAAATTGATCACTGCCTCTACACTAAAAGGGCTAAGGATAATAGCCTGATAATCCTGGCACTATATGTGGATGATATGCTATTGGCTAGCAAGAATACTTATGAGCTAGATGCATTAAAGGCCAAGTTGCATGAGGCCTTTGATATGAAGGATTTGGGACTTGCAGGTCATATTATTGGTATGCGCATCACGCGTGATCGGAGTAGGAAACTCCTTTGGCTTTCACAAAAAGAGTATGTTACAAAAATATTACAGCGTTTCAATATGGAGGGGGCGAAGGCAGTGAGTACTTTATTGCCTCCATATGTGAAACTGAGTCATACAGATAGTCCCAAATCAGATGAGGAAAGGGCCATGATGGCCAAGGTTCCTTATGCATCAGCAGTTGGGAGTCTTATGTATGCTATGATAGCTACTAGACCAGACATTGCATTTGCAGTGCGAGTTGTTATCCGGTATATGGCTAATCCAGGAAAGAGGCATTGGGAGGCAGTTAAGTGCATCATGAGGTACATGAAGGGTACCAAGGAGATGTGCATTTGCTTTGGTAAAGGAGACATGCGTGTACTTGGGTACACAGATTCAGACTATGCAGGGCATGTGGATAGTAGGAGATCCACTTCTGGTTATGTGTTCACCTTTGCAGGTGGTGCAGTGTCATGGATGTCTCACGCAAAAAAGTGTGTTGCTTTGTCTGCCACAGAGGCTGAGTATGTTGCAGCCACAGAGGGTTGCAAGCCCCGGGGATTCACAAGAGGAAACTTATGATATCATGTGAGTGTACAATAGGGGGTTTTTTTTTAATGAGGCATAAGCTTATACATTAGGGGTGGGGGGCCTTTTATTTTTTCCCAATATTGAATTTAAGTTAGGGGGGCCATGCCATATTTAAGAGGGGGGGACATAGTATAGGCTACCTTGGGTGACTAGTCCAAACAAGTTTGGTTTTGTGTATGGTTTTAAATCATCATAGGGAAAGTAATCTAAATTTGCTTATTGTGTGATCTAAATGCTTGAGAAAGAACGTAGATTTAAGGAAAGGGGGGACATAATAGAATTTTGGTGGTATCTTATAAGCTTAAATAGGGGTGTTTTATCATCCTACATGGATCTTAAATAGGGGGTTTTCTTGAAGTTCATGCACGCAGGTGACGTCCCCCTTTCATGAAGAGTGAATCCCCTAGGGTTGCAAGGAGGCTATATGGCTTGATCGGCTAGTGGGAGATTTGGGGATTCATACAGGTGTACCGACATTGCATAGTGATTCCATGAGTGCTATTCAGCTAGCACGGAATCCGGTCTTTCATGCAAAGACCAAACACATTGAGGTCAGGTACCATTTCATCAGGGAGGTACTTGAGGACAAGCGCATAGAGCTTGTCAAGGTTCATATAGATGATAACCCTGCAGATATGCTGACGAAGAGTCTACCTAGTCAGCGGTTTGAGTATTGTTGTGTATTGATGGGCATTGGATAGTATGCTCACTGGTTGTTCTCCCTTAAAGGCACATTGTCCTTTAAGTGGGAGGTTGTGGGGGTTAAAGGTCATTGTGCCTTTACCCCGGTTATGTACAATACTTAAACACATATATAAATGAATGAAAAAGAAGATTAGGGTGGTTCTGCACCCACCAAACTTGTGTGGCTCTCTATCTCTCTCTCTCCTTCTTCCGTTCTTGCTTCCGTTGAGAGCACTCTCAGTGGGATCTAGGTGGAATATGAGGTATTGTGCGCGGAGTGTGTCGAAGTGCATTTGTAGTGTTTGAGGGATGGTGCATGGTGCAAGTGTGTAAGTGGCGAGCTATGCGGAGACCTCCCTATACATTCGGAACTCTTGTTGCTCCTGGCCTTCCAAGCCTGAGTCTTCTGACTGACCAGGTGCGCGTTGTCATTTGTTCTCCTCTTGAAGTGACACTGTCAGTGCTCGTTCCTATGCCAAGAGATCCTGTAATGTTTGGATCTGGCACTCGTAGCTCTCTTGAGACCCGACATGCTAGGCCTCTACCTGCGCCTTTTGCTCCAATGCTGTTCGAAGGCCGGACTCCGCTTGGTCGTCGGCCTGGTCCATGAGAGTTTGGACTAGGGATTCACTTGTGGATAGCTCATCCTTGAGCTTTTTCATTGCTAGCTCGAGCTCTTTAGTCTTTGTGTGGTACTCCTCTGCTCTACTTATGGCCGCTTGCCCTATGGCTTGGGCGGCAACCATCATTGTGTGGCTGTCGTGCACAGAGAGCTGTGCATAGAGGAGAGTTGCTGAGAGCTATGAGGCTTGTTCTTGCCTCCTTTGTAGAATTGTTTGTGCCACCTATGGAATCTGCACCATGGCTTCGAATAATTTTTGCTCCATCAGATGTGCACACGATAGCTGCTCGACTGACGTGTGGTTGTAGCCACTTGGTGCCCCATACTAGGGCACGTTGCAAAACTGTAAAGCCTCTATGAGGCTTGCCCATGGAGAGGAGGAGGTGCGGGTGACGAAGGATGTGGTTTCCTGGGCCATTGTGCTGAGGCCGAGACTTGGGGCATAGCCAGAGTTGTCAACATGGTTTTGGCTCCTAGGTGGAGGCCAATGGTGACTGTCTCGTCACTTGGGAGGTCCTCAATTAAGATGGGCTCTTGTTGCCCTTTTCCCTTGTCCAGAGGTTCCGCTCGTTGAAGTAGTAGTTGACGGCTCCAGAATTCCTACATCTGTCGATTCTCGTATTGCGCAAGCAACTGAGTGGGGTCCGATTGCACAAGATGGTCGGCCGGAGAGGCACTTGGATCTATCCTTGCTCACTGGGGCTTGACCTCTACTTCTTTTGGCTCTATCTGAGCCGGCCTCGTGGTGGACTTTTTGGCCAACCCATAGCCAATAGGTAGATGCTGCTACAGCATGTGGTATAGAATCGGCATATAGAGCATTGGGTTGCTGATAACTTCCCCATGCGTTTTGAGGTTGTCCCTCATTTGGTTGCAGAGATAATCTACCTAATTTATAACTTAGGGATCCGCCAACCACAACAAGATATTGGTCACAATGGATTGATGGTGGTCTGTGTGCCTTACTTGCGTTAGCCACTGTAGGGGCTCTTGCCAATCTTTCCACCTTTGGCTTGAGAATTTTGGTGGAGTGGATTCGGCCTTTGCTTTTCTTTTGGTCATAGTGGAAGACTTTGCTGAGGGCCTCCAGCTTCTTCTTCATTGCATACTTCTTGCTGACAACCAATAGACCGAAGGCGGCACGTACTACGTCTTGATTGAGGTGGTAGTAGTGGGGAGTGCCCGTTGCATCTTGTAGGATGCCCACATTGGTATTGCTGTTGTACACCTAGAGGAACTCTCCCAAGAGTTTCATGTCCAGGTGGCATGGAAGGCGGTCTGCCACTCTACTCAGACCTGCAACTCTTAGTCCTTCTTGCACCTCTGGCTCCTTAAGTGCCGCATAAGCTACTCCTGTGTGGTAATGGAGGGTGTAATCGTGACCCTCATAGGTGAAGTGCAAGGTGCATGCATCTTATTCTTGGAGCCAAGTCCTCAGATAGGATGTTCACTCCTAAGCCTCCATCTATAAGCACTTCTAGGATCCTTTGTCTTTTATAGTCCACATCTATTAATGGGACTTGGTAATCCACATCCTCTATGGTGGAAGTATATATCTGGTGTTTCCTCTTCATCTTCATCTTGTGGATGATTTTGTATGTGAGTATCCTTCTCAGAGTGTAAACTCTGACATATTTGCTTCTTAAATGCTGGAACCAGATTCAAAAGCTAATACATTGTAATTTGGACCTTAGATTCCGAGAGCTTTTTGAAGAGTGATGTGGACTGTTGTTGTTGATCACTTGCATTCTGTTGGATCTGGCTTTTGTCATTCAATGTGTCATTGTGAATAGGAACCATTTGTTCCTCTTTAATCTTAGTTAACTATGCTTTGCTATTGCTGTCGTGCTGTTTAGTTGTTTCTAAACTTGTTCTGCGAGTAGTCCACTGGAAGTTGGATTTTTGTACGAATTCGTGTTATGAATGCACCAATTTGTCAAGTTGTTGTGTTGTCTTTGTTTTGTATTGAAGTATCCTTTTTGCAGGCACTCTGCTATTGATTGTATTTGTTTGAGTTGTCACTATTATTGGTTTCTTACTATTTGAGTCGTTTTGGATCATACTATTGTCACTCTTGCACAATTGCTATGTAGCAGTAGCCAGGTGGGAGTTTGAACACAGTAGAAGATCACCAATAGTATTACTGGTGTCTTCAAAAGGGAGAAAAACACCAACACACATCCACTTCTGGTAATGGAACTACCAGAGTCGGATTCACGTCTAACTAAAGTCAAAAAGAGACAAATCAAAAATGCACATTCAGAGAGACAAAACAATGTTTTAAAAAGACAAAGGCTTGCAAACAGTTTGTATTCCTAGCTTACAGCATACAACTTCAAAAAGGAAACAACATGGTGCTTATAACATATTCTGATAGTATTCCGACAACAGTCAGATTTCTGAGCTTCATTCACTAGACAAGGCCACTACTCTTGACTTTGAGGAGTTACAAAATGGCCTCCACTCTTATATTGCTATCACTTCCTAAAGTGATGGCCACATGGTTAAGAGGTGGGCCTCAACAACGTCACTTTGAGTACTACCTTACACATGTCTACGACTAGTAACCTCAATTTGGAGGCATCTGCTAAGTTAGACAATTCCAACTATGGCACATTGAAATATCGAATGGAGACCATTATTGTACTTCAAGACAAATGGGAGTATGTCAATGGGTCTACACCTAGACCATCTGACACTTTAGGAGAAACTCCCACCAATACTGTAGCACAAGCAAAAGGGTCTACACCTGTACCAATGGTGTCCACATCTGCAACCATAGATCCTACCATTAGGAAGAATGAGACAAGAAATACAATATGCATATCATTTGATCAAACAAAAAGTGCAACTTGTCATGCTAGGACAACTCAACATAGTGAACACATCCAAAGAAGCATATGTTTGTAGCTCTTTATGATTCTAAGAACACTTCTAGGATTTACATCAAGATTCTCACACTGAAAAACCAGATAACTCAGATTTTCCACAATACCAATGAAACTAGTCAAGAAAGAAAGAAGAAGGAATAAGAGAAGAGAGGAGAGGAGAGAAGGAAAGAAGAGAGGAGGGAAAGAAAGAAGGAGAGAAAGAGAGCCAAAAAAGAGAAAAATAGGAGAGGAAGAGATCCAAAAGAAGAAGAGGGAAAGAAAGAAGGAGAGAAAGAGAGCCAAAAAAGAGAAAAATAGGAGAGGAAGAGATCCAAAAGAAGAAGAGGGAAAGAAAGAAGGAGAAGAGAGACGAAAAGAGGAGGGAGAGAGAGGAAAATAGGAGAGGAAATACAGAAATGCAAAAAGATAGAGATGTGAAGATGGAAATAAGAAGAGAGAATAGAAAGAGAGCGAAAAGTGAGGAAAAGAGGAGAGGGAGAGAGCCAAAAGAAAGAAGAAGAAGTGTGAAAGAAAGAAAAGGAAGAAGGAAGAAAAAAGGACAAAAGAGAAAGAAGAAGAGAATAAGAAGCAAATAAGAAGGGAATAAGTAGAAGAAGAAGGGAGAAAGAAAGAAGAGGAAGAAGGAAGAAAGGAGGAGAAAAGAGCAAGAGAAAAGAATAAGAAGAGGAGAGTGAGAAAGAGATAAAGAGAAGAGAGAGAGAGAGAGAGAGGAGAGGAAAAGAGACAAAAGAAGAGAAAGAAGAAGAGGAATAAGTAGGAAGAAAAGGAAGAAGCAAGGAGGAGAAGAAGTGGAAGAAGGAAGTAAGAAGAGAAAGAAAGGAAGAAGAACGAATAAGAGAAGAGAGGAGAGGAGGGAAAGAATGAAGGAGAGAATGAGAGCCAAAAGAGAGGAAAAGAGGAGAGGAAGAGAGCTGAAAGAAGAGGAGGGAAAAAAATAAGGAGAAGAGCAAGGAAAAAGAGGAGGGAAAGAGAGGAATAGAGTGGAGAGAAAGAGAGAAAGGAGAAAAGAAGATAGGAAATGCAAAAATGTAGAAAGATGGAAAAACAAAAATACAAAAAAGCAACAAGATGAAAACACGAAAAGATGGAAGTACGAAGAGAGGAATAAGAGGAAGAGATAAGAGAAAGAGAGGAAAATGAGAGAAAGATATCCAAAAGAGAGGAAAAGAGGAGAGGAAGAGAGCCAAAAGAAAGAAGAAGAAGAAGAAGAAGATGTGGGGAGAAAGAAAGAAAAGGAAGAAGGAAGAAAGAAGAAGAGAATAAGAAGGGAATCAGTAGAAAAAGATAGGAGAAAGTAAGAAACGGAAGGAAGAAAGAAGGAGAAGAGAGGAGGAGGAGAGAATAAGAAGAGGAGAGTAATAAAAATAAGAAGAGAATAAGAAGGGAATCAGTAGAAAAAGACGGGAGAAAGAAAGAAAAGGAAGGAAGGAAGAAGGAGAAGAGAGGAGGAGAAGAGAATAAGAAGAGGAGAGTGATAAAGAGAGAAAGAGAGAGAGGGAGACACGTTGAGAGAGAGGAAAAGAGGAGAGGAAGAGAGCCGCAAGAAGAGAAATAACAAGAGGGAAATAAGAGGAATAAGAAGAGAGGAGAGAAAGAGAGCCGAGAGAGAGGAAAAGAGGAGAGGATAAGAAGAAAGAAGCAGAAAAGAGGAGGAGAAGAGAATGAGAAGAGAGGGGAGAGAGAGTTGAGAGAGAGCAAAAGAGGACTCGGAGAAGGGAATAACAAGAGAGGAATAAGTACCAAGAAAAGAAGAGAAATAGAGAGAGAATGAGAGAAGAGAATAAGAAGAGACGAGGGAAAGAAAGGAGAGAAAGGGAGACAAAAGAGAGGAAAAGAGGAGAGGAAGAGAGCTGACAAAAGAGGAGGGAGAGAAAGAAGGGAAGAGAGAGGAAAAAGAGGAGAGAAAGTGAGAAAAAGAGTGGAGAGAAAGAGAGAAAGGAGAAAAGAAGAGAGGAGAAGGTGAATAGGAAGAGAGGAGAAAGATGAAAGAGAGAAAGAAGAAAGGAGAAGATGAAAAAGAAGAGGAGAGTGAGAAAGAAAGAAAGAAAGGAGAAAAGTGAAAGAAAGAAGAAGAAGACGGAAAGGGGAGAAAAGAAGAGAAGGAGTGTTCTCTTGAAGGCACCATGGATCCTTTCCAAGGGTCAAGGCGGACATTGCATCTTTTCAAACACCCATGGGACACATGCATTGCTTGAGGAAAGCGTTTACAAAGGACAATAAACTTAGTGGCCTCAAGTCCCATGAATGGCACAAGGTCTTATCGGTATTCTACATGTTAGCTTGAATGCTTAGTAGTACTAAGATTGTGATTCTTTCATATAACTTATGTGATTGCCATACATTGTTATAACTCCTTTGTTGCTTGGGTAGTTTATCCTCCCAATAACAGTGAGAGGATGCTTATAAAATATGAAGAGGATAGGGAAAAAAATGGAGATGAGGAGAGAGGGCACAGCTAGAGAGCACACCACAAATGACAAACTGTACACTAGATGTAGAATATATACAAACCCATTTAGGGTTAGGGTTAGGGCATCTAACCCTTTCCTTTATAGCACTCTATATGTGTTAGTGCTATGCACATGTAATCACATGATGTTGAGCATGGTCTCTCAACACCTTTCCTCAAGATCAACATCATGAAGTAGGCCTTCCCTCAAGATGATGATTCTGGGGAATCGAAGAAGGACTGAGCATTACATTCCATCACACCCCTTTAATGGGAATGTCCTTATCTGTTGCAGTTGAGCTGACATGGCATGCAAATTTGGTACTGTGGCTAGCATTCTGAACAAGCGTCCTTCCTTGACTGCTTTTCCTACTAGCTAAAATCCTCTAGATTCGTCTCTAATAGTGCATTCATCTCCATTGAAGATAACTTGGTATTTGTGTTCTATCATTTGACCTACTGACAAGAGGTTCTTACTGAGCTTCAAAACATAGAGTACATCTTTTACCAATCCTTTTGTACCAGCAAAATTGTTCATAGGGATAATGCATGTCCCTTGAATTGGATTCGGTGTATTATCTGCTAATGACATTCTTCTGACCTTCTAATGGTTTCATCTCTATGAACCACTCTTGATGCTTTGTCATATGAGATGATGCACCACTATTGATGTACCAAGGATCCTGATTTCCTTGGTCAACTTGATAGTAGCTAAAGTCCTTTTTTGAATTGCAATTAGTGTCAAGATACACTGTATCAGTCTTTTGAATTTTCTCGTTTGCAAGGAACATATTCCCAAGTTCATTTGCATAATGACTATCACTAGAATGTCTACCATAATGATTTCCTCTTTCACAAAAATTCCCTTGATTGCTGTTGGACTGATCGCCTTGGTCGTACTGCTTCTTGCGGGCAATCTCTTTCATAGTGTCCAAACTTATGACAGTAGTTGCACTAAATGTTTGACAAGTTGGTGGATGCATTCCCTCGTCCTTGGAATCTTCCTCGATTGGAATGATTTTCTCTTTGTTGATTCTGATGTTGCTGATGCTGATTTTGACTTTGATTCTGGTTTTGTTGCTGATGATGACCACTTCATGAGAATGATCTAGCTCTACCTCTGCCCCTGCCTCTGCTTCTATCTAAAGTTATGAATGCTTGATCATTGGAATGACCTTTGTGAGCATAAATGGCTTGTGTCCTAAGTTCTTCACTAAGTAATATTGATTGAGGTTCTTCCACTGTCAGAATTTGTTGTTGGATGGCAATACTCTCGACTAGATTCTTGTATCAATTTCCTAGTCCATTCAGGATGACTTGAACCATTTTTGCGAGATTCATAGTCTCTCCTGCTATTGCGAGTTGATTGTTGTAATCTTTGATCCTGAGTACGTAAGCATGACCGGTCTTACTACTATTGCATAACTCTGGTTTATCTGGTTTCTCAGTGTGAGAATCCTAAAAGTGTTCTTGGACTTGCAGAGAGCTGCGAACATATCCTATGCTTCTTTGGATGTCTTGACAGTGTTGAGGTGTTCAAGCATGACATCTTCCACATTCTGCTTGATCAGATGATATGCATACTTGTGTTTCTTATCCCATTCTACCTATGCTTGGGCAATGGCAGGGTCTACTACAGGTGTGGAAACTATTTGTGTAGGTGGAGATCCCACTGTAGATCCCACTCTGTTGGTGATGTGACAACTGTTGGTGTAGAGCTACTGCTAGCTGAATCGTCCAATGGTCTAGGTGTAGATCCATCGACATACTCCCATTTGTCCTGAAGTACAAGAATGGTCTCCATTCGGTATTTCCATGTGCCATAATTGGAGTTTCTAGCTTAACAAATGCCTCCAGATTGAGGTTGCTAGTCGTAGACATGGTGCAAGAAATGTCCTCAAAGTGTTGTGAAAATCACTGTCTGAATCAATTGCAAAACACTGACTATGGCAAGTGAAATCTAAACTATTGGTGAAGGTAGAACTCCAATATATAATCCGATCTATTACAAGGCTTGTGGCAAATGATGCTGGGAATAGCCAAGAGGCTTTACAAGGCTTGAAATAAAGTGCACAATGCTAGAAAATAGCCAAATAGGCTTTACAATGATGGCATGTGTGTGTGAAATCAAATCATGTGCTATCTGCCCACCGATCAATGCCTTTGAACACTCTAAAGTCTGCTCACTGAACTGATGACCATCAAGTTTCAGGTAATGTGATGATATGAAACCGCATGTGAGCGTAGGGGCTGACTCCGAGTAGGAACTAGTTGGGAATTTTGGGCATGGCTTATATTGGCAACTTGGAGAAATTCAAATCGTCTCCACTATGGCGATCTAGTCTCATCTGATCTAGATCTAGACCAACCATCGATCAAAGAAAAGAACAACAAATAATTTCTTTTTGTTTGGTTCTTTTTATGTGCTCGGTCAAATGCATTGATGTAGAGGCTGATGTGCATGTAGGAAGTGGATTTTTCGGCGAGGCTCAAAAGTGAGTGATACTTGCACCAAAATGTGTGTGTGATATGACGAGCACATAGAGCACAAAAAATCAAGAGTTTCCTTTTGGAGCACCCTCAAATTCTTCTTCGATCAAGAGATATGACTTGATCTAGGTGGAGGGGGAAAAAAAGGGTGCAAAGTGATGATGTGGCACTCAGCGGGTCACATGCAGTGACTGTGCCTCTAGCACGGACTGTGCATGTGGAGCAGTGCTGATGTGGCAGGTGGGTTCACATGCAGTGTGAAGAGTGTGCCTGGCAGGGGGCAGTGCTGACTGGATAGGTGAGGTGGCACTCTGACTGACCTAACCCAAGGTCAAGTTAACTTAACCAAGGTCTGACCGATCAATAGATGACATGGAAACTGAGATCATCCTGATGATGTGGCATGAGACTCGGGGTGCTAACATGGCACTTGTTGAGTTATTTGATGACATGGTAGAGACTAGGTCTTACTCAGTTGTTGCTGGTAGATGACATGGCATGATAAGGTACCATGTGGCAAGAGTGTAACCACACTTTGTCCTTGTGGATAGGGTAAGACATCCATGTGTCGTGCTGTGGGCTACCAAAATCTTTTGACAAAATAAAAAAGATTATGTTGACCTAGGTGGAGTGAAATTAGAGCTACCATGAGCGCTGGTTCGCTACCGTTAGTAGGATCTCTTGGGCACCGTTGAGAGACCTTGGCACTCTGGGAGGTGACTGTCGGGACAAACTATGTGTGTTGTGTGTGTAGTTGGTTCTGGCTTGAGAGGCATCGCTACTACGAGCTCATTGTGGGAGCGCAGCCGTTTGAGGCTGGTCGTCTGGACATCAGTGCGCAATTAGAGGGGCAATT
Organism: Dipteris shenzhenensis; assembly: GCF_047967505.1. Taxonomy (NCBI): domain Eukaryota; kingdom Viridiplantae; phylum Streptophyta; class Polypodiopsida; order Gleicheniales; family Dipteridaceae; genus Dipteris; species Dipteris shenzhenensis. Next base: position 46,606,864 of record NC_141617.1, read on the forward strand.
GGAGGGGTTGTTGTCGGTTGGAGCAGCTATGTTGGAAGAGTCGATGGCATTGACAACTATTGCATGCGAGAGCTAGAGTGTCATTGCTTGCACTCGTGGAGGTCGTGTTATGGAGCTACTGCCTCATGGGCCGCCAGTTGATGGAGCGTTGGTGGCTAATGCACGGAGTATGGAGCTCGCTGGCGCAAGTGAAGCTCATTGATGGGGGCCCTTTGTTACAATTTGTTTGAGTCGACTGGTGGGTTGGCCATGTCGTAGCTTTTGGCACCATTGTTGGCTGTGGAGCCTTTTATTGGCAGCGTAGAAGGTGTCACGGGAGGATTTGTGGCCAAGAGCATTGGCTATGATGGCGTTGTAGGCTGTAGGAGTAGTAGGCAAGGAGCTGTAGGAGCGGTGGACGGGGGGCATGTTGGCTTGCAATGAAGGAGGTATTTATTTTATTTTTCATTATTGGAGCCAGGAGATGGGAGCACTACTACACATGGGCCTTATTCCGATGCTTAAGTATCGATGTTTAGCACACGTGGGACACTAATCATCGGTAGGCAAAGCAGGTTTAGAAAAGTGTCGCTATATAGTGACGTTTATATAGAGTTGCTATATAGCGACACTTGCTAGACTTGTAGAAGGTTGTTATATAGTGACTTTGAGATAGTTTCCTATAGTGACATTTTACAAAGAGTGTTTTTCCCCATACCGACCTTTAAAGATAGTTTTTCCCAATGACAATTTTTTTTTCTTTTCATACATGTTTGATCCTTTGAAAGAATGAAAGTACAAGAGCATGTACATCAAGTTTGAAGATCATATATTCATGTCCAAGTTTGAGATGAAAAAAATCAATGAAGAGCATTTACATCAATGGCTTTAGAGCCAAGTCTAGCATTCCAAACAAGTCTATCTCCAACTCTATACCGAGTTGATCTCCTATATCATCATCGTACATCATCATCGTACTCTGGCATCATATGTTCACCTAAGACTTGATCATGTTCTTCAATAAAGTCAAGTGATTCTTGATAATCGTCATCTTCTTCCTCAATATTGTGATCTCCATCTTCCTCCCGTACAATGTCATTATGCGCATATTCCTCTTGGCTCATATTATGATCATCTTCTTCGCTAGATCCATTTGGATCAATTGGATCTGGCATTGGTAGTGGCATCTCCATATCCACATGTATATCTTCAAAAAATCTCTTACTTCATGGTGCAACTTGGATCACGTACGACCATCTTGGATCAAAACGATCCGGATGAAGATGGGTACCAAATGCCATCAATTATATATATGAAATTATGCTTAAGTACATGTACCAATGGATCTTCAAAAATGAAAGCTTCGATTAATTAAATCATTAGTATGCACCTGCTCACAATGCTTGGGAAGAACAAAAGTATCTCTTTCATCGGTTCAAAGTTTGGTAGAGTCTATTGCAAAGGAACCACTACTGCCTTTCCTCGCTATCACATGGGGACCGTTGTAAATAGTTCTAAATCATTTTACATCAAGAATGAAAATACTAAATCGTATGAAATCAATTTCATAAATTTTGCGTATGGTCCCACAATAATCCAACTGCAAGGAGAGAACATTGGTATTTGAAGCACTTGCTCAGCTATCTTGTGTGAAGTTAGCCATGACTCCACAATTATACATGACTCCCTTTGAATCGATGCATTCCATGCAAAAAGTCGTCCATATGACCATAATGCACTGTACTTTTTGTACTGCAAAAGAGCATCATTAAAACAATGAGGATGCATCTATTTTATAGCGTATATTGCCACAAATAATTACTTAATTATGTCAAGAGGTAAGAAACTTACATGCATCATACGTCCAGATGATAAGTCTCGCTTGCGCTCGTTTATTGTCTCTCCATCACATTCGAATTTATGTAGAGCCAGTTGTAGCCAATCAAGTGACATGTGAGTGGGGAGAAGTGCGAGATCCCATGGATATGGTTGCGATCGCCTGTACATTACTCTAAATCTCCTCCTTGCATTTATTCTTTCTGCTTTGGCTGCTTCATATCTCTGAATCCACTTTTGCATCTCCTTGCTATTGAGGATACAAACTTTTTGAATTTCTCCATTTGCTCTTCGCTCATCTTTCTTTCAATCCACTTTCCTTGGGGAACCTCGCCAACAATGCGATCATCATCCTTGTTATGCCAAGCTTGCGGCATATCGGGATCCATGGATGCAAGAAACTCCATGATATATACTAATGACTCTTGCACAAGCCATCCCTCTGCCATGCTTGCTTCCAGTCTTGCTCTTTGCGTTACAAATCCCTTTAAAATTTTCATAAATTGCTCGAGAAAAAACATCCACTGACTATGAGCGATACTTGCAATGGCCACCTCATCAACTATGTGCACAAGCAAGTGCACTTGATTTGTCATAATGCTCGAGGGAAAGTTCTTCTCAAGCAAGCGTACGGCTTTGATGGAGTCCACCCTAGCCTTCTCCAGAATCGATATAGAGATCTCTTTTTTATATATCCACCTATTTCACATGCCCATGTAAGATATATTCATAATCAGTCTACAGATTATTCAACTTAAATTGAAGAAAATGCAATCAATGCGATTTGATAGTAAGCATACCTCACAAAACCATTGATCTTGAATATAGCATTTCTAACATCTTCTTGTAAACACCCTTTCACTTGTAATTGGGAGGATGAACTATCCAAGCAACAAAGAAGTCATGTCAATAATATAACATAATCATAATTACACTAACACGTCATGATTATCGATACACTAATCCTACTGCTTAGAATACTTGTAAGACCTTGTGCCAATCATGGGAATTGAGCCCACTAAGCTTATTGTCCTTTGAAAATGCTCCTTTCAAGCAACGCATGTACCCTGTCGGTGTTTGAAAAGAGGCAATATCCGCCTTGACCGATGCCTTCTCTCTCTTGAGAGGATCCTGTGAATTCATAAGGAAGCAATGAGGCACACAATGTCAAAGCTTTATTCCAAGAGTGGTTACATATATAGGCAACTGCCTCCATGTAGGTACATCCCAGATCCACAATCATCTCCCTGATTATCTCAATCAGTCACCTCCTATGATCACTCACTCATCACACCAACCTGACACACTTAATTGATGAGTCACTAGAACCTTTCAGCACACCTACACTCACACACTTCTTGCATAGGACTCCAAGCCCATAGGCACACACACACACATCAATTTGCCCCTTCATTCCCCCCCACAAATTCATGACCTCATCCCTCTCAGCAGTAGTACATGGGATCCTCCATGGCTTGCCCACCATCATGTGGCAACACACATGGCCCCAAGCTGTCACTCACTCTTAGGATTCTTGGTTTACAACTAGGAGATAGACAATGACTATGTATGTAAAGCCCAATGAGTCCAACAAGGAAAAATCTCAAAAGACTAACAATCATTTAAGGATGGACTATCCATGGCAGAGAACCATTATTGACCTCACACACATAGCTTAGAAAACATATGGATCCTCACCCTTGTCAGAATTGACTTGGATGTTGTAAGTAGTGAGAGTTTTGACATTCTCTGGTTCTTCTTCTTCTTGAGTTTTTGCTTCCTCAACAAGATTGGCTGAACATCTCTTCTTGGCATAACATTCCTTTTCAAAGTGTCTAGGTCTACCACAAAAGTTACATTTCATTTTGCTCTTTCCCTTGAAGTTGCTTTTGGCCAAATATGCCCCTTCTTTGTAATATGCCCCTTCTTTGTAATATGCCCCTTCTTTGTTTGATCTTTCTCTCCTCTTCCAAGAGTGATGCTTCAATCTCTACCATACTTATCTCTAGAATATTGGTGAGCGTGGTTGCAATAGTGCCATATTCTTCAGTGAGACTTCTAAGTAAGATAGCAATTACAATATCTTCATCAAGATTAAACTTGATGCTAGATAGCTGTATCAAAATGCTCTTCATTGAATTTAGATGTAAAGAGATGGACTCCCTCTATCCAATTTTAAGTCAAAGAATTGATAAGCAAGCTAAACTTAGAGCATCTTCCCTGTGTTCCAAACAGATGCTCAAGATGAGTCCGTGCAGCATGAGCAGTCTCACATCCATCAATGTGATGAATAAAGGAATCACTTAAACCAAGAGCAATTATAGCAAGTGCTTTTTCATCTTTTGGAAGCCATGAAGCTTCTCCTTCTCTAGTTGTAGCTTTAGTTTCTTTTCCATTTTCTACCTTCCATATTCCCTTTTTCATGAAACTAAACTTTAGTTTTGTTTGCCAAGCGTGGAACCCCTCTCCTTCAAGCTTAACTATTTTTAGTTTGGAAGCCATTTTGGGAAGGTCTTACCAAATTAATGGTAGTGTCTAACCCCTTTACAAAAGGTCAATCTTTTTGAACAAAAAAATCACCTTCATGATATAGATGCAAATTGCAAGATAAGAATTCTGAAAATCCTAATTGTTTGGCATAATCATAACCAGTTGGCTTCTCCCACAACCTCTTAACTAGAGCCTTTTTCACCTTGTACTTTGTCTTTGTAGTCTTCTTGATATTTGAAGAGCTTTGAGAACTTGAGGTTTGGCAACACCAACTGAACTTGGAAGAACATTCTCTGAACTGAAAGTTTACTCCTCAAGCATTTAGTGTAGCATAAAAAACTCCAAAAAATACACTAGGAATGCTTCCAGAGTACATGGAAACTTTGGAGGTTTGATACCTCACTCCAAGCATCACCAAGATAGGCGCTTTTGCTGCACAATCATAGATCCATATGCAAGGAAGGCTCAGAACAAACCATAGCCAAAATGGTGCATTATAACTCTCGGGGCAGTGACATCTTCTTTGCTTGAGGGTGACTATCTTCTCAAAAGGTCGACTGGTTTTTTGCTGAGTTCTCCCTCATTTCTGGACCAAATCACCCCAAATTTCTTCAGAGAATAGCTCTAGGTGTAGAGTAAGCTTGGCACAGAGGAATTACAAGGTAGGTGACTAAGGTGAGCCACATTACAAAAATGGCACAGAATAAACAAAGAGGCGGTGCACAAACATGGCGATGAATTTCGTCAATCCCACCAGTCAAAAAGGTCACCTAGAAGTGAGGAAGGTTTGGCTGAATGGGTTTCTCAAAGCATTGCGTAGATGGAGAGAACAGAGCTTCCCAAGCTCAAGGTAGAAGAGGGAAAGATAGGAGGCATTTGGGATAAAGATAGAATCTAGTTAGAATCTACTAGGAATCTCATTCTAGGCCCTCAGATTCTAACCAAGCTCTGATACCACATGTGAATTCATGAGGAAGCAATGAGGCACACAATGTCAAAGCTTTATTCCAAGAGTGATTACATGTATAGGCATCTGCCTCCATGTAAGTACATCCCAAATCCACAATCATCTCCCTTGACGCCACGTGTGAATTCATGAGGAAGCAATGAGGCACACAATGTCAAAGCATTATTCCAAGAGTGGTTACATATATAGGCAATTACCTCCATGTAGGTAGATCCCAGATCCACAATAGTCTCCCTGATTATCTCAATTAGTCAGTAGCTCCTATGATCACCACACCAACCTGACACACCTAACTGATGAGTCATTAGAACCTTCTAGCACACCTACACTCACACACTTCTTGCATAGGACTCCAAGCCCATAGGCACACACACACACATCAATTTGCCCCTTCAGATCCATGTTTCTTTTGAGAGGACAACTTTATGAGCACGCACTTGGGGCCACAAACGAGACATCCTATTCATAGCGTGCAAGTCTTATCGCACTCCTCTTGAGTCTTTGGAACCAACCAAGTGTGCCCAAATAGTAGCCCCCACATTCTTGAAGATATGCATGGGATCCAAGAAATGATTGATTTGTAACTGACCCCAATAAGGAAGCTCGTGAAAGATGGATAGCCTCTTCATACCACAAGGAGGCTCCTCTCCATTCACCCTCCAAGCCTAAATCCAGTCACTTGCCTTCAAATATGGTGGTGGTGTATCAATATGACCACCACGTGTGAGATGGTCCAGCATAAGGTATCGAGCATGACCTTCATAAACATTTCTCCTCATATGTTTGGAGTATCGTGGAAGTGGTTTCAAACCCGATCCACAAACAAGACAAGCATGGTACCCACTTGTAACAAGTCCTGCATGCGTGTATGAATGTGTTAGTATAAGACATGCGCATGAAAGAGAGTCATAAAAGAATAATCCTATATTATACATGTAAAGACACAACCACGTACCTGCACACTCTCCATATCCTGGGTAGTCATGCATGGTCCACATCAGGATTCCCCTGACCAAAATGTCACTAGTATGTCTAGGAGCTCTAGAAATATCAAAGACCCGCACTCCTCCATAAGATCTATAACTCCTCTATCAAAGGTGCCATGTACACGTCCATATTTTTTGCCTTGTACTTCCTTGGCACAAGCAGTGCAAGCATGAGGTGTCCTTTCTTTATTGTTAGCCATGGTGGGATATTGTAATTCACCAAGACTATGGGCCATGTCGACCAAGGTGTCCAGGTAACCCTAAAGGGTTCATGCCATCCATGGCGAGCCCAAGATGTAAGTTGCGTGCCTCCCTCGCAAAGTCCAGCCACTAATTGTCTATGTGCTTCCAAGCTGCACAATCTGCTGCACAATCTATGGGAATCCTCACTGTGTCATCAGTGGACTGAAGATAGGCATGCCAAGTCATCAACTCCGCTATGGATTTGCATCGGAACATGTGTTGTATTCTAGCAATGATGGGAAAGTGTCTCAAGACCTTCACCCTGCAAGTCATCTCTATATTGTTGTTCCCCACACTCCGGACAACTAGCCAAATCTCCATGCTCATGACGAAAGAGAATAGTACAATCATTATGGCAAGCATGGATGGTATCATAATCCATACCTACCATTGTTAGCATCTTCTTCGCTTCATCTCTTGATGTGGGCATGGTATTTGGTGCAGGCAACATCTTCTGGAGCAACCTATTGAAATTAAAACATACATAGGCTTCGAATAATGATGATTCTCAAAACAAACAATATCCAAATAATGAGACAAATCAATGCGGGATCTAACCTCATTAAGGTCGAGACATTTGTATCCGACCACCCATACTTTGCTTGCAGATTCAAGATTGAGAGACAAAAGCCTGTACTTTAGACATCCTAGCACCCTTGTACAACTATGTTGATTGCAACTCTTGCATATTGACCTCAGACTCAAACATCATGTATACATGTGATGTAGTGCCCCTAAAAATAGAATCCATCATGTCCACACCATACCCTCATCAATCATTTGGCACATCCGAGAGACTATAGTCCTGTTCAAAGTGTGAAGGTATACGCACACCCTCGCCACCCTTCTCATCCTATTTTAAGGTTTCATGTAAATATAAGATCTTGTCTCAAGGTTTCGTGCCATGTACACATGCAATATTAATCACGAACTCAAATAGCATTGACTTACTAAGGATCCATCACCATGTGCACCAGCAATGGTGGATATTGGTTTGGGCTCCTCCCCATACATCTGCAATTGGCACATGACAATACGGTGTTGATGTTGTACTTCTCGCTTGCAATGAGTGCAATGACAATACAACCTTCCATAAGCCACTTTGCACTCCCAGGTGTTGGCGCATTGTTTCGTCCCTTCCATCTGCACACCTCCAAAATCACAACATGAGCTACAAGGAAATCCATTAAGATCCAAAAAATAGCCACCCATGAGCTCCTTTCCTCTCTCCTTAGATTAAGTGCCCTGAACCATCACTATATAGTGATGCTTTGCCCTGTTCCATTGCTATATAGCAACACTTTTAGCATATTAAGTGTCACTATATAGCGACTAACCAGTGTCGCTATATAGCGACGCTTGGGACTAAAACCCAAAACCCTGCATGATGCCGTCTTTCACAACTCTATTGTGGGAAAAGCAAAAATCTCTCCTCCCACCTTGACCTCGCTTTCCTCCTCTCTCTTCCCCACACTCGTCACCCCTACCCAGCCCCTCTCGCAACACTTGTGCTCCCTCTCCACCCTTCTCCCTCTCTGCTCGTGTGATAAGATGTTTTTCAAGAAGTGACAAAATATGAAGAGGGGAGAGGAGAAGAGTGGAGATGAGGAGAGAGGGCACAACTAGAGAGCACACCACAAATGACTAACTGTACACTAGATTTAGTTGAAAAAATAGAATATATACGAACCCATTTAGGGTTAGGGTTAGGGTTAGGGGATCTAACCCTTTTCTTTATAGCACTCTATAAGGTTAGTGCTATGCACATATGATCACATGATGGTGCTATGCACACGTGATCACATGATGTTGAGTGTGAACTCTCAACACCTTCTCTCAAGATCAACATCATGAAGTAGGCCTTCCCTCAAGATGATGATTCTGGGGAATCGAAGAAGGAATGAGCATTACATTCCATCACACCCCTTTAATGGGAATGTCCTTCCTCTGCGTCAAACCAAGAGCTAGTCGGTGTTTCTCAAATAGCTCTTTACCGAGTGGTTTGGTAAAGATGTCTGCAACATTCTCTTTGCTATCACAATGCTGCAGTGTCATGTCACCAAGTAACACTCTTTCTTTGATGAAGTGCTCTCTGACATCAATGTGCTTTGTCTTGGAGTGATATACTGGATTCTTTGCCAACAATGCTTGAGTCGATTGATTATCACAGTATATTGTTGTTGGCTTTGACTCATCAAAGTAATCTATTTCTGACAATAGTCTTTTGAGCCATATAGCCTCACATGCTCCTGTAGTGAGTACTCTATACTCTGCTTAAGTCAAAGACAAAGAAACAGTTGGTTGTTTGTTTGACAACCATGATATAGCAGCTTGACCAAGGAGAAATGCATATCCTTGTGTCGATCTCCTAGTCTCATGATCTTCAGCATAGTCACTGTCACAGTATCCATGCAGTCGTGGATGACTTCCTCTGTATTCTATCCCAAACTGTCTTGTACCTCTGATGTATCTCAAGACTCTTTTGGCTACATTCCAATGAGAATGTTTTGGATTTGCCATAAAGTGTGCTAGTGAGCTTAGTGCATAACAAATATCTGGCCGTGTGATTTTTAGATATATAAGAGATTCGATGAGCTGCCTGTAATACCTGTCATTGAATGTAGGCTTACTCGAATCTTTAGTAAGTTTCAAACTCTGTTCCATGGGAGTGGCTGCAATCTTACAATCTGCCATATCAAACTTATTCAGGAGACTGTCAACATACTTGAGTTGACTCATGAATGTGCTGTCTGAATCTCTCCAGAAGTCAATTCCAAGACAATATTGCATAAGTCTAAGATCTTTCACGTTGAACTTTGTAGATAAGTCTTGTTTTAGCTTTCTGATGAAGCTATTCTTGCTTCCTATCACAATCAGATCATCTACGTACAAAAGTGCAATAGTAATGTCGTCCCCTTGAACTTTGTAGTAGAGAGTATGATCTACATTGGATTTCATGTATCCTAGATTAGCAAAATATTTATCAATTCTGTTGTACCAACTTCTGGGTGCTTGCTTTAAGCCGTAGAGACTTTTCTTGAGATGGCAAACCTTATTCTCCTTTCCTGGTTCAACATAACTTACTGGTTGTTACATGTAGACTTCCTCGTCTAGATAACCATTGAGAAATGCATTCTTGACATTGAGTTGATATACATTCCATCTGCTAAGTGTCGCTAGTGATATCAAGAACCATATGGAATCCATCTTTGCTACTGGAGCATAAGTCTCATCATAATATTGACCATATTGCTGTGCAAATACTTTTGCAACTAGTCTGGCATTGTATCTTTGAATACTGTCATCTGGATTGTACTTCACTTTGTATAGCCATTTGTTTGCTATGGCCTTCTTTCCTGGTGAAAGGGCACATAATTCCCAAGTATTATTCTTATACAAAGCATCCATTTCTTCATTCATAGCAGTTTGCCATTCTGGCTTGTCTACTACGTCTTCGAAGTACACTAGCTCTTCTGTAGCCATGATGGTAGTCATAAGAGCATAGTTGGTGGTTTCCACCTGAATTGCTTTGCCTTTCTGAGCATATGTCAATCTGGCTGGTGGACCGTCTGAATTGTTGTGGCTCTGCTTGGGGTGTTGCAAGCAATTCTTGCTCTTCTTCATCAACCTATTCTATAGATGACATTGAAGTTGATGCTTCTATCTCCTGTGTAGGTGAGGTTTTCCATTCTGATTCCTCATCAAAGATTACATCTCTAGAGATAATGACCTTGCGGTTGATGGGATCATACAATTTATATGCTTTGCTTTCTTCACTGTAGCCAACCATGATGCATTTGTGTGACTTCGCATCCAATTTCCTGCGATGATCATCATGTATGTGGACATATGCTATGCAACCAAATATGCGGAGATGCCCAATGTGTGTCTCTTTAAGAAATGTAGGTTCATTTTTTGTGAGATTTCATTTTGTGAGTGTTGAAGCATGTTTCTTCTTACATTGCTAAGCCTATGTGCTAATTTATATGCTTGATTTTCAGATGTTAAGGACAAAAAACGAGATTTAATGAAAGAAAGAAGACTCATCTCTTCTCTTTTTAGTATTTCTCTTTCTCCTCTTTCCCTTCCTTTTGTGCTTTCTCCTTGTTTGTAAGCTTATGCTTGTCCCCTTAATACAATCCCTTTGGAAAGTTGCTTCTCCAAACTCCTCCTTCCTCTAACTAGTTATCTGAAAAATGGTATGTTTCCTCTCTTTTGTAGGGCCAGTCCACAAAACACGGAGCGGGACTTTTTGAGGTAAGAAAGTGCTTTCTCTTTTTTCCTTTTTTTATTTCCGCTATTTGCATTGACCTATAGCTAGCACCTTAAGCGCTAGCTGTAGTGATGGGCGTATGAACCCTCTCTTCCCCTCTCTTCTATTGTTCCCTCTTCTTCCCCTCTTTTCCTCTTTTCCTCCCTCTTTCCCCCCTCTTTCCCCCCCTCTATTATTTCCTCTTCTTCCTTCCTCTCTTTTGCGTATACTTGTGCTTATATCTTATATGCTTATGCTTTCTCTCTTCTCTTTTCTTTCTCTCTTTTTTCTCTCTTTTCCTTCTCTTTTCTCCTCTCTTTTCCTTCCACTCTTTAATCATCTCTTCTCTCTTTTCTCCTCTCTTTTCTTCTTTTCCCCTCTCTTTTTTCTTCTCTCTTCCTCTCTTTCATCCTCTTCCTCTTTTCTCTCTTTTCATAAGCGCATGCATTTGCCTATGCTTATTTATGCTTATGCATGAGCATATGCTCATATGCTCATGCATAAGTATAAGCATATGCTTTCTCTCTTTTTCTCTTTTTTTCTCTCTTTTCTTCTTTTCCCCTCTCTTTTTTCCTTTTCTTTTCCCCTCTTTCTTTCTCTTCCTTCTCTTCTTTTCCCCTCTCTTATTTGCTCTCTTTCATCGTCTTTTCTCTTCTTTTCATAAGCATATGCATTTGCCTATGCTTATGAAAAGAAGCATATGCTCATATGCTCATGCATAAGCATAAGCATATGAATTCTCTCTTTTTTCCTCTCTTTTCTTCTTTTCCCCTCTCTTTTTCCCTTCTCTTTTCCCCTCTTTCTTTCTCTTCCTTCTCTTCTTTTCCCCTCTCTTTTCCCATCTTTCATTCTCTTTCCCCTCGTCTTTTCCACTCATATGCTCATGCATAAGCATAAGCATATGCTTTCTCTCTCTTTTTCTTTTTTCCTCTCTTTTCCCCTTTCTTTTCCCCTTTCTTTTCCCCTCTCTTTCCCCTCTTTCATCCTCTTTTCTCTCTTTTCATAAGCACATGCATTTGCATATGCTTATGCTCATATGCTAAAGTAGATGCATGATTTCTATCTTTTCAACTCTTTTCTTATTTTCCCCTCTTCTTTTTCCTTCTCTTATGCTTATGCTCTTTTCTTTCTCTTTTTCCTTCTCTTTTCTTATTTTCCCCTCTTCCTTCCTCTTCCTTCTCTTCTTTTCCCCTCTCTTATTTCCTCTCTTTCATCCTCTTTTCTCTCTTTTCATAAGCGTATGCATTTGCCTATGCTTATGCTCATGCATGAGCATATGCTCATATGCTCATGCATAAGCATAAGCATATGCTTTCTCACTTTTTTTCTTTTTTCCTCTCTTTTCTTTTTTTCCCCTATCTTTTTCCCTCTCTTTTCCCCTCTTTCATCCTTTTTCCTCTCTTTTCATAAGCACATGCATTTGTGTATGCTTATTCTCATATGCTAAAGTAGATGCATGATTTCTCTCTTAACTCTTTTCTTATTTTTCCCTCTTGTTTTTCCTTCTCTTTGAAGGAAGAGTAGGAAGGGTCGAGGCTGTTGTACTGACTTGAGAGATGTAGACAAGTCAACACACTCACATCCCTACAGGTCTCCACTTGGTCATGAGACCTAGTACTAGTCAGGTCCCTTGCCCTCTCCCACTCCCTCTACTACTCCTCGCTCTGTAAGCACTCGTGGTAACACCCCTCGCTCTAGCTCTAACACTCCCATGACTCCTCCTTTCCCGCCCGAGGACCTGTCCTATGAAATCACTAGGGCTGGAGATATAATAGAAAATAAAGAGGGCTTAGAAGTGCTGGCCACCATGAGGCAGTTGATGAGCCACCACTTTAAGAGCGGCATAGCTACTGACTGGCAGTACCAGGATGACGAAAAGACGAATATAGTCATCAATGAATTGAAAAGACAATACCCTAACCCCCCGAATTGGGAGTTCAGTAGCTCTTACATGAAAGAGCGCATGGGTGGGGTCTTGAAGCATCATAGGTCAACCTGGCGTACTTCCATTACAAAGGGGAAGGCTAAACCCAATTGGGCAAACAAAGATAACTGAAAGTTTTTCAAGAAGTAGTATAGGGACCATCCCAAAAGTTCGAGAGTCAGAGGAGGGTTGTGAGGAGAGGGCTGGACTCCGTAGGTGCTTTGCACTTTGGTTAGGCGGACAGTTGGCATTCGAGGCATGGGTGGTAAATCTACTTCTTTTCATTTAATTTATTGTCTATTTGTTTTATTACATATTGCATGCACTTTATCTAGCTCTCGTAAATTGGGCCCATAGCAAGATGCAATGGGTCGCCTTCCCATAGACAAAGAGGCGAGATGCGTGTTTCGCCTAGGAGCGAAGCCATGATTTTTTAAAAAATTGTTTTATTCTTTAAGTTCCAATCTAATTTCCAATTAATATGGTTTCACTCTTAGGGTACAAGCTCAAACATCCCATCAGAGGAGGTGAGCAGTGATGATGAGGGATTTGGCTTACACGGCTTGGGCCAGGGATCAGGTGTAGCTCACGAGGGCGAGGGATCAGGCGAGCGTGACCACGACGACAGTGAGGACAACAACAATGATTCAAATGATCAGTAGTAGTAGTAGTAGTAATAGTGGTAGTAGTTTGTATATACTTCGGCATGTATATGCTTTTGTATGTCGGCTCATTTGAGCGATTTTGTATCACCCTTTTCGAAAGGGTAATTTTGTAACAAACAATGTTGTATATCTTTGGCATGTATATGCTTTTCTTGCTCATTTGAGCCATTTTGTATCACCCCTTTCACAAGGGAAATTTTATAACAAACAACATTCTTTTGTAATTACTTTAAAAAAAACATTAGTGGGGCAACAAAATAGGGCTTGTTGTGGCCCTATTTAGTCCCACTAATGTTTTTTTTAAGTTTTTGTTAAGCGTCGCTATATTGCGACACTTTACCAGTGTCACTATATAGCAACATTTACCAGAGTCGCTATATAGCGATGTTTATATAGCAACATTTCTTTTTCGATGCTAATAGCAATGTAAATACCGACCTTTGCGCCCGTTAAAAAAAACCTTTTTAGTGTAAAAAAGGTCGGTATTTCCGTCGAAAAACAACATGTGCCTTGTAGTGGAGGTTGTAGAGGTGCCCATGAGCTAGCAAGTGGAGGCTGTCATCAGGGCTACTATGTTGATGATGTCTCTGGCTAGTCGATGCAGGAATACCACGAATGATGCAAGGCTTACACTACGTTGGATGGTCGCTGAGCCATCGTCTGTGTAGAAGGCACCTTTGATTAAGACCTTTTTGTTGTAGAAGGTCTTCAGAACAAGATTTCAGCCCTATACAAAGCAAGCCTTCATACTAGTTGAGGCATTTTTTAAGCCTTAGACGTTGAAGAGAATAGATCTCTCTCAACACACTTCACTCTTTAGAGAAATAGAGAGAATAGATCTCTGTATGTCTCTCAAAGCTCAGACTCTCTGATTCTCTCTCTGTGGCTCTTAAAGAAGAAAAACTTTCTCTCTTTTCTAGAATGAATTCTCTCTTCCTCACGAAGAACTCTCACAAACACTCAAGAATAATGAACCAAATGAATGGATGGAAACTTTTGAAATGGACATAAATTCTCTATCACTCATCGGAAGTGAAAAAACTCTCGATCTCTCAATCAATCACACTCTCTCATACTCTCACATATGGATCGCAGTGCCTCAACGGAAGGCAAGGGAGCTCTGATACCATGACAAAATATGAGAGGGGAGAGGAGAAGAGTGGAGATGAGGAGAGAGGGCACAACTAGAGGGCACACCACAAATTACTAATTGTACACTAGATTTAGTTAAAAATGTAGAATATATACAAACCCATTTAGGGTTAGGGTTAGGGCATCTAACCCTATCCTTTACAGCACTTTACAGCACTCTATATGTGTTAGTGCTATGTAAATGTAATCACATGATGTTGAGCGTGGTCTCTCAACAAGAAGATGTTGGAAAAACTATCTACAAGATCAATGGCATTGTCAGCTATGCTTCATATCACCTTGATTATATTTCATACAATTTTAAATGATCGGTAGACAAATATTAAATTCTACATGTGCACGTGGAATAGGTGGATTTGCAAAAAGAGATCTCTGTATCGGGCATCAAGAGGGCTAAGGTGGACTCCATCAAAGCTGTGTGCTTGCTTGAGAAGCTATTTCCCTCAAGCATTATGACGACTCAGGTACACTTCCTTGTACATGTAGTTGATGAGGTCACCATTGCAGGAACCATTCATAGTCACTGGATGTTTTTCCTTGAATGGTTTATGAGAAATTTAAAGGGATTTTTAAGGTAAATAGCTAGACCCAAAGCAAGCATGGCAAAGGGATGGCTTGTGCAAGAGTCATTAGTTCATAGAGTTTCTTGCATCCATGGATCCCGGTATGCCACATGCTTGGAACATCAAGGACAATGATTATGTCATTGCTGAGGTGAAGGGCAAAGGGAGAAATTCAACAAGTCTTGTATCCTCAATAGTTTCGAGATGCAAAAATGGATGGAGAGACATGAAAAAGCTAAAGCAGGAAGAATAAATGAGAGGACAAGATTTAGAGTCATGCATAGGCAAAGGGTACCATATCCATGGGACCTTGCTCTTCTCCCTAGACACTTATTGCCACATGATTGGCTACAAGAAGCTCTTTGTAAAGTCGACCGTACCTGTATCCTCAACAAGGCATTTTGCGTTATTTCCAACCGTCACGGTGATGGGTTCCTATAGAGGCTACATGGAACAATATAGACCCTTCTTGCAGGTCATGTGACGAGAGGAACCACTATCCAAAACCCATGAATCAGTGGTTGATGCTTCTTAAACTGAGGAACACTCTTCCTCAATGGCCAGAAATAGATCCAACTCTACTTCCACTGTGTTAGCTGTCTCTTTCCCCTTATCTGTCTTCTTAAGGGTACCATTCTTTTCATCTACTTTCTTGACCCGGCAATCTGCAATCACATGGCCCTTCTTCTTGCAGTAGAAGCATTCTCCCTGAAACTTCTTCTTGCCGCTCTTCTTCTTTTTGTCACCACTAGTAGAGGGCTCACCTTTGGTGGAAGAACCACCTTTGCCTTTTGTAGTGGCTAAGAATGCAGCATCCCCATTGCCGCCTCCATCTCGAGCTTTAAGCCTCAATTCCTCCTCCATAAGTAAAGCACAAAACTCCTCAAATGACAATGGTTGGGGTCTCACCTAAGTGTTAAGAGCTGTTACCAGTCCATCAAACCTTGGTGGGCATATTTGGAGACATCGTCGAGCTAGCTCTTCGCTAGTATTTTGTATCCCAGCACCAACCATCTGGTCACATAGATTTTTGATTCGGGTTATGAACGCCTCCGCTATCTCTCCTTCATTAAACTTCTCAGCTACGAGCTAATTCTCCAGGTTCTAGATCCTTGTCTAATTCCGCTTCTCATACTGACTCTTCAATATGTCCAAGCCATAGTTGCCTTAGATGTATGTTGAATCAAGGTCAAAACACTATCAGTAGTACTTGTAACCAAGGCACACAGAGCATCTGCATTATTGCATTTCCAAGCTCGTAGAAGGTCGGCATTAGGAGGTATCATACTCCCCGGATTTGCAGGGTCGGGGGTTCCTTGTGGTTCTGGGTCACAATCCCCAGTACTGTCTCTAGAAGTTCATATGAATCCAAAATAGCAGTAATTTTAAACTTCCATAGAGTGTAGTTCATACCATCTAGCTTGCCTTCAGTGAAGGTTGGTGGGCGAATCCTCAACGCCTGGATTGTTGGTGCAGCTGCAGCTGCTAAACTCAAGCTGCTTCCTATCGCCATCACTCCATATGCTGTTGAAGCCCTCGCCTCTCTTCTACTCTTTGATCCTTAGAGCTGCTTGGGCTCTGATACCATGTTAAATTACATGATGCAGTGGAAACAAAATTGAACAAAGAATAGAGAGTGCATAGTAAACTAGAGACAAACAAAATTTTCCTTTAATACTAATGTAGTACAAATGATGGCTCCATCCACCCATGCACTCCCACAGTGGAGCTTAGATGGCGATTTAGATAGATACTAGGTGAAGAGCTACTAGCTAGAAGATTTGATCTGATATGAAATGATCTGATACAATGGACTAGGGAGGTCACCTCTTTATAGCTATGAGGGTGGTAGTCGGATCAACCTAGTCGGTGGAGCCGACTAGTCAACCTAGTCGGTGGAACCGACTAGTCATCCATGGAATATTCAAGGAATATTCCCTATACCGTCGCCTCGAGGGCTCTCGCCCCCGAACCCCCACCAAGGGGGCCGCTGGCCCCCCTGGGACCCCCCAAGTCCCAGCAAGAGTAAGAGGCTCCCAGATCTGACACCATCATTGATGCCAACACCCCCCACCCACCCGCTGCAAGATGTACAAAAATTTTTTATACCCGCACCAGTGAAGCATCAATAGAAAGCATCGGTAAGCTCCCCAGGTGTTGTAGTGTCTCTCTCTTAAGGGAAATCTCTAGGAGTGTGGTGACTAACTTAAAGAACTATAGGGATTGGACATTCCAAATTGTCATTTCAGTCCATTGGAGTTGCTATGCACCTAGTGGGGACTTCCCTCAAATCAATTTTTGAGAAATACGATAAGAAGATGACTTTTCTACATATGAAAGCCACCGATGCAGCAAAGACAACACTATGTGAGACAATGCTCAGGGAGGGTGCAAAAGACAAGGTAGAGGGGACATAGCAAAAGCCTTGTAGGCACGAGAGCAAGCTGAGGCCATTGAAAAAATGGCCAAGGTGGAAAGTCATAGAAGATTAAAAGCAAATAAGCACATCAATTTGCTGTATTAGTAGGTTGATAAAGTTAGAATGGATGTAGACAATGCAAAGCAAGAGCTAGCAATGATGAAAAACCTTCTTGAACACCAGAGTCTTTAAAAGGAGGCTTTTTACCAACAGCTCTGCAACATGTGGAATGCATTGAACATTGATAAAAAAGGAATGATAAAGCAATTAAAGAGAGGGAATGCAAAAACTAGAGCATTGATATAGAAGCGGCAAGAGAGCTTCAAGCCCAAGAAGGATGCAGATCAGGCAAAGACCAACCACAATGACCAACCACAATGTAGAACACAAAGAGACTATGCAATTTTGATGAGATATGTATAATTTCTTGAAATTGGGTTACAATGGGGCTCTACACGAGTTTGTCATGGCTCTTGAAAGTTTTGAAAAGTACTCCTCCACTCTGACTTAAATTAACATAGAGTGGATGTCTTGGAAGAGCCCTATGCAAGCACTACTAAATAATTTCACAAGCTTCAAGAAAACCTGATAGAATCAGAATCGAGTTGTTGCAGCGACTGAGTAGCAAGTTGAGGTGATGAAGGAGAGCATATGCACATTCAAGATAAGGTAAGAAGGAATCAAGAAATAGCTTGCCGATGTATGGGATTAGACTGTGGTATTGACAACTGCAACAGTTAAATTGTATGACTATCCTCTTGAGATGTGGCATGGTCATACATGCTTATTCTACCATGGGCACATCATAGATGAGCACATGATCTAATGGACCCATTGTGGCCATGCTCTGCATGCATTTCCCTTTGGGGTGTTTGTGGATGCAACCTTGAGATGCACGGAGATCATTGTAATTTGCCACTACCTAAGTCATGGAGCATCAATTGTGCCTACCTGTTGTAGCTATCCATGGTGAGAAACTAGATGCTGCAAGAGCATTCACCATTTGGAAATTGGGCTCGAAAAGCAAAAAGAAAGGAGCTTGAATGGAAGAATCCCAAGCTCGAGCCTCAGGAAGGAAAGAGGCCCAAGGTCGAGCCTTAGAAAAAAGGGACAATCCTCTGATCAAGAAGCAAATGTAACCCAAAGAGCTCGAAGCTCCTTGATGAAGGGAGCTCAAAGTAGAAATTCAAATGTGGAACCAACCCCCTAAACGAAAGGAGCTTGAAGGGCGGATCATCCCTTCAAGGAGCTAAATGACCTCAAAGCAATCGAACGTACCTAAAAGACCTCAATGTGTGAGATGTATCTATTTAATTATTAATGAAACCACTCTTTAACTATTGCTAGAGTTGTCAAAAGTTTATAACCATTTGAATAGAAATCTCCTTTATACAAGCTATTTTAGGGTCGCAACTGGTCAGCACAATGATAGTACATAATAAGTGGTTACCAATACGGTGGTTGGTTGCACACGATATATGGGCCCTTGAGGGGTCACCTTTAGGGACAAGGGACATATCAACATGCCATATATGGGGCAAGGCCCATATCAACATTCCATATATGTCCACTGGCATGTTGATATGGCCCCTTCCTCTAAAGGAGACTCCTCAAGGGCCATACTAACAAACGGCGGCATTTATAGAAGATGTTTTAGGATCGCAACCAATGTTGTGGTTGATTGCACACCATAAGTCATCTAGGATTAGCTGCCACCAACTACCTAGCGTGGTGGTCTCCTTTAATTATTACAAGATGAATCGCATACAATTCATTCATTTAGGATTTGTGTCACTAGCTAGGTGGTTGTACAAAATAAGTGGCATATATTTTTCCTCATTTGGGATTACTAAAAAAAGCATGGGGTTGTTTGGGATTTATATGACAGAGACAATAGTGTCATGAGAAAAATTGGCAAGGCGCTTCTTGAATTGCTTATGTTACCAACTTGCCGTGAAATTTTGAAGCACATATTTTGGGATGGATTGGAACCAAGTACTCTACAAGCTCCCTCAGTTGAGTGCTCTTATATGATAGTAGCTATTTGTTTTTCTCTAACCCTTCAACATTAGCATGTTCAAATCTCAATTTCAAAGCAAAAGGATTATCTTCCCTCATTTCATTTGGATAGACATAAAATTGCCTCTTCTTTATACTACAATGTGTGCATGTGCTGTGAATGCATTCAATGTGGTGCCTTTTAGAGTCTCCCTTTGGACATACCACTGGCTCTCACAGAAACCTTAGGCTACCAAACTTGGTCTCCCTTGCAATACATGACACGGATTCAGGTGGCCTATAGAGACTGCACATTCATCTGCAAGACATGGGCATCTATCTCCATGAAGCAATGCTCCAACATGTCAAATCTGAAGTCATTCAAACCTTGCCGGGCCAGGTCAAAGTGTATGTGTGTTTTACAACAACACACATTTTTTTCTTTGGGTTTCTTGATGTACTAGGGTTGACAATGCTCAAAGCTCCTTTTCCCAATCAAAAGGTCAAGGTTCTAAGCCATAAACTTTAGCTAAAACTCCGTCGGCTCACTCATGTAGGAAATAAAATTTTGGGAAAGCAAACACTATGTTTTTTGCACTACTATGACGAAAACAAGCACAGGTATGTGCAAAAATACAATCTAATCAAGCTAATTAAACTAATCAAGCTACTAGAAAACAAAACAATTTCACTTAGAAAATTTAAAAAAATCAACCACCGCGCTGTGGTTTAGGATCACAATCACATAACAGGTGTTTGACCTGTACTAGCTCCTAGCTCGGTGCTCACTCAATGTGATTTCAACCACGGAGCTGGTTTAGGACAATCATATTAACTCCAAGCCAGCCTGTGCATGAGTCATACCATCCCAAAAAGTAAACAACTAAACTAAGTTAAGTACTAGAAGACATAATCACATCAATTAGATATTAACAAAAGTCAATTTAGAACAATCACATTAACCAAATGAATTATATGTTGCTATTCCAACCACTGGGCTAGTTTTGGATGATCACAGTCTAAGCCAACCTATGTATTACTCAAACCAACCCAGAAATTAAACTAAATAATTTAACTATTAGTAAAACAGCAATTTTATGACTAGAAAGGATAGCAATTTCAACCACCATTGATCATAGATTATTTTGGTTGCAAAATATATTTCTGTTTATTTCTATTCAACCACACTAGTTTAGGACAATCACATGACCCCCCATTTGATCTGAAACAGCTCAGTGATATATTGCATGATATTCCAACCATTGAGCTAGTTTAGGACAATCATATTAAGTCCAAGCCATCTCGGTTTAGAAATTACTTGGTATATGACCTGACCAGCTTGTAAATTAAAGTAAAACAATTTAACTACTAGAAAGACAACAATTTCAACTACTAGGCTAGTCATCAATTATTTTTATGCAAAAAATATTTATGTTTATTTATGTTCAACCACGTTGCTTTGGGATAATCACATAGCTCTTGTTTGATTAAACCATCTCGGTGATATATTGCATAATATTCTAACCATAGGACTGGTTTAGGATAATTACATTACGTCCATGCTAGCTCAATTTAGAAATTAACTGGTTACTGGTATATGATCCGAATCAGCCCAAAATTTAAACTCAACTAATTTAACTACTAGGAAACACAGCAATTTCAACCACCGAGCTAGTCATCAATCAGACAATAATAATGTATTATTGTTTATTTCTATTGTGAAATATACATGGATTTGTGGGGAATTAAAACGGGCGTTTTAATACGCCGAATTAAAATGTTTTTTGACCCCTCCTAGGAGCATTTTAATCTGTCCTTGCCATGATTTTTAATCAGAACTGGCTACACTACCGTGCGGTATCTATGCTATTATACCACCCGATGTTAATGCATACCGCACGGGTATTTTATACACTGCATGGTCTTAGACTATACCATGCGGTGTTGTGGTATATACCGTGTGGTAATAGAAACATATTGCACGGTACATTTTCTTATATATGCTATGCTGACCTCGTACTATTCACATTCTTGAGAATCTGGCTTTGCTGGAGTCTCGATAAAAACAAAGAAGGACAAGGAATAAAGGATTAAGAAAGCTTCCAAAATACTTTGTGAGTTTTCATATCCTTTTAAAAAGTGTCCAGTGTCGATGGTGGGCTCGCTTAGGCCAGCTGATTGTTGGGATATCTCAAGGTGTATGCCTCAGGCACACCTTATGTTTCTATGTGTGAGTGCTAGAGGCACAGTTAGGTGCCCACAAGCACAGTTAGGTGGTGGAAAAGCCACATAGGATGATTGAGTGAATCTAGGAGCAGATTGAGGAGATGATTGTGGAGCTTTGAGGTCATCAGTGATGTCAGTGACCTTGTATGAGGTGCCTACTTAAGGACCTCTTTCTTCTTCATTCAATATGCAAGTATTCTAATTTTGTGTCCACTCTACTCTTTCCTTTCAGTATTCCAACATGGTATCAGAGCCATTTGATCCTCCTTGAACCCATTTTTGCCACATCATCATCTTCTTCCTCTTCTTCTTCTTCACCATCTCTCCCTCTTCTTCCAAAAACTTGCTTAAGCTTGTTCTCCTCCATTTCTCACTCATTTCCCACGCCCTTCCAGCTGAAGATCCACCTAAATGGGGCGAACTCCTGGCTGCAAGGAATTGACGAAATACCTGCGCTGCTGGTCGCCATTGTACGAAAATCGTCGAAGTTCTCTGCTGCAAGTTCTCTGCGCCTGCTTCGACTTTCTCTAATTCCTTTCAGGGGGAGTTAGTCCATACTAGAGCTACCTTGTGCTGAAATCTGAGCAGCAATGGCTGCATATTGAAGGAGAAAACAGAGAAAAACCAGTCGACTTTTTTCAAGAAGGTGAAGGCGACCTGACGCATTTTTTCGCCTCTTCTTCCCAGAGGATCTACTGTGGTATACCAGCTCTCTTTTGCCTCAGAAAGCCCCCTTTCTTTTGCTTTGAAGAGTGTGCTATGAGCCCTCCAAGTTCAGCTATCTAGTTTTGACAGTTTTTACATACTTTTGAAAATGATGCTACATAAAATGCTACTCTAGCATTTCTGATCTTTTGAAGTTTTTAATAACTTCACTACAAGTGTTGCTTCAGTTTTGTTTTGACTTGCTAGACCTAGTTGTGATTGGAAAGTGGTTATTTCATCCACTTCTATGAAGCATATAAAAAGTAGCATCATTGTTTGAAAACTAGTCACTACTATTTGCTACAACAAGTGGCTATACTTTGGAAGTATTGCAGTTCTTTTTGCCTTGTAAGAGAGATAGACACTGCCCAATATCTGGGTTAGACCCTCTCATGGCTACTTTATATAATCTTGAGAAGTTCAATGGAAAGGGGTTCCATACATGGCAAATGAAGGTAAAATTTGCATTAATGCGGGAGAACTTATGGGGACTTGTCAAACCTTCTCCTACCGCTTCTTCTACGGCCTCAAATGCTAGGGAATCTTCAGCTCCGACACGACCGGCAAGGGATCCAGCAAGAGAAGAAAAAGCATATGGTATAATTGCTTTAGCTTTGGGTGATGATTACATACATCATATATCTGACTTGGAGTCTCCATCGGAAGCATGGCAGAAGCTAGATTTGATTTTTGGTGCAAGCTCTCATATTTCTAAACTATCACTTAAAATCTCTTTCTTTGAATTAAAGATGGCAAGTGATACTACTTTAGCTGCCCATGTCAACTATATGCGGAGTCTTATGACTCAGTTAGCTTCTATCAACTCTCCTATCACCCCTGATGATGCTATGGCAGTACTACTTAAGAGTATGCCTGAAAGCTTTGATCACATTGTAAGCACTTTGAAGAATCTTCCCAATCCAAACCTTGAAGGCATTATCTCAGCTCTCCAAGAAGAAGAAAGACACATGGAGTTAAGGAAAGGCAATGACACTGCTTATGTTATGAAATTCCAGAAGGGCAAGTACTCTCCTTGCAATCACTGTGGAAAGACAAATCACCTTTCAAAGGACTGCTTCAAAGTTAATCCATGTAAGCACTGTGGCAAAAACAACCATAGTGAGAAGTTCTGCAGAGACAAAGCAAAGACAGAAAATGCAAATCTACTTACAGTGAATTTGCCTCCACAAGATGAGGCATCCCATGAAGATTCTGCATTTTAAATCATCTCTATGTATGCTCCAGATCACTCTTTTTATGTCAAGGTACTCAGCCTGGATAGTCCTCCAAAATGAATGAAAATAAACTGTTGTGTGTTGTGTGTTTTGTAAACACCTCTGGTCACCTTATGATGTAGGCCATGTGTATGTTTTGTTCCATGGTACCTCCTACAGACATTGTGTGCATGTACATGTAGGGGAGATAACCATTGGAAGGTCTGTTTGTATCCCTTTCTGTTTACCTTACACCCAAGGAAACCCTTGCTAGCATGAGAACCTAGCCATAGATTTATCCTTGACCACCATGAGATGGCATGAGAAACTATGAGACTAGATGTATCCTTGACATAGCTTGAGGCATTCCCTTGAGGGGGTGTGTGTTGGGATATCTCAAGGTGTATGCCTCAGGCACACCTTATGTTTCTATGTGTGAGTGCTAGAGGCACAGTTAGGTGCCCACAAGCACAGTTAGGTGGTGGAAAAGCCACATAGGATGATTGAGTGAATCTAGGAGCAGATTGAGGAGATGATTGTCGAGATTTGAGGTCATCAGTGATGTCAGTGACCTTGTATGAGGTGCCTACTTAAGGACCTCTTTCTTCTTCATTCAATATGCAAGTATTCTGATTTTGTGTCCACTCTACTCTTTCCTTTCAGTATTCCAACACTGATATCCACCCACACTTGGATGCAAAATGGATAAATGTGTAGCTTAAATTTGATAGCTTACAGTTGTTGATTTGAAAGTTCATTTTTCCAAGAATGTTTTCATGTAAATATATTTAAAGTTTTTTTCACAAAAATAAAAGGAGAAAAGTTTCTCTTTCGTTTATTTTTCCAAATTTAATTTCATGTAAATATATTTAAAGTTTTTTTCACAAAAAGAAAAGGAGAAAAGTTTCTTTTACGTAGACATTAGCTTTTAAAATGTAGTGCAATAACACACTTTTAATAGTTAACTAGCTATATATTTAGATATCAAAAAACTAGTAAAAAATATATGACAATAATTGGAAATATCTATGTGCCAATGGGGAGTCCACTTATACTGACTTGTAACAACTCGCATATGGGTATAAAATACCTTTGAACCATGTGCTAGCGGGTGATCCGCATATGCCAATCGGTAACCACTCACACATGGAAAATGTTATATTATAGTTTATATCTACTTATAAGTTATAAGAAAATACTTGGCTTTCGTCGCTTGTGGTTTGCATTTGCCAGCTGATAACAACTTGATGAAAGTCTAGCCGGTTGTGTAGCTCGCAATTGCCAGCTTGTATCAACCCACACATTATATGTTAGAGATCATTGTAGACTAACTTTGCTTGTAAGAGGAATGAGAGAAAAGTCCTACATTATCTCAGAACAATTAGTTGATATTATATAGGTATGAAATGGATGTCTAGACTTACGTTAGACATTTTCCAACCTAAGTAGTATCCTTGACTTCGTAGTTTCAAACAAAAAATTTTGTTAAGTGCAAATGTAGATATTGTTGGCTATTGCAATAGTGTGTGAAAAATGTACCAGCATTCGCATACAGAGCATGATGATGCGAATGATCATAGTGCAGATAGATGCCTACTTAAGAAAGAGCGGGACATGGGAAAAGGCAACTTGCCATCCCACACCTATTTCTATAGGCATATTACCACGTCTATAACCATCCATTTATGTTGGGAGGGGGCAAGACGATTGGATGGTTTCTCTCTCTTGAGGTCTAGCAAACTTACATTTGTTATCGATGACATGTTAGTGACATTGTCTTGAGTTGCAGAAAACATATTAATAATTGAGATGTTTTTTCTCTTTTACATGTACAGCAACTATGGTAGATAGAGAAGTTAGGGTAGGCCAATGTCAACTGCCAAACCAATCTCAAGGAGAAGGCCAAAGTGTTTCAAAGCCACAAGATTTTGTTACAATGCTAGGGCGGCAAAAGTGGAAGTGTAACTTTGCAACCAAGTCTTTACAGGATCGGCCATGAGGATAAGAAAACATTTGATTGGCGATGAAAATAAATTGATAAGAAAATGTGATGGACCAAATGTCGAATCAGTTGCTAGCATCTTGCAAGGCATTAACAATGCCTCAAGTTGAATCACTTGTGTACCATTTGAATATGTAAACGAGTGAACATTTACTGCGTGCAACTATTGTAATGAACTTTGAGAATGATTTTCATCATGGATGTTCTCAATTGATTAATTGCTAGTTCCTTGCGTATTTATTTGAGCCTTGATGTTGTAGATTGAACTAATGCATTTAGATTCTTTGAATAAATGTGTTGAAGATTGAAGATTGAAAAGTAGAGAGCGAGAGAGAGAAACTCGCAAGCCGCCGCGTACATGTAAGCAATGCTAGCTACTGCACTAGTGTGTGTGAAATATCGACTTTTGGATACAGAGCATGATGTTACGAATGATCATAGTGCAGATAGATGCTTACTTGAGAAGGAGCGAGATGTGGGAAAAGGCAATATGCCATCCCATGCCTAGGTCCCTATGCAGATTACCACGTCTATAACCATCCAATTATGTCGGAAGGGGGCAAGATGATTGGATGGTTGCTCCGTCTCGAGGTCCAACACACTTACTGAACATTGGCAGAATAAGAATGAGAGAACTAATTTCTCCATGCAACACATATTTGAGAATTAAAAGTTTAAGATCAAAGAAATGTTTTTATACATGACAATTTACAATTTCACATTATTGATCCATTAAAACGTGCATACAGAGTCCGTGAGCATGGCTCTAGAGAAACGAGGCCGAAACCCTACAAAAGCCTGAGACTATGTTATGCTCATAACTGCCACAAAGTGGAGATGTAACATCTACCATGAAGAGTACATAGGTTCAGAAACTCATATGCGCAAACATTTCTTAGGTGATCCTCAAAGACAAATTGGAAAGTGTAAGGGTCCGAGAGTGGAAAGGGTGATTGCCCTATTGGGTGGTCAAACAATCGGCACTGCAGACATGATTGTGGATGAAATAGTTGCACGTCACCAGTATCAACTTATAATTGAAGAAAGCCCACCATGGGTCTTGAAACCCTGGGTGAGCAATCGGCAACTATGGAAAGTTGTTCGCAAAGTGCAACTGCTCATAGTAGTGGTGCTAGATCCCTTGCACAATTGGCAAGCTGCTCGAATGTGCAGATGGAAAGAGGACATGCAGTAATGGGCCTTGTTCGAATGCTCATGCACGTGTGCTGCAACAATCTCTCGAAGCTTCCTTCAAAGCACAACGTATCAAGAAAGTGCAACAAGATGTTTGAAGCTATATGTCGCACGGGATATCCATTGAGCATGGTGCAAAGCCCACATTGGAAAAAAGCCATGGCCTCTGTCGCTAAAGTGGCCCGATTTTTACAATGCTGTTTGTAAGAGCATGTTTGATGCTTACTACAGTAGGATGAAAGAGGAGACGCAACAAGTGATTTATGATGGCATTGAGAAGACTGCTTGCACCATCGTATCAGATGGATGGAAGAATGTTAGCAAGCAACCATTGATTAACGTCATGGTTGTGACATTCAAAGGGGAGGCTTCCCGACAGTCAATTGATACAAGCGGTGAGGCTAAGACAAGAGAATTCATTGTAGAGTAGTTAAGTAGATGCATTGAAGAAATTGGTCTTGACAATATTATTCAGTTGATCACTGATAATGCTAAGAATTGTCGAAAGTCTAGGAAACTTATAAATAACAGATATCGACGTATTTGGGCATCGCCACGCTCGTGCCACTGTCTAGATTTAGTCTTGGAGGATTGGGACAAAACACCTGAGACAAGCTTCTTCAAAGTTGTTGTGGATGAGGCATGAAAGGTCGTGTTGTACTTTCTTAACCATGAGTGACTACTAGGCATATTCAGGACTAAACAACTTGCGAGTCACCCGCTAGAGCTTCTAAAGCCAGGTGAAACACGCTTTGGCACAAACTATATAATGATGGACAGTTGTTAAAGCAGCAAGCCCTTGTAACGGAGACTTTATTCAACGCCGAAGCGGTAGAGTGGATAGCCGAGACACGCTCAAATAACTCTCGAAGTGAATTTGGAGACTTGAAGCATTGTTAATAACCCAGCATTTTGGAGGAGGGTATCCAATGTAGTGGAAGCTATGAAGCCAATTTGGTTTGCAATCCGTAGGTTGGATGTGAAAGGGCCAAGCATGGGAAGTGCTTATATGGCATGGTGGACTACTAAGAGGGATGTTTTGAAGGAAGATGCGAGGTTCGACGAAGGTGGGTATAGTATTACAAGATGAACTGTGTTGCAAAAGATGGTGCGAAAATGATGGAATCAAGCTCACAACTCTCTGCACTATGCCACCCATATATTAGACCCGCAATGGTAGGAATATCGCATAAAAACTGATGTTCAGATAATGCAATCGTGGCATGATCTTCTTGGACGTTTCTTTGAGGATAGGATAGAGTATGCCTCTACTGTTAGAGAGCTGTCAACTTTTCAAAACAGAGAAGGATTGTTTATGTTTACTTTTCCAAGAATCAAAGAGCTAGCAAAAGACATGCCAGCATGGAGATGGTGGGAAGAGTGTGGGGCATCCACAGCTCATTCACAAGCCTTGGCCATGAAAGTGATGTCGCAACCTTGTAGCAACTCCTCTAGCGAGCACAATTGGAGTAACTATAAGTTTGTGCATTCCATCCACAAGAAACTGCTTGGCATCAAAAAGATCAAAAAAGCTAGTTTACCTCTATGCGAATGGTAGAGTTTTGGATGATGTGAAAGGGGTATCCAGTGACGGTGATATGCCAAAGTGGGTACATACTGATCTTCCAAGTTCCTTGCATGATGCCCCTATCCTGACTCACCCTGAGCCAAATTCTAGTGACTCAGAAGAGGAGATGTTAGTTTGATGGTTGGTTATAATTGGAACATGTTACAATTGCAATTTTTTAAACATACAATCCTTCTGAAATGCTATTTATTTAAAATGCAATTATTTTAAAATGCCACTTAAAATGTAACTCTTTCACGCTGCAAAGCTTTGAAAATGCAATTCTCTTATAAAGAAATTTATTTGAGATGCAATTAAATTGATATGCAAAAAATGGTTCTGATGGTGTTTGTGAAAATTTTATAATTTCAATGACGGCTAATCTATGATAATTTTTTGGTCACCGAACATGACGATTCACATCAACAAACATAATAACGGCTTGTCATCATATTATAAAAGTGAAAAGAACTTTCCTTGGAGCATTATGACAACTCAAGTGCACTTGCTTGTGCAGATAGTTGATGAGGTGGCCATTGTAGGTACCGTTCATAGTCAGTAGATGTTTTTTCTCGAGCGGTTTATGAAAACTTTGAAGGGATTTGTAAGACAAAGAGCAAGACCAGAAGCAAGCATGGTAGAGGGATGGCTTGTGCAAGAGTCATTAGTATATATCACGGAGTTTCTTGCATCCACGGATCCCAATATGCTACAAGCTTGGCATAACAAGGATGATGATCACATCATTGGTGAGGTTCCCCAAGGAAAAGGGATTGAAAGAAAGATGAGCGAAGAGCAAATGGAGAAATTCAATAAGTTTTGTATCCTCAATAGCAAGGAGATGCAGAAGTGGATTGAGAGATATGAAGCGGCCAAAGTAGAAAGAATAAATGCAAGGATAAGATTTAGAGTAATGTACAGGTGATCGCATCAATATCCACAGGATCTAGCTCTTCTCCCCACTCACATGTCACTTGATTGGCTACAACTAGCTCTACGTAAAGCTGAACGTGATGGAGAGACAATAAAGGAGCACAAGCGAGAGTCATCATCTGGATGGATGATGCATGTAAGTTTCTTACCTCTTGACATAATTAAGTAATTATTTGTGGCAATATATGCTATGAAATAGATGCATCTTCATTGTTTTAATGATGCTCTTTTACAGTACAAAAAGTACAGTGCATTATGGTCATATGGACGATATTTTCACGTGGAACGCATCGACTCAAAGAGAGTCACCTATGATTATGGAGTCATGGCTAACTTCACACAAGATAGCCGAGCAAGTGCTTCGAATACCAATCTTCTCTCCTCACAGTTGGATTATTGTGGAACCATACACAAAATCTATGAGGTTGATTTCAAAAAATTTAGTATTTTCATTCTTGATGTAAAATGGTTTAGAACTATTCACAACGGTCCCCATGCGACAGTGAGAAAAGACAGTTGCGGTTTCTTTGCAATAGACTCCACCAAACTTTGGACCGGTGAAAGTGACACTTTTGTTCTTCCCAAGCACTGTGAGCAGGTGCATGCTAATGATTTAATTAATCAAAGATTTCATTTTTAAAGATCCATTGATACATGTACTTAAGCATAATTTCATATACATAATTGATGGCATTTGGCACGCATCTTCAATATAGGTGGTTTTTTATTTGGATCGTTCTGATCCAAGATGGTGGTACGTGATCCAAGTTGCACTAGGAAGTAAGCAAATTTTTGAAGATAGAGATGTGGATATGGAGATGCCACTACCAATGCCAGATCCAATTGATCCAGATGAATCTAGCGAAGAAGATGAAGATCACAATATGAGCCAAGAGGAAGATGCGCATAATGACATCGTATGGGAGGAAGATGGAGATCACGATATTGAGGAAGAAGATGATGATCATCAAGAATCACCATACTTTATTGAAGAAGATGATCAAGTACTCTTAGGTGAACGTACGATACTAGAGTACGATGATGATATAGGAGATCAGCTTGGTATAGAGTTAGAGATAGATTTGTTTAGTGCGTTAGACTTGGCTCAGGATGAAACTGTTGATGTAAAAGATCTTCATTGATTTTTTTCATCTCAAACTTGAACATGAATATATGAGCTTCAACGGCTTGATGTACATGCTCTCGTACTTTTATTCTCTCAGAAGATCAAACATGTATGAAAATTTAAAAAAAAAATTCATTGAAAAAAACTATCTTTTAAGGTCAGTATGGGAAAACAAACTCTCTGTAAAACATCGCTATTCCCACAAAATTTGGACTCAAGTTGCGAACACGGCCGCCATCTTCAATGTGTTGGAGAGTGGCTTGTGCATCTTGCGCTTGTTGAGCATATGAAGCAGCGATGCGACATTGCTCCTCGTAGGCATTTTTGAGGTCTTACCTTTGGCCGGCCTATTGGAGAATGGCATTTAGGTGCATGACTTCAGCTTGTAGCTGCTCGTTCTCGCTCATCACCTGCCGATACTCGATCATTGCATCATGCACTATGATGCTCAAAAAGGTGAGATCTTCCCACGCAGCACCTTGCATTGCAGCTTGTGAACCCTTAGCATGTGAGCCCTCCACACCTTCATCTTCTGCGACCTCACGCACGTTCATAAATAACTCAGAACTTGTCACAGAAACTACACAAGTGCACAATATGACTAATGAGTACACTCTATATGATATAACAACTACAACAATGGACATGTAACAAAATGGCATGTACTTTACTTACCTGAAGTCGCGCTTCCCACACTAGGATGTGGTGTTGCAATGATGGGAATAGCGATGGCTTGTGGTTGTGGTGGCTTTTTGGCCCATGTCCTGGTTTTGCCAGCAAAATCCACAAGCACGTCCAACACAAACTTTGCATATAACATCTTTGCAAAGTAAAATGGCACAGCCCTGCTATGATGCTTGTCAGACTTGGTCATGTAGTATATATAGTATGTATTATCCCTCATAGCGAAGTGGCGGCAATTCTTGATGGGCCATTGTCCATGTTTTGAATCGGTGCATTCCCATACCCATGCAATGTTGTTGTTGGTCACCACTATGTCGATGCATTTCCATTTCCAACCGTTCGGATCATGAAATACACTTGCATTGGCAATTGCACGTGCCTCATCTCTTCGTGTCGGGAGGAGGGTAGCATCAGCCATGTCCATCATGTGCTTCATGGCTTGCTTTCCCCTCACGCTTGGATCTTGAGATGATGCATATGCAGCTTGCGTTCCATGTTGCGATGCGAATGCCATGACTCGTGGGAGGGAGGGAGCAAGAGGAGATCTAAGCACCATGTGAGATTGAGTGAGCGACTTGTTATTGAAACATTTAATTATAGCATACTTACGCCAACCATACCATATAAGAATTTATCTAGCTAACAGATTTAAGGTTGACCACGATCGATTAAATTGTATGAATAAAAATGTCAAACTCTGACAAATTGTCACATTTTTAAACCCACATTAACATTTTTCAAAGACATTAAACTTTGGCAATCATAGTGCTTTTATTCAACAACATGTCTTCATTTCCTCAATAGGTCGCATTGCCACATCCTCATTTACATTAAAAATATGCAGTTTTGTTAAAATTGCTCCCATGGAAGGTCGCTCCTTTGGATCAATATTGCAAAGCGCATTCCCACAATCAACCAAGAGCTTGATTGCAATGTCGCCCTTCGCGAAACTGTCACTGAGAGTGTCTGCAGAATCTATGAGGAAGTTGGCAATTTGTCGAAATAGCCATCCAACAGTAAAGAAATCTGACTTCGATGCCCATATGCCCTTCGAATTTGCCCGGGTAGTAGTACTGGCATATAATTCCTGTGCTAACCATGGAAATGCCCTAGGAGGAGCAAAAGCACGTTGGTTTAGGACAATCACACAACTAGTGTTTGACATGAACCAGCACAGTGATATATAACATGTTGCTCCAACCATTGGGTTGATTTAGGACAATCACATTAAGTCCAAGCTAGCTCAATTTAGAAATTCAACAACTAAACTATTGTAAAATGCAATCACAGACAACCATCGGGCTGGTTTGGGCAACCACTAACCTATATTGTATCAAAGTATATGTATGATGTACTCATCCCACTACTTGCATTCTGTCCACTTTTTGGCAATGTCCTTCGTATTTGGAGAGCCTCTTGTATTCGTGTGCCAGAACATTGTCACTCTATCAATGACTTTCACACTTAGGCTGTCTCTCTTCTTCTTGTGTTCTGTTGAAGCCCACAAACTTTTGGATCAAGATGATTCTTCTTTGCTTCTGCTTTGCATCCAACCATTAATGGTCCTTCTGATTGACAACATCTTTGACATTGTGCGTCCAAGCCATTTCTTCTTTGTTTCATATAATTCCAAGATAGCTAATGTCACCCTCTTTGCAGGTAATGGATCTAAGCTATGTATACCTTTTATTGTCTATAGGTCATTTCTCAGGTTAGAGAGGATCATCTCTTGGGTGTGCATCTCTCGAGGTGTTGGTAGGATTGTCACTCTATGGTTTTAAGGGGGCAAGCTAAAGCTTATAAACACTCGAGATTGGTATTCACCTAGATGGCCTGATGTTACTGCCACTAATTAGAGAGCATCGTCACTTGGGCATGCATTTCTCGAAATGTTGGTAGGGTTGTCACTCTACAAATTTAAGGATATAGCCTAAAGCTTATGATCAACACTCGAGATCCATATTCACCTAAATGGCCTGATGTTGCCTCGAATGCACCCATCAATTATGAGACCACAACACACATTCTCTGCTCTGAGGGCAATGATCGAATGCATGCATCTACAACTGCTTCCTACTACTTCTCTGTAAGGAGTCTTCTTTCTTTTTGTTGTTTCTTCCTTTGCAAATGTTACAAAAGCGTCTTCCGTTGTCATTTTTATACCATGCCATTTTTTTCCTCACCTCGCAATTTGTTCCTTATGCCTTGACCAATCTTTCAACTTTCTTATCTCACAGCCTCTCTCTACTTCTCTTACAAGCCATGATCAGCCGCATCTTGCCATTGATGCCATGGCGATGGTCAGTGAATCCCCAAAATAGACCCACGAGAACACCAACTAGCTTGTGAGCAAAGAATAGAAGAAAAATTATCCAAGTAAAAAAGATAATGCCAAACCAAAAGAACGAGGTCACATCGAGCCAACTCTATAGAGTGTAGGTTTAGGGCGGCAAGAGGAGGATATACTTTAATATTGAAAATTTTATAGGGCAGGAGGTGTATAAATTTGAAAGTGCATAGGGATAGCAAGATTTTTAGCTGTCGTGATTTCCTACTCTGATAGTACATGTCACTAAAATTTGATATAATTGCTTCAAAACACATTAAATAGGCCAAAGGGCACACTATCATGTTTGATGGTGTATATTATGAAATGCAATGACATGTGATATCTTTATGAGCCATATAGCAAGGAATTGCATGGAAAAAGAACCAATATAGAATTGTAAATAGTGTTGGATTTATTAAAAGATCACTACTACACATGGATCCTATTGCGACACTTAAGTACCAACATTTAGCGTGTGCGGGGTGCTAATCGTCGGTATTGGAAGTAGGGTTCATTAAGGGTCGCTATATAGCAACTTTAGTAAAACCTCACTGTATAGTGATGTCTGCTTAAAGTCGCTATATAGCGACTTTTATCAGATTGGTAATGGTCGTTATATAGTGACACTAAGATAGTTTTAGCATACGGCTTCAATGGATTCCACCCTAGCCTTCTCGATGCTCGATATGGAGATCTCTTTTTGAGATATCCACATATTTCACATGCCCATGTAAGATATATTCATAATCAGTCTACATATTATTCAACTTAAATTGAAGAAAATGCAATCAATGCGATTTGATAGTAAGCATACCTCACAATACCACTGATATTGAATATAGCATTTCTAACATCTTCTTGTAAGCACCCTGTTATTGTAATTGGGAGGATGAACTATTAAAGCAACAAAGAAGTCATGTCAACAATATAACATAATCATAATTACGCTAACGCATCACGATGTAAGGTACACTAATCCTACAGCTTAGAATATCTGTAAGACCTTGTGCCAATCATGGGACTTGAGCCCACTCAGCTTATTGTCCTTTGAAAATTCTCCTTTCAAGCAACGCATGTACCCTATGGGTGTTTGAAAAGAGGCAATGTCTGCCTTGACTGCTGCCTCCTCTCTCGTAGAGAGGATCCATGTTGCTTTCGATAGGATAACTTTTCCCGAAGCATGCACTTGGGGCCACAAACGAGACATCCTATTCATAGCACGCAAGTCTTCTTGCACTCTTCTCGAGTCTTTGAAACCAACCAAGTGTGCCCAAATAGTAGCCCCCACATTCTTGAAGATATGCATTGGATCCAAGAGATGATTGATTTATAACTGACCCCAATAAGGAAGCTCGTGAAAGATCCATAGCCTCTTCATACTAGGAGTAGGTTCCTCTCCGTTTGCCCTCCAAACATGAATCCAATCACTTGCCTTCAAATATGATGGTGGTATATCAAGTTGACCTCCACACTTGAGATGGTCCAGCGACCTCCACGCGCGAGATGGTCCAGCGGAAGGTATCGAGCATGACCTTCATAAACATTTTTCCTCATATGTTTGGAGTATCGTGCAAGCGATTTCAAACCCAGTCCACAAACAAGAAAAGCATGGTACCCACTTGTAACAAGTCCTGCACACATGCGTGAATGTATTAGTATAAGACATGCGTGCAAAAGAGAGTCATAAAAGCATAATCCTATATTATACATGTAAAGCCACAACCACGTACCTGCACACTCTCCATATCCTGGGTAGTCATGCATGGTCCACATCAAGATACCCCTGACCAAAATATCATTGGTATGTCTAGGAGCTCTAGAAATATCAAAGACCCACACTCCTCTCCATAAGATCTGTAACTCCTCTATCAAAGGTGCCATGTACACATCCATATTTTTGGCCTTGTACTTCCCTGGCATAAGTAGTGCAAGCATGAGGTGTCCCTTCTTTATTGTTAGCCATGGTAGGATATTGTAATTTACCAAGACTATGGGCCATGTCGACCAAGATGTCGAGCATAACCCGAAAGGATTCACTCCATCCATGGCGAGCCCAAGATGTAAGTTGCGTTGCTCCCTTGCAAAGTCCGGCCACTGATTGTCTATGTGATTCCAAGCTGCACAATCTGTGGGAATCCAAAATGTGTCATCAGTGGATCGATGAGATGCATGCCATGTCATCAACTCCGCTATGGATTTGCATCGGAACATGTGATGTATTCTTGCAATGATGGGAAAGTGTCTCAAGACCTTTACCAATATCTGCTCACCCTCCTGCAAGTCATCTCTATATCGTTGTTCCCCACACTTTCGACAACTAGCCAAATCTCCATGCTCACGACATTACAGCAAGCATGGATGGTATCATAATCCATACCCACCGTTGTTAGCATCTTCTTCACTTCATCTCTTGATGCGGGCATGGTATTTGGTATAGGCAACATCTTCTCAAGCAACCTATCACAATTCAAACATACATAGGCTTCGAATAATGATGATTTGGTACACTAATCCTACAGCTTAGAACCCCTGTAAGATATTGAGCAAGCTTAGAATCTTACAACATACATAAAGTGGGGATACAAAGGCTTCGAAAAATGACCATTCTCAAACATACATGATGATTCTCAAAACAAACAATATCCAAATAATGATTTAAATTAATGCAGGAGCTAACCTCATTAATGTCGAGACACTTGTATCCGACCACCCATACTTTGCTTGCATATTCAAGATTGAGAGACAAGCATGTAGTTTAGACATCCTAGCACCCTTGTACAATTGTAATGATTGCAACTCTCGCATTTTGACCTCAGACTCTGACATCACATGTACATGTGATGTAGTGCCCCTAAAAATAGAATCCATCATGTCGACCATACCCTCGTCATCATCCGGGAGACTATACTCTTGCTCAAAGTGTGAAGATATATGCACACCCTCGTCACCCTCCTCATCTTGTTTCAAGATTTCGTGTAAATATAAGATCTTGTCTCAAGGTTTCATGTCATAATGGTATCCAATATTAACCACGAACTCAAATAGCAACACTTATTTCATTAATTTTGGACTTGTCAATGTACAAATTCATTTTTACATATACTTTTGGACTAGTTTTCAGATAAAATTTAAGAAAAACCCAATCTTCAAAGCACATATAAAAACATAAAAACAAGCATTTTTTAATATATTTTTTAAGGACATGAAACTAAAATTATAAAATTTAACGCAGCCTACATAAGTTACATGAAAAAATAAGATTCGGTTGTTGTAAACTCTCTTAATATTTAATGGTGTTAATAAACACCTTCAAAAGTTAAGCTTGAGATTTTCAAGACTACATAAGTTACATGAAAAAATAAGATTCGGTTGTTGTAAACTCTCTTAATATTTAATGGTGTTAATAAACACCTTCAAAAGTTAAGCCTGAGATTTTCAAGACTACAGCCATTCAATTTGATGAATTAGTCCTTAGCCTAAATTCAACCCATTCAAGAGCTGAGCTCATCTCTTTCTCATCGATGTAGTTAAAATTATAGAAGAGAAGTAAGGATTGATGAATTTTCTCCTGCATAACACTTTGTTTGTTCCGAATGGCTTGCGCTTCCTCGGGGGAAAATCTTCCATAACGAGCCACACGCGAAGATATCTCACTTTGAAAGTCTATCAACTCTCTCCTATATGACTGCAATTTATCTATTTCAGTAGTAGCCATACTTATTTTTCTTTCCTCTTCCTTCTCTAAGCCCTTCTGACAAGCAAAGTCATCCTTCTCGTACTGGGTTAATGGAGTTGGATTTTGCTTTCTCTCCTCTCTCTTTCCTTGGTTCTCAGCAATCCATTCTTTGAGGCTGCTAATGGCTTGCTCGACAGAATCGATTACCTTAAAAAGATCCATAATGGCTGCAAGATGAAAGGAGTATGCTTGAGAAGAGGAGGTAAGGTTGCGGGCAAGATGGAAGGAGCAAGCTTGAGGAGAGGAGTAAGGTAAGAAGAGTAAAGTGGAAGAAGTGTGGAGAGGAGTAAGGTAAGAAGAGTAAAGTGGAAGAAGATTTTGCTGCGGGTGAGATATAGAAGACGAACGAGGTGAGGAAGGTAACGAGAGTGAGGAAAGATATAGAAGACGAATGAGGTGAGGAAGGTAACGAGAGTGAGGAAGGTAACAAGAGGAGGTAAGGCAAGATGAAAGGAGTATGCTTGAGAAGAGGAGGCAAGGCTGCGGGCAAGATGGAAGGAGCAAGCTTGAGGAGAGGAAGGAGCAAGCTTGAGGAGAGGAGTAAGGTAAGAAGAGCAAAGTGGAAGAAGTGTCTGCTGCGGGTGAGATATAGAAGATGAACGACTACTAGGGAATTTATAGAACTACAGATGCAAGACCGTAATGCGAGATGACTAGATGCAAGATCGTAATGCGAGACATTATAAAATAAAATGATGGGATGCAAGACCGTAATGGGAGACATTTGAGACATATAAGATAGTGATAGTACATTGAAATCTATAAAATAAAATGATGGAACACAAGAATGATATAATTAATAGAATCTCATCATGAGATATTCTTTTAATATAATATAAGTTAGTAATTATTAGAATCTCATCATGAGATATTCTTTTAATATAATATAAGTTAGACTTGCTGTACATAATAAATGATAGATTTTGAGTACATTGAAATCTATAAAATAAAGTGATGGAACATAAGAATGAATTCTTTTAATATAATATAAGTTAGACTTGCTGTACATAATAAATGATAGATTTTGAGTACATTGAAATCTATAAAATAAAGTGATGGAACATAAGAATGATATAATTATTAGATTCTCATCATAAGATATTTATTGTACATAATAAATTAGACTTTCAAAAAAGTAAAACCTAATGTATTGTAATGAATAAATATCATAAAATATCCTAATGTATTGCAACATTTAACATAA
The DNA here is from genome assembly GCF_047967505.1 of Dipteris shenzhenensis. Taxonomy (NCBI): domain Eukaryota; kingdom Viridiplantae; phylum Streptophyta; class Polypodiopsida; order Gleicheniales; family Dipteridaceae; genus Dipteris; species Dipteris shenzhenensis. The sequence continues at coordinate 46,645,258 of NC_141617.1, forward strand.
GTTTTAAAAACACTATCATTAATCAATACAAACAAGATAAAAATCTTCAAGGACTCATGTTTCTTTCTACATGTTTTACAACTGAATAGAGTCTGATGAGTCCTCTTGAGGCTGTGATTCTCTAAGAGTACATTGAGTCTCTACTTGTGTGGATGGTGTACATTGAGATTCTACTTCTGGTGCAATCGGGATAGACTTAATCTCTTCCTCCTTTACAAGATGTGATGTTGTAGATGCACATTGAGTCTCCACTTCTTGTGTAGGAAGAATGCATTGAGTCTCTAATTCAAGTGTAGACTGTAATGCTTCTACTTGAGGCTGTGATACAGAAGGAGACTGAATTGTCTCTTCTTTTTCTTTGGCTCCCTTAGGTTCTTCATTGAGTCCATCATGTTGTTTCCCAATGATAGCAGTTAGATAGTGAACAGTCTTAGCAACAAAATCTTGTAGCTCGAGCTTGGTATATGCTTCTATGGAGACATGTTCAAAAATTTCATTGAGATACAACATGAAGTTGTAGGCAATTCTCCACCCACTACTAAACATGTCTTTTTGCTCCACTGCGAGGTGTGTCTGGAAATTTGGTTGGTCTTGATGCTCCCTGATTTTCATAATCGCAGAAACTAACTTGTTTGCAGACCTGTCCATCATGACATATGACAAAGTGAATTTGTGTAGTAAATAGTAAGATGCATGTTCATAATGATATGATAAAAGAACACTTACCTGAACACCCCGTGAAAGCCTGTAATTGAGTTTACAAACCAACAATGGTTGTCATCAAGGTCCCATACTATCAGGCTCCAATGTGAACTACATCACCAATAAAGAGCGATAAGATTCATCACAATATTAAGTATTAATTGACACAATATTATAAATAAGAGAGTAAAAGAAAGATTGAGACCATACTTACTTCTCATAGTATGGCATAAAGACAAGTAGTATGCCATCCAAGTCTAAAGGTTGTAGAATTGAACAAACATCATCTACTGTCTTCTTGGTATCACTAAGTACAGCTGAAAGAAGAGAATCGAGCATACAGACGCGATTCTGTACTGATCTAGGAAAATGAGATATAACCGTACTGCAGCAATAAATAAACAAATGTTAGAAGCAGATTGAATCAAATGATTGAAGTATCAAGTCAAGAGATGTTCATATCAAACCTGAGGATGGCCATCATGACTTTGTCATTAGCCTCTTTCAAAGGGTCGGAGAGGATTGTAACTTCCTCGCTACCAAAAGTCAAAACACGAGGTTGCTTGCTAATGATGACCTTAACCTCAGAAGAGCTCCCCATTTCGTCCAATACAGCGGTTACATCAGGACAACTTATGGGCGTAGCAACCAATGTTTCCTCTGGATGCTCCACCACGTTATCAATAAATGCCTTAATGATAGATGACATAAATGCATATAGATGCAAGTCTGTATATGTGGACAATGAGGTTTCACCACCTCTCAAATTAAAAATTTGAGCAAGGAGCAAAAAGCAGTTATATCCAACTCTCCACCCACAACTGTGGTCATCATTCTGCTTCGCAGCAGGGCATGTTACATACTCTATTTGATCTTCCAAGTCACCCTCCATTTGCATAAGTGCATCTATAGCACTTACCAACTTTCGAGCAGATCTACACATCAAAATAGAAAACATAAATGAATGTGCGCATTGCATAGGATGCATCTCATTGACATAATTATGACACAAGTAGGTTATACTTACTCTGACACACTGCCATGGATAGATGCTATTGAATTGACAAAGAAGCATTGCTTGGCTAAGATGTCCACAATTACCAAGCTCCAATGCAAGCTGCATTATCAATTAAGAATAATTATTATTTGATATAATCCTCCACAATGTAAGAGATAAGCTAGGTAGGGATTGATACTCACTCCTCGTGATATGCGGTAAAGATAACTCGCGCCGCAGTCAAATCAATAGGTTGCAACCACTTAAAAACATCATCTATGGTCTTCTGCTTATTGCTAAGTACACTAGAAACAAGAGGATCGACCATATATGCACATCTTTGTATATATAGCGGAAGCTGTTGTAAAACCATACTGCAATAAAAAGAAAAGAATATTAGTTCATTTGATCCAATGGAAATACAAAAGCATAAAGTCAGTAAAAAGTTTGTGTCAAACCTGAGGATGGCTATTATAACCTTGTCATTGACCTCTTTCTTGAAGTTTATGAGGATTGAAATGTCCTCTTCATCGAATATAAAAGTAAGAGGTTGTTCTCGAACTTGAAACCTAACTTGAAATGACTTCTCCATTTGCTGCAATGTATGATTATTTTCTAGAGTCATCCGATGGATAGCCAGAGCAGCTTTGCTTTCTTGAGATGAGCTTTCTATATTCTCTGCTCCAGCTATGTCCTCCTCATCCTCCTCCTCTCCCTTCTCCTATAAAAGGATAAAATAATTATGAGATTCAAAATTTTAAATTAAAATTATAAATTTAAAAAGACCTTTAAATGAATAAAGAAAATTAAACATAAGTCTTCATACCTCTACATATCTTCGTGGTCTTTTTATGTAACCTTCAGAGGCAAGGTCAGTGTCATATCCATCTTCTTCTGCTTCCTTGCTATCGCTGGTGTCCTCACTATTATATCCAGAGCTTTGATCATTTTCATCATCTTTCTTGCTCTCATCATACATGATCATCTCTATGTCATCCTCTTCATGTGAGATCGGACCTTTCTTATCAAACTTTATTGTGAGAGAAGCCACGGTATCAAGGTATTCCAAGCAAGCAGGGCTCTCAATAATATTTACATTGTGTCATTTTCTGATAAGAGCTTCAAACAGATGTCCCATTCGGCACAATGTGACTTCCCATCCGGATGGTAGCAAAAATTCCATCATACTAATTAAAAGATCATCACTTTTTGCTGGCCTTTCATAGTGATTTGCGTTGCGATGGAGGGGACTTGGAGCTTCATGCTCTTCCAGCAGTAGTTGCAATCTCTTTGCATTCCCTCTTATATTGTTTTGTAAGGAGTGATCATTGTAAGGGCTCTTCATGCACAAGAAAAAGGTTTCTAGACTCTGTATCTTGAGACCGCATTCTCTCTTGTCCCTTTTTCTTGAGTATATCCCATTGTAAATCTTGAGCTCATTGCCATATTGTTTTTCTAGGGTAGCAGACATTTGTTCCTTGTCATCTTTATCAGCAAATATGACTATATTACATTGTCCCACTCGACTAATGGTGGTATGTAATATTCTGTCAAGGAGTTGACGGATGTCATCCGGTGATATTTCATAGACAAAGAAAAGCTGAGGTCTCTCCCAAGCAGTGTCGTCGGACAAAAAATCACTCAATGAAACTCCCTTGCACTCAACACTCTTTCCAGACTCTGAAATGATTTCATGTATGAAATAAAAGCCCTTGTTCAAAGTTTTTTCTTTTCTAAGAGTGTGGTTATTGATGACTTTTTGTGCATATGCATACACATTTTCCAGAATGTCACTTCTCATAGAGGGAGTAATTTCAGATCCATCATCTTCTACCTTCACCCATTTATGCACCCAAGCCTTCTGTTTAGCTGACGGTAAAGCTGATGCCATCTGCCTCACAATGTTATGATCAATTTTACATTGGCTAATTGGAATATTTTTTTCTCCCAATAAATATTCAATTGCACTCTTTACTGCATCATGCTTGACCTGTTGGATGATGCAATCTTCCATGCAATGATCTTTATCCTTTTTGCCAAAAAACCATTCTTTGGACATTAATTTCTCTGTAGCAAGACTTGCGTATTTGTCTGGTAGGTTTCTTAAAGGCCTCCACATCCGAGCTGTCATCTCTTTTTTCTCAATCTTCTTTGCCTTCTCTTTAATCAATAATGGAGCCTCATATGTAACATCTCCTTTCTCACATGCAAGACACACGTCTTTGATCTGATGAAAAACTTCATCACTACGGAAAAGTATGCTTGTGTAGTCTTGATACCTATCCCTTACTGTCTTGAAGCTCGTAATCACCTCTGCTCTTTCCTGCTTTCCCCTTGGTAGAATGGCACTCAAGCATGTGTAGAAGTCAACAAGATTATCCGCTTCCACTTTAGTGGCAGTTCTTTTGAGAGTGGTCAAAGGAGAATTAAAAGTTTTCCATATGGTCCTAGCTTTGAGCAACATCTCTGAAGTGGAGGTGATTTTTCGTAGTGCATAAATGTCATGATTAAGTCTTTCCGACTCAATCAAATATTTTTTCTCGTTCTTGAAGATACAGATGCATGCAGAATAGTAGTGAAATTGAGGCACACTCGCGAAGGTTTGATAAGTAATTTCTCCTTTCTTGTATGCATCTCTAGAGCGCTCATTACAAGCATAGGCATAGTGCTGACCATCTATTGCCTCAAATGTACAATGAGCTAAGAAATTTCTCTTGGCATCCCTTATATGTCATTCTGGATCATTCACTGAACTCTGTCCTTCTTGAAGTGAGGGAACTTGTTTTCCGAGGAACTTAGTGAATTGCATCTCAAAATCTATAGGCTGAGAGAAATTGATGGATTGACTATAATCTCCCATGACTGGCCAAAATGTTCTTGGATGGAGTACCAAATTAGAAACAACTGGTTTTTTTCCATCAATCAAAGCCTGAAAAATCTTTTCAGCATAGGCTGTATCTAAGGTCCTGCTGTTGGTGAAGACACTTGCTTTGACAACTGTTGAAGCATGTATAACTTGAGTCTTCTGGCCCCATATATATCGTGGATCCTCATCTGTCACAGCCTCATTCAAGCGAAGATTTAGGTTCTTCATTGATAACATTTCTGCTTCTAGATCTGACTCCATTTCAAGACCCTCTGCATCCTCTTCATGTTCTTCCTCTTCTCTTCTTTGCCCTTTCTTTGTATATGAACGATCTCTTTTTCCAGTTATAGGACTTGGAACTGTAGCTCGTGAAGTACTTGCCTTTTGCATTTGACGTCGAGGTTTATTTTTTAGGGGCTCAATGTGAACTGCTTTAGATCGCCCTACTTCGTCTTCTATTGCCTCAACTTCAGGTATAGTTAAGGGCTTCACTTGTTCTGTTATTCCATCAACTTCATGAGTTACACCATCTAAGTGAGTAATACCATGAACAAGAGATGTGTGTGCATGTCCTGTCTTATCTGATGCATGTCGTGTCTCACTCAATTCAATTTCTGTCTGAGATGCATGTGCATGTCCGGTCTCCACCAATTCAATTCCTGTCTCAGATGTAGATCCCTTGTAAGCATCCACGTGTACAAGACCCTCATCCATTGCTACAATGTGTTCTGTCTCATCCACTCCACTTCCTCTCTCATTTGTATTACCATGAACCAGGTCTACATGGCGTGTCTCATCACTTCCTTTCTCATGTGTGGATTCTTGCACCTTAGGTCCCTCCAATGAAGTTGAACCTTGTTGGATGACACCCTGAAAGTATTCAAGGATAATCTTTGACTGCATTTTTCTTGCTTCCCCAATGGGAAATTCCTCCCACACATGTTGAAGGATCTCCAATGCAGGAACCAATTCAAGAAATCTAGGTGCTTTTGGCGGCGGCATCACAAAGTGCATTGCATCTTTCTTAGAAAGAAGAAACGATCTGTTGCTCATTCTTGACTTTGTGTAAATCATCATTGTACTGCTGTCTTTTTCAATTTTTATTCCTACTAAGGTGCCCCCTTGAATCAAATTGCTCTTTGAGAAAGATACATTTGATGCGCACTCATCTTTCTCCAACTCTCTCTTTGTCATCACTAGAATGAGATTTCCTTTACTTAAGACCAAGAACCATGCTTTCTTTGTTGTGTCAACAACTGTCCAGTTTGTGAAGTCCTTTGGGGCATAAATTCTTCCATTGTATTTCAGTGTCATACCATTGACAAATGCTGTAGCCTCAAGATCCATCCTGTATTCAAGCACAACACAAATTTTAAGTACTTTGACAAACTACAATTACTTTGAAAAATCAAAAGTACAATGAGTCCCATTAATACACCTCAAGTTTTTATTCTTCCCAATCATATAAGTATCAATTTCATGCTTTGGGAATAGCCTAAAAGGCTTTACAAGGCTTAGAGCATAAATGCTTTGGGAATAGCCTAAAAGGCTTTACAAGGCTTAGAGCATAAATGTGAAAAAAAATAAGGATTTACAATGATCTCTGAATACAAATTTGAAGTCTGTCATATATAAGTGCAAAATGCTCTGTCAACTCCCGCAACTGATATAAGTGTAAAATGCTCTGTCAACTTCCACAACTGTAATCTGTCATGTCCACTGATACAACTTTCAATCATCTTGAAAGTTTAAAAACCTTAATCGTTGCTTAAATGGTAGGGTTGTTGTGACTGTGAAACCGAATGTAAACGAATGGACTGACTCTGATTAGGAACTAGTCGGGAAATTTTGAGAATGGCTTTGATTGGTTTTTTTGGAGTTCTCTCCTCTAAGGACAAACTAATCTATGCTAATCTAGACTACACCAACTGTCGCAGCGAAGAAAAGCAAGAAATAATTTCTTTTCCATTGTTCTTTTTAATATCCTTAGGTTGCGAATTAAAAGCAAAAAATAATCTATTTTCCATTATTCTTTTTAATACACTAAGGTTGTGAGTTTAAAAAAGATAAAATTTATATTTTATTTTTTTTAAACTCACACCGCTTTCTCTCTCTCTCCCCCCCTTCTCTCCCCCCCCTTCTCTCTCGCTGCCGCCCCCATCCTCCCACCCCACCTTCCCCATTCTCACTCCCACGCCCACGTCCATTCTTTCACCTTCCCCATTCCCACTCCCTCTCCCACTCCCATCCTCCCACCCCTTTCTCTCTCTCTCCCCCCCCATTCTCTCTCGTTGCCGTGGCAGCAGCCCCCCCCTTCTCTCTCTCTCCCTTCCCCTTCTCATTTTAAAAAAGATAAAATTTATATTTTCAAAAACTAATTTACTTACAACTCATAAGAATTGAACATTCACATTAATAAGAAGTTAAAATCTTAATAAATTTGAATTTAAATAATAAAAACTATAAAGTAGTTTAACTTAAAGTTTATGAAAAAATAACGTAAAATAAAGAAAACAAGACTTAAAATTAAAAATTTAATATTTACCTACATTCACATTAATAAGAAGTTAAAATCTTAATAAATTTGAATTTAAATAATAAAAACTATAAAGTAGTTTAACTTAAAGTTTATGAAAAAATAACGTAAAATAAAGAAAACAAGACTTAAAATTAAAAATTTAATATTTACCTAGAAGAATATATTAATTCTCCCTAAAAAGAAATAAATTAAAGTAATAATAACGAATGTAAGTTAAACTACTTTTAAAATTTTAATTTAAAATGTAATAAAATTAAAATTATACTTTTTATATTCCAAAACAAAATGCATTATAGTCTAAATTAAACTAGTAAATTAAAAATGAAAGTGAAACTCATTTTAAATTCAAAAACAAAGAAAAATTTAAAATTCAAGTTTCTACAAGTTTTGCTTTTAGCATACATTTGTCTTTTCACATCCACGCGTTTGTCTTTTGAAACACAAGGTTGTCTTTTATCACAATTTTCACATCCACGCGTTTGTCTTTTGAAACACAAGGTTGTCTTTTATCACAATTTTCAAGTTTTCACGCGTTTATCTTTTCAAACACAAGGATTCATAGTTTAAAAAAAGGCGGGAAATTTGAAATTCTAGTTTCCACACGTTTCTCTTTTCAAACACCAACGTTTATAGTTTTGTTTGTTTAAGTTTCGACTAAATCACACACCAATCTCCTCTAATATGCCTCATTGATCGTAGCTCCCAAATTCTTCCATCAAAACATCTCTCCTTCATCTCTTCTTGATCGTCGCCCACTCATTTTTTCTCCTCATTGGTAAGATTTTTTATCTCGATCGTACTTTCTCTTGTGCCCTTCCTCTCTAAATTTTCATCAAACACCAAGGTTTATAGTTTTGTTTGTTTAAGTTTCGACTAAATCACATACCAATCTCCTCTCATATGCCTCATTGATCGTAGCTTCTTTATCTTGTCTCGATCGTCGCCCACTCATTTCTCCTCTTCATTGGTAAGATTTTCTATCTTGATCGTACTTTCTCGTGTCCTCCCTCTCTAAATTTTCATCTCTCTCACTCTTCTCTCTCTCTCTTTCCTCTCCGCTCTAGTCTACGTTTCCTCTCATCTTAGTCTACTCTCTCCCCTCCTCTTCATTTCCCCTCTCTCTCTCTCTCTCTCCCTGTCTCCTCACCTTTTCCCTCTCTCTCACTTGCGCTCCCCACTCTCTCTCTCACTTGCCGCGACCTCCCCCCCCCTCCCCTCTCTCTCTCTCCCCCCTCTCTCCCTCTCGCTGCCGCGGCAGCGGCCTCCCCCTCTCTCTCTCTCTCCCCCCTCTCTCTCTCTCTCTCTCTCCCCCCCTCCCTCTCTTTCACTGCCGTGGCAGCGGCCCCCCCTCCTCTCTCTCTCTCCCTCCCCCTCTCTCTCGCTCTCGCATCTCTCCCCTTCTCTCTCTCCCCCCCCTCCTCTCTCGCAGCGGCCCCCCCTCTCTCTCTCCCCTCCCCTCCCCTCCCTCTCCCCCCCCTCTCTCTCGCTGCCCCCCCTTATCTCTCTCCCCCCTCCTCTCTCGCTGCCGCGGCAGTGGCCCCCCCCTCTCTCTTCCCTCTCCCCACCCCTTCCCTCTCCCCCCCCTCCCCCTCTCTCGCTGCCGCGGCAACGGCTCCCCCCTCTCTCTCTCCCCTCCCCTCCCCTCCCTCTCCCCCCTCTCTCTCTCTCTCCCTCCCCTCTCTCTCGCTGCCCCCCTTCTCTCTCTCCCCCCTCCCTCTCTCGCTGCTACGGCAGCGGCAGTGGCTCCCCCCTCTCTCTCTCTCCCCTCCCCTCCCCTCCCTCTCCCCCCTCTCTCTCTCTCCCTCCCCTCTCTCTCGCTGCCCCCGCCCCCCCTTCCCTCTCCCCCCCCTCCCCCTCTCTCGCTGCCGTGACAGCGGCAGCGGCCCCCCCTTCTCTCTCTCCCCCTCCCCTCTCTCTCGCTGCCCCTGCCCTCCCCCCCCTTCCCTCTTCCCCCTCCCCCTCTCTCGCCCCCCCTCCCCCTCTCTCGCTACCGCGGCAGTGGCAGCGGCCCCCCCCTTCTCTCTCTCCCCCTCCCCTCTCTCTCGCTGCCCCCGCTCCGCGCCCCCTTCCCTCTCCCCCCCTCCCCCTCTCTCACTGCCACGGTAGCGGCAGCGGCCCCCCCCTTATCTCTCTCCCCCTCCCCTCTCTCTCGCTGCCCCCGCCCCCCCCGTTCCCTCTCCCCCCTCCCCCTCTCTCGTTGCCGCGATAGCGGCAGTGGCCCCCCTCCTTCTCTCTCTCCCCCTCCCCTCTCTCTCGCTGCCCCCGCCCCCCCTCCCTTCCCTCTCCCCCCCTCCCCCTCTCTCGCTGCCGCGGCAACGGCAGCGGCCCCCCCCTTCTCTCTCTCCCCCTCCCCTCCCCTCCCTTTCCCCCCTCTCTCTCGCCGCCCCCCTTCTCTCTCCCCCCCTCCCTTCTCTCTCCCCTCCCCTCTCCCTCCCCTCCCTCCCCTCTCTCTCTCCCTCCCCTCTCTCTCGCTGCCCCCGCCCCCCCCCTTCCCTCTCCCCCCCTCCCCCTCTCTCGCTGCCGCGGCAGCGGCAACGGCCCCCCCCTTCTCTCTCTCCCCCTCCCCTCTCTCTCGCTGCCCCCCCCCTTCCCTCTCCCCCCCCTCCCCCTCTCTCGCTGCCGCGGCAGTGGCAGCGCCCCCCCCCTTATCTCTCCCCCTCCCCTCTCTCTCGCTGCCCCCGCCCCCCCCCTTCCCTCTCCCCCCCTCCCCCTCTCTCGCTGCCGCGGCAGCGGCAGCGGCCCCCCCCCTTATCTCTCTCCCCCCTTCCCTCTCCCCCCCCTTCCCTCTCCCCCCCCTCCCCCTCTCTCGCTGCCGCGGCAGTGGCAGCGGCCCCCCCCCTTCTCTCTCTCCCCTCCCCTCCCCTCCCTCTCCCCCTCTCTCTCGCTGCCCCCCCTTCTCTCTCCCCCCCTCCCTTCTCTCTCCCCTCCCCTCTCCCTCCCCTCCCTCCCCCCTCTCCGCTGCCGCGGCAGCGGCCTCCCCCTCCCCTCTCTCTCTCCCGCCCCTCGCAGCTTCGCCCCTCTCTCCCCTCTCTTCCCCCCCTCCTCCTTCTCTCCCCCCTCCCTTTCTCTCCCCTCTCTTCCCCCCCCCTTCTCTCCTCTCTCTCCCTCTCTCTCTCTCTCTCTTTTGCTGCCGAGGCAGCAAGACTCTCTCTCTTATATTCTCTCTCTAAAAATCTTTCCTTCACTTTTCTCTCTCTAATAAAATTTCAAAGAATACAAATTTTAATAAAAGTACCTGGAAAAAAGTTGAAATCGATGCTTGTGCTTGCTTGTGCTTGCTTTTGCTCTTCCTCCTCTTTTTGCTTCTCCTCTTGCTCTTCCTTGTTGAAATGAGAGAAACAATGAGAGAAGGAGAGTATATATAAGAAAAACTAGGGTTTTAAGTGCTTCTCTCTCATTGGTCCTTCTATAACATTATCTCCTCTCCCATTGGCCTCTCTATTAGATTATCCCCTCTCTCACCCACTCCCATCCTCCCACCCATTCCCACTCCACCCCATTCCCACTCCCACTCCCACCCCCATCCTCCCACCCCACCTCCCCCATCTCACTCCCCCCACCCCATTCTTCCCCCCCCACCCCCCACCCCACCCACTCCCACCCCCACCCCCCACCCACCCACTCCCACTCCCATTCTCCCCCACCTCCCATCCTCCCACCTACACCTCCCACCTCCCTCCATCCCCCCCACCCCTCCCCCCCCATTCCCACTCCCCACTCCCATTCTCCCACCCTTATCCTCCCACCTCACCCCTCCCACTCCCATCCTCCCACTCCCTCTCCCACTCCCACTCCCACTCCCATTTTCCCACCCCCCCACCTCCCCCATTCCCACTCCCACTCCCATTTTCCCACCCCCCCCACCTCCCCCACTCCCACTCCCTCCCCCATCCTCCCACCCCACCCCTCCCACTTCCACCCCCACCTCCCCCATTCCCACTCCCATCCTCCCACCTCACCCCTCCCACTTCCACCCCCACCTCCCCCATTCCCACTCCCTCTCCCACTCCCATCCTCCCACTCCCACTCCCCACCCCTCCCACTCCCACTCCCATCCTCCCACCCTCACCCCACCCCCACCTCCCCCATTCCCACTCCCACTCCCATTCTCCCACCCCCACCCCCACCTCCCCCATTCCCACTCCCTCTCCCACTCCCACTCCCATCCTCCCACCCCCACCCCCACCGCCCCCATTCCCACTCCCTCTCCCACTCTCCCTTTCTCCCACTACCACCCTCCCACACTCCCTTTCTCCACTTTCCCACTCTCCCTTTCTCCCACTACCACCCTCCCAACTATCAATTCCACTATTACTTATGAATTCTAATTAAAACTATTACTTAAATAAATGATATTACTTGAAAACACTCATAGGATTTAAGGTTTAGGATTTCGTGGTTTGGGTTTAGGATTTGGGGTTTGGTGAGTTAGGGTTTAGGGTTTAGGGTTTAGGGTTCAAGGTTTCAGGGTTAGGGTTTGGGGGTTAGGGTTTAGAGTTTGGTGGTTTAGGGTTTAGGGTTTGGGGGTTAGGGTTTAGGATTTAGGGTTTAGGGTTTAGGATTTAGGGTTTAGGGTTTAGGGTTTAGGGGCTAGGGTTTAGGGTTTAGGGTTTGGGGGTTAGGGTTTAGGGTTTGAAAGTTAGAGTTTAAGGTTTAGGGTTTAGGGTTTAGGGTTTGCGAGTTAGGGTTTAGGGTTTAGGGTTTGGGGTTTAGGGTTTAGGGTTTAGGAGTTAGGGTTTAGGGTTTAGGGTTTAGGGTTTGGGGGTTAGGGTTTAGGGTTTGGGAATTAGAGTTTAAGGTTTAGGGATTAGGGTTTGGGGTTTAGGATTTAGGGTTTAGGGTTTGGGAGTTAGGGTTTAGGGTTTAGGATTTAGGGTTTAGGAGTTAGGGTTCAGGGTTTGGGGTTAGGGTTTAGAGTTTAGGGTTTGGGGGTTAGGGTTAAGGGTTTAGGATTTAGGGTTTAGGGTTAAGGAGTTAGGGTTTAGAGTTTAGGGTTTGGGGGTTAGGGTTAAGGGTTTAGGGTTTAGGGTTTAGGAGTTAGGGTTTAGGGTTTAGGGTTTAGGGTTTGGGAGTTAGGGTTTAGGGTTTGGGGTTTGGGAGTTAGGGTTTAGGGTTTAGGGTTTAGGGGTTAGGGTTAAGGGTTTAGGGTTTAGGGTTTGGGAGTTAGGGTTTAGGGTTTAGGAGTTAGGGTTTAGGGTTTGGGGTTTAGGGTTTAGGGTTTAGGAGTTAGGGTTTGGGGTTTGGGGGTTAGGGTTTAGGGTTTAGGGTTTGGGGGTTAGGTTTAGGGTTTAGGGTTTAGGGTTTGGGAGTTAGGGTTTAGGGTTTAGGGTTGTTATTGGTTAGGGTTTAGGGTTGTTTTGGTTTACAGTTTAGGGTTTAGGGTTGTTATTGGTTTACGGTTGTTATTGGTTAGTGTCTAATTAAATTTTCAAACACGTTCTGGATTTTTAAATCATTAATAAAGTAGATTATTGAGAAGAGACTATTGTTCTTTATAATGGTTGTTACAGCTTGTTTGCAAAGGAAACTCACAAAGGAGATGGCTACAAAATTTATTCCGGGGATGGAGGTGATTTTATGTTGCAAAAGAGAAGTAGTTGCATTTGCTACAATCCATGAAAGTGATCCAAATTCTATTTGTCACTTTAGAAGACTTGGCGAAGATAAGGTGGCGGTTATCGTATCAAGGATTCTTAGTGCACATGTTGAGCTAAAGCATAAGTGTGGGGATATGGAAATCCTTGGAGATGTTATGCCCTATAATACTTCCAACAAAGCATTTATTGCATGGGACAGAGATGAGACTTATCCAACACATGTCATCAGGAATACAAAGTGCATATCTTTGTATTTTAGAGTGGGAGATATTTTACAAATGTTATCATTTACAAATAAGTATGTAGCAGAAGGTCAAGTCTTGGGATTTGAACAAGTTGAACACTGGACATTTGCGCAGATGAGAATTCAAAAAGTTACTGATGATGGTATGGATGATAACTCAATGTCATTGGATGGTCCCTACTATGAGGTACGTAAGGATTTGAGATGGAGCATGCAAATTTTAAAGATTGGAAAGACTCGGCATGTGGTTTTTAATGATAAACATAATGTATACTACAACATCAAAGAATTGAAAGAATATGCCAATGTACCAAGCTCTATTCCTTCAGAGATGGATGATTCCAATGCACTCAACTATAGCATTGACGTCTTATCAGAAGTCGATGAGTTCATTGGTACCGAGAAAGAAAAATATTTCACAAGTGATGCCTTATCCGGGGTGGATGAGTTCATGCACATTGAGAACTTGGGCAAAGATGTCAAAAGTGTTATATCTTCAAGCATGGATGGCTTCATGGATACTGATAAAGTTCTTGGAGTCAAAGCAGGTAACTATGGAATTATGGAAATCATGCACGATAGTATAATGAGTGATGTTCTCTCTGGAGTAGAGGAGTTTCAAGACTATGGAGTTATGAAATCCATAGAAAGTGCATCAATGAGCGATGTTCTCTCAGGAATAGATGAGTTTGAAGATCATTCTGGACACTCTATCACCACTGACTATGGAGTTATGAAATCCATAGAAAGTGCATCAATGAGTGATGTTCTCTCAGGAATAGATGAGTTTGAAGATCATTCGGGACACTCTAATGCCATTGTGACAAGTGGTTCTACGATTGTATCAAAAGTAGGGATGAGATCAACAAAGGACTATTCGGTGTTTGACTTTGATTGTGAACTTGTAAATGTTACAAATGGTTTGACGAATGTATCAAAAGCAAGGATGACATCAACAAAGGAATATTCAGTATTTGACTGTCAGAGTGATAAGATCAAGGATGCAACATCTCATGAAAACAACGTGACAAATAAATCTTACAAGGAGAACTACACAAATCCAAATAAGAATGTATAGAAGGTCCCAAAACGAACATACAGATGCATGAAAAGACAACGAGTGCAGGCAGATCCAGAAAAGCAACCAAAGAGAATAAGAGTAATGAATGAAGATGTTATGCTAAAAGCAATGCGATCTACATGCTGTAAGCATACATGTATGCGATCCATTAACTTACATGACATCAAGGGTTGTAGAGAACATGTCTGGCAAAGGAAAGGAAGCAGAAGAAATGAATACCTACTCACGAGATTGTCTTGCTTTCTTGTAAATGATAAGAGAAGGCGAAGTTCAGGACATCAAATAAGGCCTCTTATAAATGGAAAAAGTATATGCAATAATGCATATCGCATTATTACAGGATTATCACATGGCACATATTGGAATTTGGCTAATAAAGCAAAGTATGGAGTTAAATTTAACATTCATGGAAACATAGGAAGGCCCAAAACAAGAGCCTCAACGGTTGCGGCAACAGCAATTTTGAAAGATTACATTTATGAAAATGCTTTACCGCAACCCCACCTATCAGAAATGCATCTTCCGATAGGTTTGACCAAAAAAGAAGTATTTAACTCTATTGGAGAAACACAGAGGCAAAGAGGGCATGCACCGGCATCTTTTCATACTTTGTATACTCTTTGGAAAAAAAGCTTTGGACATGTTAAAATCCCAAAGAGGCAAAAAATGTCAAAGTGCAACGACTGTGATGATCTAAAGCGAGCACTTGAGAGTGCAACATCTCCAGAACAAAAAGAAGCTTACAAAAGAAAGAGAGAATTTCATCATGGACTTGTTCGACATTCTAGAATAAAATATGCATTTTGGAAGGAGCAAGCTATTTCTCACCCAAATGAGTACATGTGCATTATTGTAGATGGTATGGATCAAAATACAACAACATTACCTCGATTCGTTAACACTCCACCTAAGCTACAAGGCAAATACTTTTTAAAGACAAATCTATGTGGAGTGTTAGTGCACGGATTTAAGTTTTTTGCAGACATATGGATTGATTCCTTGCATCTACACGATAGCAATCAAGTTGTAACATCCGTTATGAAGGCAATTCACAATGTACATGCAGAAAAAGGTCGCCTACCAGCAACTTTGAGAATACAAGCAGACAATTGCGGATGAGAGAATAAGAATGTACTCTTCTTTGCATTTTGCTCAATGCTAATCGCTCATAGAATCTTCAATGAGATTGAAGTTGGGTTTTTGTTGGTCGGGCACACACATGAGGATATCGATCAGGTATTTAGCACAGTTTCAAGAGAACTAAAACACAAGGACATGGAGACAATGGATGACTTGATAAGAAAATTTGGGAGGCAAGTTGGTGGCCGTAAGGAAGGAACAATATGCTCAATGGTTGAGAGGATGTATGATTGGAAGAGCTTTATTCTACCTTTCATACAAAAAGGTGGTGATGCCCTGATTGGTCATAGCGCTCCACACTATTTTCGATTTTTCTTAAAGGATGAAAAACCAGTGATGCAATGGCAACACTATTCTCTTGATACAAAATGGGAACCTGAAGAACCTTACTCTCTCTTAACTTCAATCCCGAGCAAAGAAATGCATCCAACATGGGCTCCTATAAAAGAATTCAGCGAGAAATCCAAAGGTGAAATAGAAGGCTTAAAAGCTTTTATTGCATACAAAGAGGAAATGCTCCGGAGATTTCCTGATTGGAAGCCCTCTTGGAAGGAACACACTACTGTTGTAATTAGCAAGACCTACCAATTGATAAAGGACCTTGCAAAAATGCGAGAAGATGATATTAAGGCAGAACGGCCTTTATTTTGGCCAAATGTTGGTAATGACTTGCGTCCAGCATGTGGTCTCTTTGAAAATGAGTTTGAATCGTTGCTCCCACGTCCATATTGTGGACCCAAGAAGAGAGAGTTTATGCCACAAATAGACATAGATGTCCATTGTTTTGTTGCAGTTCGACCATCGGATGATGAACATGAGAACGTGAAGTTTTGGGTTGCGAAAGTAGTTGACGTGAGCATGGATGACCGAGGGAGAGCTACAACATTTACAGTGGTATGGTATGAGCCAAGGGGCAGGAAGGAGAACCAAGATAACAGTACATTGTATAGTAGTTGTTTGAAAAAGGAATGGGTCCCAAACCATGAAGCAATTTTAAGACTTTCCACAGAGACAGTCATAGTATCCTGGAAATCAAGGTCAAAGAAAACAAAGAAGCACATGGGGTATGATGTAGAAGACAAAATAAAATTACCGCAACTAATTATTACGCACATTACAGAGTTCACAAAGATGCTCGCCCGGGAGGAAGTAGAAGGAGATAGCGCAAATGAAGAATGCCCATGATAACACCATTCAAATATCGAGAAAGAGTGAAGGTGGTGGTGGTTGTCAGATGAGAGTGAATGAAGATGGCACCCAAGCGACAAGTGACGACAGAAAGGACATTCTGAACAAGCAAATGTTTGGATTGCTCATTTCTGTGATCATGATAGAAAAGGACATTCAAACAAGCAAATGTTTGGATCGCCCATTTGTACTAAACTCATTGTAAAGGAAAAATTAAATTATTGAAAAGGCCACAGGAGATCCTTTGTACAAAGACTCATCCAGAGCAATATTTGTTGTAAAACTTATGACATGATAATGTAAAATTGCAAGCATAGCTATTGCTATTTTTTGGAGTACAAAAGAGGCTTCCATCATGTCTCATGTGTATATAAACCTTTTAATTTCTTGAATATTCAAGAGTGTTATAGTTTTCTACATTGAAAGTAAAAAGAGTCTTACAGGTCTCTTATGTATACATTTTTAAAATGTTGTGAATCCTCAATAGCATGGTTTTTCATGGATTTAAACTAATAACTCGGATTTTTTATTTTAAGAATATGATTCTTATAACAACAAGGTGAGTCTCTTTAAGCAATGTAGGTTCGTTTTTTGTGAGATTTCATTTTGTGAGTGTTGAAGCATGTTTCTCCTTGTATTGCAAAGGCTATGTGCTAGTTTTCATGCTTGATTTTCAAGGGTTAAAGATAAAAACCGAGATTTTGTGAAAGAAAGAAGACTCACCTTTTCTCTTTTTGGTATTTCTCTTCCTCCTCTTTCTCCTTGTTTGTAGGCTTATGCTTTCTCCTCAA
Organism: Dipteris shenzhenensis; assembly: GCF_047967505.1. Lineage (NCBI taxonomy): Eukaryota > Viridiplantae > Streptophyta > Polypodiopsida > Gleicheniales > Dipteridaceae > Dipteris > Dipteris shenzhenensis. The sequence goes on from NC_141617.1 coordinate 46,662,403, forward strand.
GCCAATCCCTTTGAGAAGTTACTTCTCTAAACTCCTCCTTTCTCTAACTAGTTATTTGAAAAATTGTATGTTTCCTCTCTTTTGTAGGGCTAGTCCACAAAACACCGAGCGGGACTATTCCAAGTAAGAAAGTCCTTCCTCTTTTTTCCTTTTGTTATTTTTGTTATTTGCATTGGCGTGCAGCTAACGCCTTAAGCGCTAGATGCAGTGATGGGCATAGGAACCCTCTCTTCCCCTATTCCCTCTCTTCCTCTCTTCCTTTTCTTCTTTTTTCCTCTTCTTTATCCCCTCTTTCAATCTCTTTTTTCCCTCTTCCTCCTTTCTCTCTCTTCTTTTTCCCCTCTTTCAATCTCTTTTCCCCTCTTTCTTCCCTTATGTTTATGCTCTTTTTCCCTCTTCTTTTTTTCCTCTTTCATCCCCTCTTTCAATCTCTTTTCCTCTCTCTTTCCCCCTCTCTTTCCCCTCTTTCAATGTCTTTTCATAAGCATATGTATTTGCCTATGCTTAAGCTTTCTCTCTTTTTCTTTTATGCTCATATGCTCATGCATAAGAATAAACATATGCTTTCTTTCCTTTTCTCTTATGCTTATGCTCTTTTTCCCTCTTCCTTCTCTTATGCTTATGCTTATGCTTATGCTTATGCTTTCTCTTTTCATAAGCATATGTATTTGCCTATGCTTAAGCTTTCTCTCTTTTTCTTTTATGCTCATATGCTCATGCATAAGAATAAGCATATCCTTTGTTTCCTTTTCTCTTATGCATGAATGTCTCCTTCTCTTTCTCATTCTCCTCTTTTCCTCTTTTCCTCTCTCTTTCTCCCCCTCTTTCCCCTCTTTTGATCTCTTTTCATAAGCATATGTATTTGCCTATGCTTAAGCTTTCTCTCTTTTTCTTTTATGCTCATATGCTCATGCATAAGAATAAGCATATCCTTTCTTTCCTTTTCTCTTATGCATGAATGTCTCCTTCTCTTTCTCCTTCTCCTCTTTTCCTCTTTTCCTCTCTCTTTCTCTCTCTTTTTCCCCTCTTTCGATCTCTTTTCATAAGCATATGTATTTGCCTAAGCTTAAGCTTTCTGTCTTTTTCTTTTATGCTCATATGCTCATGCATAATAATAAGCATATCCTTTCCTTCCTTTTCTCTTATGCTTATGCTCTTTTTTCCTCTTCCTTCTCTTATGCTTATGCTTATGCATGAGCATATGTCTCCTTCTCCTCTTTTCCTCTCTCTTTCTCCCCCCCTTTCCCCTCTTTCGATCTCTTTTCATAAGCATATGTATTTGCCTATGCTTAAGCTTTCTCTCTTTTTCTTTTATGCTCATATGCTCATGCATAAACATAACCATATGCTTTCTTTCTGTATCTCTTATGTCTCTTCCTTCTCTTATGCTTCCTTTCTGTATCTCTTTTTCTTTCCCCCTCTTCCTTCTCTTATGCTTATGCTTATGCATGAGCATATGTCTCCTTCTCTTATGCCTATGCATGTCCTTCTCCTTTCCTTCTCTTCTTTTTTCCTCACTTTTTCTCTTCTCACTACTATACACAGATCCTATTGCGATGTTTAAGTACCAACGTTTAGCATGCACGGGGTGCTAATCGTTGGTATTGGAAGCGCGCCTCGTCAAGGGTCGCTATATAGCAACTTTAGACAAACGTCACTATATAGCGACTATTTTTAAAGTCACTATATAGAAACTTTTATCAGAATTGTAAGTGTTGCTATATAGCAACACTGAGATACTTTTTTATAGCGACGTTTTACACAGAGCATTTTTTCTCATATCGACCTTAAAAGTTAGTTTTCTCCAATGGCAATTTTTTCTTAATTTTCATACATGTTTGATCTTTTGACAGAATAAAAGTATGAGAGCATGTACATCAAGCCTTTGAAGCTCATATATTCATGTCCAAGTTTCAGATGAAAAAAATCAATGAAGAGCATTTACATCAACGGTTTCATCTTGAGCCAAGTCTAACGTGCCAAACAAGTCTATCTCTAACTCTATACCGAGTTAATCTCCTATATCATCATCGTACTCTAGCATCTATGTTCACCTAAAAGCACTTGATCATCTTCTTCAATAAAGTGTGGTGATTCTTGATGATTGTTGTCTTCTTCCTCAATATCGTGATCTCCATCTTCCTCCCGTGCGATGTCATTATGCACATCTTCCTCTTGGCTCATATTGTGATCTTCATCTTCTTCGCTAGATTCATCTGGATCAATTGGATCCAGCATTGGTAGTGGCATCTCCGTATCCACATCTCTATCTTCAAAAATTTGCTTACTTCCTGGTGCAACTTGGATCACGTACCACCATCTTGGATCAAAACGATCCGGATAAAAAACCACCTATATTGAACATGGGTGCCAAATGTCGTCAATGATATATATGAAATTATGCTTAAGTACATGTATCAATGGATCTTTAAAAACGAAAGCTTCCATTAATTAAATCATTAGTATGCACCTACTCACAGTGCTTGAGAAGAACAAAAGTATCACTTTCATCGGTCCAATGTTTGGTGGAGTCTATTGCAAAGAAACCATTACTATCTTTTCTCACTGTCGCACGGGGACCGTTGTAAATAGTTCTAAACCATTTTACATCAAGAATGAAAATACTAAATCGTCTAAAATCAACTTCATAGATTTTGCATATGGTTCCACAATAATCCAACTGTGAGGAGAGAAGATTGGTATCCAAATCACTTGCTCGGTTATCTTGTGTGAAGTTAGCCATGACTCCACCATCATACGTCACTCTCTTTGAATCGATGCATTCCACGCAAAAATGTCGTCCATATGACCATAATGCACTTTACTTTTTGTACTGTAAAAGAGCATCATTAAAACAATGAAGATGCATCTATTTTATAGCATATATTGCCACAAATAATTACTTAATTACGTCAAGAGGTAAGAAACTTACATGCATCATACATCCAGATGATAACTCTCACTCGCGCTCGTTTACTGTCTCTCCATCACGTTCCGCTTTATGTAGAGCCACTTGTAGCCAATCAAGTGACATGTGAGTGGGGAGAAGAGACAAATCCCGTGGATATGGTTGCGATCGACTGTACATTACTCTGAATCTCGTCCTTGCATTTATTATTTCTGCTTTTGCCGCTTCATATCTCTCAATCCACTTCTGCATCTCCTTGCTATTGAGGATACAAAACTTATTGAATTTCTCCATTTGCTCTTCGCTCATCTTTCTTTCAATCCCTTTTCCTTGGGAAACCTCATCAACGATGCGATCATCATCCTTGTTATGCCAAGCTTGTGGCATATCGGGATCCGTGGATGCAAGAAACTCTGTGATATATACTAATGACTCTTGCATAAGCCATCCCTCTGCCATGCTTGCTTCTGGTCTTGCTCTTTGTCTTACAAATCCCTTCGAAGTTTTCATAAACCACTCGAGAAAAAACATCCACTGACTATGAACGGTACCTGCAATAGCCACCTCATCAACTATGTGCACAAGCAAGTGGACTTGAGTTGTCATAATGCTCGAGGGAAAGTGCTTCTCAAGCAAGCATACGGCTTCGATGGATTCCACCCTAGCCTTCTCAATGCTCGATATGGAGATCTCTTTTTGAGATATCCACCTATTTCACATGCCCATGTAAGATATTTTCATAATTAGTCTATAGATTATTCAGCTTAAATTGAAGAAAATGCCTTGAAAATGCAATCAATGCGATTTGATAGTAAGCATACCTCACAATACCACTGATATTGAATATAGCATTTCTAACATCTTCTTGTAAGCACCCTTTTATTGTAATTGGGAGGATGAACTACCAAAGCAACAAAGAAGTCATGTCAACAATATAACATAATCATAATTACGCTAACGCATCACGATTATCGGTATGATAATTCTACATCTTGGAATATCTGTAAGACCTTGTGCCAATCATGGGACTTGAGCCCACTAAGCTTATTGTCCTTTGAAAATGCTCATTTCAAGCAATGCATGTACCCTGTCGGTGTTTGAAAAGAGGCAATGTCCACCTTGACCGTTGCCTCCTCCCTCGTAGAGAGGATCCATGTTGCTTTCAGGAGGACAACTTTTCCCGAAGCATGCACTTGGGGCCACAAACGAGACATCATATTCATAGCACGCAAGTCTTCTCACACTTCTCTCGAGTCTTTGGAACCAATCAAGTGTGCCCAAATAGTATCCCCCACATTCTTGAAGATATGCATGGGATCCAAGAGATGATTGATTTGTAACTGACCCCAATAAGGAAGCTCGTGAAAGATCAATAGCCTCTTCATACCAGGAGGAGGTTCCTCTCCATTCACCCTCTAAGCCTGAATCTAATCACTTGCCTTCAAATATGATGGTGTTGGATCAAGCTTACCTCTACGTGCGAGATGGTCCAGTGGAACGTATCGAGCATGACCTTCATAAACATTTTTCCTCGTATGTTTGGAATATCGTGCAAGCGATTTCAAACCCAGTCCACAAACAGGACAAGCATAGTACTCACTTGTAACAAGTCCTGCACGCGTGCATGAATGTGTTAGTATAAGACATGCATGCGAAAGACTAGAGTCATAAAAGCATAATCCTATATTATACATGTAGAGACACAACCACGTACATGCGCACTCTCCATATCCTGGGTAGTCATGCATGGTCCACATCAAGATACCCCTGACCAAAATATCATTGGTATGTCTAGGAGCTCTAGAAATATCAAAGACCTGCACTCCTCTCCATAATATCTGTAACTCCTCTGTCAAAGGTGCCATGTACACGTCCATATTTTTGGCCTTGTACTTCCCTGGCACAAGTAGTGCAAGCATGAGGTGTCCATTTTTTATTGTTAGCCATGGTGGGATATTGTAATTCACCACGAGTATGGGCCATGTCGACCAAGATATCGAGTGTAACTTGAAAGGATTCACGCCATCCATGGCGAGCCCAAGATGTAAGTGGCGTGGCTCCCTCGCAAAGTTGATTGTCTATGTGCTTCCAAGCTGCACAATCTACGGGAATCCTCAATGTGTCATCAGTGGACCGATCAGTATCCAATATTAACCACGAACTTAAATAGCTTTGAGTTACTGATAATCCATCAATACGTGCAACACCAATGGTGGGTACTGGTTCGAACTCCTCCCCATACATCCGCAAGTGGCGCATGATAATATGACATTGATGTCGTACTTCTCGCTTACAATGAGTGCAATGACAATACAACCTCTCCATAAACCACTTTGTGCTCCCGGGCGTTACCGCATCATCTGACGAGCTTCCCCTCGTCCCTTCCATCTGCACACTTATAAAATCACAACATAAGTTGCAAGGAAATATATTAACAGTAATAAAATAGCATCTATGAGCTTCTTTTTTAACTTTAAACAATAAGTGTCCTAAAGCGTCGCTATATAGTGACATTTTGCTCTGTTCCATCGCTATATAGCGATGATTTGCTCTGTTCCGTTGCTATATAGCGACGCTTTTAAATATAAGCATCGCTATATAGCAATTGACTAGCGTCGCTATATAGCGACGCTGTGGGTTAAAACCCAAAACCCCATGACGCGGCGCTTTCTTTGGCAATCTCTATTGTGAGAAAAGCAATCTCTCCTCCCACCTATATCCAACGACCTCGCTTTCCTCCTCTCTATTCTCCACTCCTCACCACTACTCAACCCCTCTCCTAACACTTGTGCTCCCTCTCCACCCTTCTCCCTCTTTGCTTGTGTGAAAAGAAGTTTTTCAAGAAGGTGAGAGTCTTTGAGCAATGTAGGTTCGTTTTTTGTGAGATTTCATTTTTTGTGTTGAAGCATGTTTCTTCTTGTATTGCTAAGGCTATGTGCTAGTTTTCATGCTTGATTTTCAAGGGTTAAAGAAAAAAAACGAGATTTTGTGAAAGAAAGAAGACTCACCTCTTCTAGTCTTTTTTCTATTTCTCTTTCTCCTCTTTCTCCTTGTCTCCTCAATCCAATCCCTTTGAGAAGTTGCTTCTTTAAACTCCTCCTTCCTCTAACTAGTTATTTGAAAAATGGTATGTTTCCTCTCTTTTGTAGTGCCAGTCCACAAAACACCGAGCGGGACTATTCTAGGTAAGAAAGTGCTTCCTCTTTTTTTCTTTTATTATTTTTGTTACTTGCATTGGCATGTAGCTAGCGCGTTAAGCGCTAGCTGTAGTGATGGGCGTAGGAACCCTCTCTTCCTCTCTCTTCCTCTCTCTTCCCTCTTCTTTCCCTCTTTTCTCCTCTTCCTTCTCTTCTTTTTCCCTCTTCTTTTTCCCCTCTTTCAATCTCTTTTCCCCTCTTCTTTTTCCCCCTCTTTCAATCTCTTTTTCCCTCCTTTCCTTCTCTTCTATTTTCCCTCTTTCAATCTCTTCTCCCCTCTTCTTTTTTCCCCTCTTTCAATCTCTTTTTCCCTCCTTTCCTTCTCTTCTTTTTTCCCTCCTTCAATTTCTTTTCCCCTCTTCCTTCTTTTATGTTTATGCTCTTTTCCCCTCTTCTTTTTCCCCTCTTTCAATCTCTTTTCCTCTTTTCCTCTCTCTTTCCCCCCCTCTTTCCCCTCTTTCAATCTCTTTTTCTCTCTTTTTCTTTTATGCTTAAGCTTTCTCTCTTTTTCTTTTATGCTTATATGCTCATGCATAAACATAAGCATATGCTTTGTTTCCTTTCCCTCTTCTCCCTCTTATGCATAAGCATAAGCATATGTCTCCTTTTCTTATGCTCATGCATAAGCATAAGCATGAGCATATGTCTCCTTCTCAAATGCTTATGCTTATGCATGAGCATATGTCTCCCTCTTTTAATCTCTTTTCCTCTTTTCCTCTCTCTTTCCCCCCCTCTTTCCCCTCTTTCAATCTCTTTTTCTCTCTTTTTCTTTTATGCTTAAGCTTTTTCTCTTTTTCTTTTATGCTTATATGCTCATGCATAGGCATGAGCATATGTCTCCTTCTCCTTCTCCTTCTCCTTCTCCTCTTTTCCTCCTTTCCTCTCTCTTTCCCCCCCTCTTTTCCCTCTTTCAATCTCTTTTCATAAGCATATGTATTTGCCTATGCATAAGCATAAGCATATGTCTCCTTCTCTTATGCTCATGCATAAGCATAAGCATAAGCATGGGCATATGTCTCCTTCTCTTATGCTTATGCTTATGCATGAGCATATGTCTCCTTCTCCTTCTCCTTCTCTTTCTTATGTTTGTGCTCTTTTCCCCTCTTCTTTTTCCCCTCTTTCAAGCTCTTTTCCTCTCTCTTTCCCCCCCTCTTTCCGCTCTTTCAATCTCTTTTTCTCTCTTTTTCTTTTATGCTTAAGCTTTCTCTCTTTTTCTTTTATGCTTATATGCTCATGCATAAGCATGAGCATATGTCTCCTTCTCCTTCTCCTTATCTTTCTCCTTCTCCTCTTTTCCTCCTTTCCTCTCTCTTTCCCCCCCTCTTTTCCCTCTTTCAATCTCTTTTCATAAGCATATGTATTTGCCTATGCATAAGCATAAGCATATGTCTCCTTCTCTTATGCTCATGCATAAGCATAAACATAAACATGAGCATATGTCTCCTTCTCCTTTCCTTCTTTCAATCTCTTTTTCCCCTCTTCCTCCTTTCCTTCTCTCATGGGCATGTCTCATTTTCCTCTTTTTCTCTCTTTCTCCCCCTCTTCCTCCTCTTTCGATCTCTTTTTATAAGCATATGTATTTGCCTATGCTTAAGCTTTCTCTCTTTTTCTTTTATGCTCATATGCTCATGCATAAGCATAAGCATAAGCATGAGCATGAGCATAAGCTTTCTCCCCCTCTTCCCCCTCTTTCAATCATAAGCATATGTATTTGCATATGCCTATGCCTATGCTTATGTTTGTTTTTTGTTTTTTGTTTTCGTGTTTGTGTCTATGTTAGAAATGGGATCATGTTGCACGTCCGACGAGTACGGACAACCTCACAGGAGGAGACATCACAATCTCTATGCTCCAGAGGACTTTGATTCTTCTCAGGTGACACCTCAGGGGCCTACCCCTGTGACTACCCCTGGCCCGAATCCTCTCGGATGTAGCACTGCGACTACCCCTCGGGGAACTCATTTACTAGTAGCCCATGGCTTTGTCAAGAGTCCTGACGAGTTTGTAGCACAAATGACCGATGAGGAGGCAACGAGATTCTTCTCTCTACTATCTCAGAGGACCTCATGAATTCCCTCTCCTACACCGACGGCTGGACCTACTGCCCAACCGTCCCCTCGTGCCCCTTCGACCAAGGGGTCATCACCTGCACGTACCTAGCGTAAGGGAAGGAAGAGTAGGAGGGGCCGCTTATGTTGTGTTGACTCGGGAGATGTAGACGAGTCAGCACACTCACATCCCTATAGGTCTGCACTTGGTCTCGAGACACAAGTTCCTTGCCCTCTCCTACTCCCACTACTAATCCTCGCTCTGGAAGCGCTCGCACAGCTTCCACTCGCTCTGACTCTACCACTACCATGAGTCCTCCTTACCCAGTCGAGGACCTCTCCTATCAAATCATGGCTGTCGAAGAGATAATAGAAGATAGAAAGGGCAAAGCAGTGATGGCCACCATGAGGCGATTGATGAGCCACCACTTCAAGAGCGGCATTGCTACTGATTGGCGGTATCAAGATGACTAAAAGAAGTAGGCGGTCATCGATGAATTAAAAGAAAAATACCCTAACCCCAAAATTGGGAGTTCAATGAGAATTACATGCGAGAGTGCATGGGTTTGGTCTTGAAGCATCGTAGATCAACCTTGCGTACTTCCATCGCAAAGGGGAGGGCTAAACCCAGCTCGGCAGACAAAGCTGATTGGAAGTTTTTCAAGAAGCAGAACAAGGACCATCTCGAAATGTTCGAGGGTCAGAGGAGGGCTGCGAGGAGACGGCTAAACGCTGTAGGTACTTCGTGCTTTGGTGCAAGCAGACGGTTGGCGTTCGAGGCAACCGTGGTAAGTCTACTTCTTCTCATTTAATATATTATTCTATTTGTTTTACTACATATTACATGCACTTTATCTAACTCTCATAAATTGGGTCCACAGCAAGATGCGATGGGTCGCCTTCCTACAGATGCAGAGACGCGATGCACATTTCATGTAGAAAAAAAGCTGTGGTTTATTGAGCAGGAGGCAATGGGAGCGACGGTTGATTGGGCTGAGGTGGCTACTCACACGATATAATTCTACTCCTACTTGTAATCTCACTTTTTAAATTGTTTTATTCTTTAAGTTTCAATCTAATTTCCAATTAATATGGTTTCACTGTTAGAGTGAAAGCTCGAGCGTCCCATCACCAGAGGCGAGCGATGACGAGGGCCAGGGATCAGGCACAGCTCATGAGGGCCAGGGATCAGACGCAGCTTACGAGGGCCAAGGATCATGCCAGCAAGACGAGGATGAGGAGGACGACGACGATTCAAATGAGTAGTAGTAGTAGTAGTAGTAGTAGTAGTAGTAGTAGTAGTAGTAGTTTGCATATACTTCGCCACATATATCCTTTTGTATAGTGGCTCGTTTGAGCGATTTTGTATCACCCTTTTCGAAAGGATAATTTTGTAACAAACAATGTTGTATATCTTTGACATGTATATGCTTCTGTTGCTCGATCGGTTCATTTGAGTGATTTTGTATCACCCTTTTCGCAAGGGAAATTTTGTAATAAAAAACTTTTTTTTGTAATTACTTTTAAAAAAACATTAGTGGGGCAAAACAGGGCTTGCTGTGGCCTTGTTTCGCCCCACTAATGTTTTTTTTTAAGTTCTGTTAATCGTCGCTATATAGCGACATTTACCACTGTTGCTATATAGCGACGTTTATTAACGTCGCTACATAGCGACACTTATATAGCGACTGTTCTTTTTTTATACTTATAACGACGTAAATAACAACCTTTGCGTCCATTTTTTTAAAAAAAATTAGTGTAAAAAATGTCAGTATTTTCGTCGAAAAAGGGCCTATACCTTGTAGTGGATCTTTGCACATGCACAAATTGCACATTTTCAATATATACTATTCTAGGGCGAATCTCGATACCAATACCACTAATTATCAATGTTTTAAGACCACCATGTAGTAGTCCCACTAGTTTGGCTTCAATATTTTTAATCGGTTTCGGTTTGCAACAAAACAAAAAAAAGTTATGGAGCGAGCCCTTGAATGGGTATGCATAATTTTAGCACAACATTAGACCGAGCCCCTTAAACCACATCTAATGTTTTTAATAAAGTGTGTCCTTTGGTTGAGAAGAAGCTCATATAGTGTACTTTTGACTTGGTTGCATAAATGTGCATAACAAAATTTGATGTTTTTTAATAAATTGTTATATCCTATGCTGTTCAGGATGCATGCTTCACATGTAACATAGCACTTATAATGCGTTAATTGTCTGGTTTTAAATATTTGTTCCATATTTTTTTAGTCTCATGTTAAAGTTTGGAATGTCTACTATAACTTGAAGACAAGTTTGCTGAATTCCGTTGAGCAATGCATAAGTCATGGGTCAAGCTTGATACCTACATATAAAAAAATGCCTTGAACCTCACCAAAAATAACTACATCCAAGTAGACATTGACCTTTTAACATGTTATTGTAAGCTTCACACGAAACTTGTTATATATAATAATTAATATAACATAGCAATTAAGAGTAAGAAACAACTAAAGTGTGTGCAAAGACATGGTAAGGGACTTGTAACTTTTAGGTAAGGAACTCTGTATTAGAAAGCATCTCAAGCTCTCATGCATATGAGCACAATCTCAAAAGATTATCTTTACCTAAACATCTTAGGTGAAGGAACAATCCAAGGTCAAAGTTTAGTATCATCATGGTCGGTTGCATAAATTTTTATATTTTATTTGAAACTTGGAGAGGTTGATCTTACAAAGATGGATTTGCATTGGATTTTGCATTAATAGGGGTTGGTCTTAAATGAGATTTCCTGGTTGACGAAGCAATAAAGTGTGAATCGATGGATTGATTCGTGAGCGATAGCGCTGGTGATTTCTGCCATACTCGAGGACGTGATTTTCATGGAAGATTGTTCAGACAGAAGCAGGGCAACTCCCGCACTTTTCGCACTCAGCATTGGGGAAGGTCTGCAGGTGGCGGTGGCAACGTCTCACCAGAGCCCACACCATTCTTGACTATAAACGCCATTGATAGACCCCAAGTTGTATGAATCTCCAAGTGACAATGCAAGTACCAGACGCCTTCACAAGAAGTATCCAATTCACACAGATCAAGATACGACGTCGAAAAGCAGTTGCAATATTATCAGGTGGAAGAAAATAATGCGTACCTGGATTATCTGCTTTGAAACGAATCGCTGCCCAACCTCCCACGGGAACTCCAATTGTATTTCTTAAGGGAGGATCGAGCAAATTGAAAATCGCTGTTTCATCATTGAAGTCTCCGAATCCGAATCCCACCACGTAAAAGCTAAAGCCATGAAGATGTATCGGATGATTCTCTGTACCAATGATCCCAGTATTCTGTAGGATTATCTGGACGTTTGAGTTGAAGTCCAGTACGCTGACCCTCGTTCCAAACAACGATTCAGTGTTGTTGGGAGGGTTGTTTGGTGCATTGTTCACGTAGTCGAACTTTCGATGTGGTCGGTCTGGAAAATCGGTTGTGTAAATGTCTGGAAGGTTGTAGTGGTACGCTTGTAATAGGGCGAGCTTGGGCAAACGGAAAGTGACATTGTTAATTGAAGCAGCTAAGCGACCTCCGTTGGGGCCGTTGCACGGCAACTTCTGGTCGGGCGAGCATTTCTCCTCGTTCAGGCCAATGGTGAAGAAGAGGTGCCTATGAATTGTGCGAGGAACTTTTACCGTGTTGTATACAGTGGAAAAGCTCTTCAAATTCTGGGCAAATGTCGTTACAAATGCTGTATCGTTGTTCTTAGGAAAGCTCGGGTTTATTGGGGACGCTAAGTTTTGGCTGCTTTGGTAGCGCCATAAAGCAAGTGCGGGTTTTCGGATGAATGGAACGTTGGGGTTAGAGCTGTAGGCTGTCATACCCATGTAGTATCCGGCAGGGCGTTGATTGGCAGTAACCAGGACATTGAATGTTTGGCCTGGAGTGATAACAACCGACTTCGTCGTATAAGGAGCTGTGTACTCACCGTCTGCCTCAACGACCGTGAGGTCGTGGTTTGCGACCGAGAAGAAATGCTCATCGTTGAGAGCAGCGTTGATTAGACGAAGTAGGTAAGTTTTACCGGGGATAACGTCGATTACGTAGATGTCTGCAGGGATTTGAAACGAAGAATGTCAACACGAGCATAATCACGGGCAAGGAAAGATCTGAAACAAATGCGGGCAGGCCAGTTATGGCTGAGGACCTTGGGAGGAGCAGGAGTAGAGCGGCCCAGGGTGGCCATTGAGGACAAATGCGTCGGGATTCGGAGGACCTCCGCCGGATTTGACTGTCTGAACCTCGACAGAATTCACCTCTTTGTTCCAGAATTCTCCTGCAAAAGGATCCAAAGAGGCGAAAATCTTGATCAACTGCCTGGTAGATTGCGTGCTCGTGCATACTACAACCTTCTAACCTTACGTCGTTGCAACTTTGAATGTAATTCACACTCGCAAAAACCTTCTAATCGACGCTTGATCTTTGAATGTAATTCACACTCGCAGAAACCTTCTAATCGACGCTTGATCTTGAGCCTGGATCTTGCCTGCGTGCGCTAGAACCTTACGTCATTGCAAATAATCCAAGCTCCAAGCTTGATCAGAGATCTCATGCTGCATTACAGCCCTAGAAAAAGAATGTCAGCTTACCCAGTATGATAACGTGCTCTTCGTATGGGAACGGAAACGGATATGGAACTCCTGTCTTCGGATACACCACTATTGCTCCATGCACCGTTGCCCTCAGCCACATCACATGTGCATGCCAGAATAACGTTCCCTTCTGCTTGTCCAACGTAAACTCGTACGTGAAGCTTCCACCTGCTTGTATCGGACACTGCGTTATGTATCCAGGGCCGTCGAACCAACAAGACAATCGCTGCCGGACTCCATGCCTGCATTAATTGATCATCTTGCAACATCAACCAAAACTCTCGCGGACTTAGATACAGATTTCTGCTCTCTCCATTTGGTTTGGTTTCCTAATTTTCTCACCAATGGAGTGTCACATTGTATTTTATTGAGTTCGTTACTCTCACGATGATACGGTCGCCCTCTTGCGCGTAGATTGTTGGCCCCGGGTACTGCCCGTTCACAGTCGCTATCGTCCTTGTCTTGCACAACTTCATCACAGATTTGGACTCCACCTGCGCCTCATGGCACGATAAAAAACTCAGTATGCTTAGGATGCACGTTTGACTGTTAGACACAGTGCATTGCAGCCTTTCTACATTCTTGTTATACTTCTGCATTTTCTGACAATATTGAACTCATGAGTTCTCTCTCTCTCTCTCTCTCAAGCGGCGCTTCAGACATAATACATTTCCTATCCCTCTTCAACCTCACAAAGTCATTGCATTGCGATCCATGGAAAAATCCGGAATTGTGAGAAACGATGAAAAAAAGAGGGAGAAGCCTTGAGAAAGAAAGTATTGAACTGGGTAGGGGCCATGAAAATTGTTAAGAAGGCCTACATTGAAATCATAAAACCTTGTCGTTGCACCTTTGACAGCCTCTACCGCCAACTGCGAGTATGGCACAGCGATCAAACATATCACAATGACCACGGTTAACGTCATGGTGTTAGAGGTACGAAACAAATTTCTGCAGGACACGCTCTCGAGAGACGCACTCCGCAAATGAGGCATAAAATGCACACACAGTAGCTACGGTCACCGAGCCAGAGCCAGTGGGTTATTCGACATAAAAGGACATACTGAGAGCGGCCGTTCCAGGATCGATGGGCGACCGAGGCTGCTAACGACGACTACTTGGTCTTCCTTATGTACACAGCACGGGGTGAGTCTAGGGTCGAGTGAAAATAGAGAGGGAGAAAAAGCAACACCCAAGAGGTAGGTGAAAAGAGGAGAGACGGTGCGGTGCACTGATGGTGGAAATAGTAAGCCCGTGATGCTCCGTATCCTGGGGCAAAGAACGAGAAAGCAGTGATTGACACCCTGGCCTAGAAATGAATAAAAACAAGCTTATTCTTTGATCGGTGCAGGCCCCAGGGATTTTGATTGGGCACGCCATGCACCTGCAGCAGTATGTATAGTTCGACAACGATGATTAAGCAGTTATTGAAGAGCATATTTGAGATGCTAAGCCTGCAAGATTTATCCACGAACCAGCAACTGAACAGATGAGGGAGATCACATCAGATGAGGGAGCAGTTTAGTTGCTTTAGCGCTGGAACATCACATGCGACCTGCTGCAAAAAGAGCATGGGACAACTTTCCCGATTCAGCAAGTGAAAAAGCTTCCGGAAATCTTTTTTGCAAAAGAAATGGCAATTAGGGAAGACAGTAAACAATGGCTGCTCCAGAGTGCAGCCCTGTGTGGTACTAGTAGCTCAGTCTGTATGATAAAGGACGTCAGCCAACTTCCAAGAACCCAACTACTAGCTACGGTCACCTTTCTGCTGACAAGCAAACTCCCATCGATCTCATCCGCCGACAATAACCATCGAATGTTGACAGACGCCGAAGCCTATGTACGTGGAATTTGGTTAAAATTGATCTACCTGCAATAGATGAATTAATTTCAATTAGTTTTGGTGCGTGGAAGCTTAATTACCCTATGTTTATCTACTCTTAATTAGCATATGTTTTTCTATTGCTTAATTTATTTACGCTTTAATTCAGCTATGTTTATCTATGGTACGCTTTGATTAAGCTATGTTTCTCTAATGGTTTAATTTATTTATACATGTCTTGATTTATTTTATGCATAGACTATGCGTCCCCAAGCTTCCCCAAAGGTTGAAGAAAAGATTTGAACCCAAAACTTTCCTTCTCCAACTCGTGAGCCCTACCATCAAGCTACAAAGCAATATTAATATATGATATACACCCTTTTCCTTATCTTTAACCTATTAACGGACAAAGGGAAAAAAATTTTGAGGTTAGGTGGCAGCTTGTAGGAGAAGAGCTTGCCAGGTATCACAAAGAGGGACTCTCCGAGATGGAGGCTTTGAGAGGGGAGGAGATGAAAAGCCAAGGGGCTACAAAGGAAAGAAATTGCTCAAAAGTTCGACAAGGTTCAGTCTGACCCCGCAGCAAAGAGGGCCACAGTACCACCTCAACCAAGCTAGAAGGTCGATAGAAGCCAAGAGGCGGCCACGAGGTCAACTCCTCAAATCTATCTCACCATCATCATCTCCATGTCCTCAGCATTAGCTTCGTCTTCTCCATCACCATCACCATCTCCACCATCAGTATCTCCATCTCCTCAGCAATAGCTTCATCAGTAGCACAAACACAATACCACCAAAATAAAATCAAAAGTTTAAGGGAGCTTTCAGTCCCACCGATACGAGAAGGTCGCATCTAATACTTTCACCTGTTAGAGCTCCAAGATTCAACCTGATACAGTGCCCTCGCACCGCCCCCAAGGATTCCACAACTTTCAAAGTTCAACCAGCATTGGGGTGTCGACTCATTTGGAGTTTCTTTCCGATATACAATCTTCTTAGTTGTCATGCTGATCAAAGTTAATAGCATTGAGTTGTTCTAATATGGATCTCTATTCTCTGGTACTCTTGTAAGAGGTGTTCAATTGTTATCTGAGCAGGTATGAGCAAAGCCATATGAAGTACGTCAGAGATGAATGCACCAAGAAAGCCAATTACGATGATCTGGTAAGCTTGACTTCACCTCATTAACACCTTCCATAAGCGGTGTAGCTATGTACAAACAGTGCTGATTACAGTTTTATTCCTAACGGGTTTCTTATGTGCTATGGGTTATAACGTTTCTTCGAACCGTATATATACAAATCTTCATGAATCTTGATTATGAAATCATTCACAAGTATGATTTGCTTCTCGAGCAACGCAATAGCCACTGCGATGAATCATAAGTGCATGATTTTCTCAATACAGTGGCAAAGGGCCACACTCACCTGCAAACCTTACTCCATCAAATCTCTCTAATTAAATAACGGGGGAAAAGGGTGGGGCCAGGGGGAGGGGCAATTAAATAAGGGAGGGGCATTAAAGAAGAGGGGAGCACTTATGAAGGGCATAAGGGAGGGAGGCTTTATAATACATCTATCACTAGTTGGGTACTCTCGCGTTGCTGCTGCAGGACCAAAAGTTTTCACTTCCAAATCAAATCCCTCTCTCCTACTTGATTGATCCAAGCAAGCTTACGTAATGATTCGATTGGTAATAGGAAACAAGATGCCCCTCAATCACTACATTACTGGGTTGATCTAGATCGATCTCTCTCTCTCTCTCTCTCCATGCACACGCCTGCATCCTTGTAAAATTCATACATTAGAATGAACTCAATTCTGTAATCTTGTTTCGGAGCCATAGGCTAGCATATTTAATATTCATGCACATATTGAACTTAAATTTTTCAAAAACTTAGAGGTAGTTCATCTACCACCACCTTTGGAGTGTTCCCATTGCCCAAGCATCCTATTCATCATGGCAAGCCTTGTCCATGGCTATAGATGTGGAAAGAAGAAAAATCCAGAATGACGATGAATGACCCCCAAATTCAATCAGGGGGTACCTTTTGGATTATGTTTCATTAAAAATCTATAACTTCTTATCTTATCTTATCTTTCTACTCCTTCAGGAAAGGTTTTAGAATGAGGAGGGAGAGGAGAAGCCACGTGGAGGAAGAGGAGGGCAAGGAGAGCTGCCACATGGAAGGAGATGAAAGCAAGAGAGCTACCACATGGAAGGGAGGTGGAAGGAGATGAGAGCAAGGAGAAAGCCTCCCTCCCTCCTGAGTCCTGAGCTGATTGGAAGTGCGAGCCTCGATCGTGGAGAGCTTAGAGCTGCATACTCGTAGAGATCTACGAGCCACCATATTGGAGAGCCTCGAATTGCGAGCACAATGGGTCGGATAGCTCTGAGTCAGATTGTCAGGTAAGGCGGTCCCTCCCTATTCGTGACTCCTCAGTCCTTTCTCCACACTTTGCCGTTCCAGCTCCAGAGTACTCGTATCTCTATCCAAGACGTCAATGCCCCAACGCTATCGCTGTTCAATCCAGCTCTCCCCGGACTGCGTCGCCTCTAGGTCCATCATTTTTTTTCTACGTTTGGATTTAAAAATTCTTTATTCCTGACAATCCGCCATCATCACATGCACTATCGTCCACCCTACTCCGGTCATCTCCCATCGACAGCCTATATAGTAGCTCCTCCTACGTAGCCTTACGTCTTCCACAACTCACGATCGCTGCCAAGAGCCCAAGAATGTTAATGTGGCACTTTGCAAGCATTGGAAGTGCCAGCACGTTGTGAAGTATACTTCAACTACATGCGAGCAAAAGCAGACACCATCGGTGCTCTCAAGCTTTTTGCTAGCGCAGTAGCAGCACCCAGCAGGCAGCCGCAAATGTATGAAAAAAGACGTGTTGTATGAACAAATCTTTTGCACAATAGCAAGAACTGGCATCTTGTAATGCTTCCAAATATTGTTCGACAGTTTGCAAATTGTGGGTAAGGTGTTGGAAAAGTCGTGATCCAAAGAATTTTTGACCCCATTCCTCTTGTTGGAAGAGAGGCATTTCTAAACATTGTGATCAATCATTTTCCTTAATGCTTCTGGTGTGATATGAAATTGCAACATAGAAGATATGCACATAAATATGCACTTGTTTTGTGGACACAATCTAAAGAAGTTTGTGTCCATGTGTAGCTATTTGGTTTGGCATTTATTTTCCATTTGCATGAGTTGAATTTGTAGGTATGTGTCAATTTGTAGAGCTTGCCGGAAGATTTTGTTTCCAAATGAAGACAGTAAATTTTTGAGATATATACATGTTTTGGAAGATTTTGTTTCTAGAATGAAGAGATTACATTATTGTGATATATACATGTTTTTCTGAGATTGGGATTGAGTTTGTAATTGCACATGAAATCTTTGAGTGTAGAAAATGTGGTATAGGAATTTGGAAATTGTAATGATAGTGTAGTTTGGCAAAGAACGGTACGCACTGGAATCTTTTTAGTTTAACAAAGTAGGGGCTGCACAAGTTCGAGACAAGAATGTTTTTTTCCATAGGATGCATGTACATTCTACATGAAATGTTGACCATTTACGTATGTAAACCGTAGTATCTATTACGAACTCACATGTAGTGAACTTTCTACTCTGTTTTGAACAATGGAAAGATATACATAGGAGGGGAAGCAAAGGGCATTGAGAGCTCTCCTAGTGGGTTGCGCTAACCATGTGCCGTGGAGGTTATTGCTCGAAATGTCATAGACAACAACGTTGGGGAGCCTGAACCATGCCAAGAGAAAATCAGAAATGGTGCCAACTTCATCACTGCCAACACCCCATCCATGAGAGCCTTAGAAGAGCTATGAGGCCCATAGCTCATTGGCGTAAACATTGTCCAGTTACCTTTGCAATCCAAAGTTTGCCCTACCTACTCCTACATGAAATACGAACTTTGGCCAAGGCTGGGCAATAGGGAAATGACTAGAATCTCCCAAACTAAGATCCAAAAACTCCCAAGCGTGGAGGGAACTGAGTGGTCATTTGAATACATCCTCTTGCACCTGTAACTCAAGAGCAATCATGTCAAGCTGGGACTCTACATACACTTACTACACACGGGCCTTATTTCGACGGCTAAGCACCAACATTTAGTGCATGAGGGGCGCTAATCGTCGATATGCAAAGCGGGTTTTAAAAGTGTCACTATATAGCGACACTTGCCAGACTTGTATAAGGTCATTATATAGCGACATTTTACCGAAAGTATTCCATACTAACCTTTACAGATAGTTATACCCAATGACAAAAAAAATTATGTTCATATATGCTTGATCCTTTGAAAGAATAAAAGTACAAGAGCATATACATCAAGTTTGAAGCTCATATATTCATGTCCAAGTTTGAGATGAAAAAAATCAATGAAGAGCATTTACATCAATGGCTTCATCCTAAGCCAAGTCTAGTGCGCCAAACAGTCTATCTGCAACTCTATACTAAGTTGATCTCCTATATCATCATCGTACTCTAGTATCGTACGTTCACCTAAGACTTGATCATCTTCTTCAATAAAGTCGGGTGATTCTTGATGATCGTCATCTTCTTCCTCAATATCATGATCTCCATCTTCCTCCCGTACGATGTCATTATGCACATCTTTCTCTTGGCTCATATTGTGATCTTCATCTTCTTTGCTAGATCCATCTGGATCAATTGGATCCGGCATTGGTAGTGGCATCTCCATATCCACATCTCTATCTTCAAAAATTTGCTTACTTCATGGTGCAACTTGGATCACGTACCACCATCTTGGATCAGAATGATCTGGATGAAAAACCACCTATATTGAAGATGGGTGCCAAATGCCATCAATAGGATGAAATTATGCTTAAGTACATGTACCAATTGATATTTAAACATGAAAGATTCAATTAATAAGAGTGCATTTATGTATGGGAGCACTGGCCTCCTATCCAATTATTTATTTGGTCAGGTATGTGATTTTTGCTCCCTTCTATGTCTCAATGCTACTATTTTTTTGCATATGGTTCATAGGAGGTCGATTTGGAGAGGCTCTCTAGATCTCTTATATGCATTCACATTAAGAAATTAGAAAGGTTTTAGAATATGGTTCGATGCATATATGATTCACTGCATGTATAGTTCAATACATATGGCGATTGGAATCATGAGTTGTATGCTATGAAGAAACCTAATAGACATGAGCATCAAGGGACCATTCAAGAGGAGGTAGCTCAGATTTTGACGGAGCTGGCTTGGAAAGATACAATTCAATGATCCTAGTTTGGACTAGTTTGAACTCATTGAATTGTTCAGCCTTGGCTTTGCGGCGATATCCTCCTTCAACTTTCTTATGGGATCTTCTACTATTATTCAACTTTGGAGTTTCAACTTTGGAAAGCTTGATCGCCATTAGGGCATGCATAATGGCTAAGTCATTGTCAAAGACTTGATCTTTAAATTAAGCATTGTCAGCCTCAGTTTCAAGGTCCCAAGGAAAATATGAGTCATTATTGGTATGGGTACCGTCTTCAAGTTCATTATTCCACTCGAGGTCAGCCATAAAGAATGGCACCTCTAGATCGATTGTTTCTTCATGTGTGAGTGGAAGATCTACTTGTATGACCCTAGCATCTATCTGTAAGAAGATGGGGTCTAATGAATGGCAGTTGTCAATGGTTGCCAATGTTTGTATCCAATTATTGACATTTCTTTGTGTATCACCCGCTATGGCATGCTATTGTAGGGGAGCTAATTTGCTTGAGATCGTCATTGAAGAGGTTTCATCCAATGCTCTAGGCACAATTGGTTTTATTGCTTTTGTCCCCACATTCAGACTGACTACGGTGTCGTGATTTTGGATTGTTAATCTATCAGTTCCCAAATCTGATGCTTCACACAACAAAGGACGTCCCAGCAAGATTTGATAGGATTTCTTGGGGGGATCCAAGATTGTGAATTTAAGGGAAAAGTGAACTCCTGTGACTTTTGTTGACATGCCATTCACTATTCCCAAGGGTTTTGCCCGTGAATCATCGACAAGGCGTATGTTGAAATTAGCCTTTTGCATTGCTGGGAGACCCCATTCATCATAGAACTCCTTGGATAGGAAATTTACACTTGCTCCACCATCCACTATGGCTTGGACTTCATCATATGCCTTGTGGATAAAAGGCACAGTGATGTTGCATATGTCATCTCTCTCACCCATCTGCATAGAGATATCTTATATGTATTCAATAGGTGGAGGGGAATTTTTGAGTTCAATCCATCCTTTGAAACTCTCCCAGAGATTGGGGCAATTCTATAATAGGATTCATTAGGGGAGGTTTGAGGTCTCAAAAGGGCCTCATAAGGAATAGATTAAGGAAGAGATTAAGTTAAGAAAAAGTGACCTACTATGGTAACCCAAGGGTATAAGGGGACCCCTGGCATTTACTAAGCTAACATGGGTCATCTTGGCCCTGGATGGAGGATGGATCAAGGGGCCTTGGATAGGGCCAAGGTTGACTTTAGTGGCCTCCAAATGTGACAAGGGGAAGGCCTAATAAAGAGGGATAATGCGCTTCATTGTAGGCCATTAGATCTATTCAGGAACTATGGTGGAGTTGGAGATGCTTCATGAAGGGCTAGGATTGAGGCGCTCCATGGAGGGTGGAGATCACAAGATCAAGATGGATGGACGGGATTGAAGTGCCATATTGGATGGCCCGAATTGAAGCGCCTCTTTCTCTCACCTCCTCTCTTGGATATTGAAGTGCCTTTTGCATCCATCCCCTCCCTTGGATCCATCCCTTGATTTATGGCTGAGATTGAAGCGCTTTTTTCTCTCATCTCCTCCCTTGGATACACCCCTTGATCTATGGCCTAGATTGAAGCACACTTTCCTCTCATCCCCTCCCTTGGATCTACCCCTTTATCTAATGGCTGGGAGTGATCTACCATAAATTTGAATGTGACCCTTGGATTAGAGACTAGATCAATGGCTAGGAGTGAGGACCATGGGTGAGAGGTCTCCCCACCCATAAATGTACAACATGTCCTTTTGTACACCTCAATGTACCATTGTCCCACACAAAGGAGCACTCTCATTGGTACACTTCAAATCCCTCTCTAATCCCTTGAAATTAGGAAACACTAATTGGAGGCCCTTTTTAGACCCCAAATCTCCCCCAATGCCAATGGGAATTGACACAGGGCAACTTAGAATGCTAGAGAGTGCAGCTCCTTCAAGTTAGCATGGCGATACATTATGTTGCGAGTTTTGTTGTTGGAATAGAGGCTCAAGTATAGTATTAATACTCGATGGGGCCAAGTCTGGGATTGGATCTTGTGCTTGCTTCTCAGTCTCAAATTGAGCTTGTTCCTTTTGTACCCATTGTTGAAGGGCTTGAAATCAAGCCTTCTCCACTTTTGCATTTGGTTATGGAGCTGCTTTTATTTAAGGTCGGGAGCCGATGTGGATGAGCTTGGCTGCTCATTGCTTGGTGAAGGTAGAGGCACTTGTGCTTTTTTTTTAAGAAGCTATCTTGATTGAATTGGAATATTAGGGTCCTTGGTGGCCTCTTTTTGCTGGCATGTAATTACATTCACACGTTGTGATATTACGCTTACTGGCCCTAGACTTTGATGATCCACCCCAATAATGTTGATTGGGACATCAAGCTTAGCCTCAGTTTGTTGTGGCACCTTATTTTTCATGGGACAATCCATCCAAGCATGGCCTATGCCATAATCTCTGCAGAGTGGTTGGAAAGTAGCGAGACTACCACGATGAGGGCACTCTACGATCCGGTGATTTTCTCAACAACCATAGCACATTGGCACTCGATATGTGCTAGGTCGAACTTGATTTGCAAAGACTAGTATTAAACCTTCTGCGCCATCTACATACTACATTGGGTACTCGACTTTATACTTGAATGGTGAATCCACTTCCTCGACTTGAAGTTGTTGTAGTGGAACTGTCGGAGGAGCTAGATTCGGCGCTCTTGGATATGGTCATGGATTTGGATTCGTGAGTAATTGTGGGACTTGTGTCTGAATGGGAACAAGATTCAACCTCAGAGCTAGGAGCGCTTGTGCAAGTATCGGTTGTCTGTACACTAGTATGGGTGCCAGTTGGTATTGTTGAGGTCGAGGCGTGTTGTTGTGCATATTGAAAATGCAACTATTTTCATCATGGCCACCGACTACATAGATATGGCACCACAACTTTGGCGGTGGATTTGCTTGTGTAGTGATACTAGCTCTTAGAACCAGTCATTCATTTGCTATATGCAGTGTGGGCATCATACATTTTCTTGCCGTGGATAAGTCGTGAAGCTTTCATGGCCTGCATCATTTCTTCTTTTAGCTTCATGTCATGGCCTCTAGGCGATCTTCATTAGATGTTTCAGCATTGGACTTGGATTTTCCCTTTTTAGAGTGCTTATCTCATGCACTGGATCTTCCATCATCACTGCTGGTGTCAGAGTCGGTCATGCCATCCTCGATGTCAATGGTTGCCGCATGAGGAGTACTGAATGTTTCGTAACTGCTAATCTTTTTCATGTCTTTGCAGATCTTCTTCCTTAGGCCTGCAATGAACCAGGCTGTGAGGTACTTAGCATCAGGGCGTGGGTCACATTTGGTAATTAATCGTTTCATCTTGCCCAAGTACGTGTGTACATCTTCTCATCGACCTTGTTTAAGCTTGCTTAGTTGAAGAGCGAGATCATCTTGTAGTCTCTCCATTTGAAAGCACGTCTTGAATTCAGTTTGCAGCAGGTCCCATGTGGCTCTTTCTTCCACTAAGAGGTCTAGGTACCATTCTGAGGCTTCATCGGTTAAGGCCATGGGAAACCAGGTGACCTTGGTTTTCCACCCACTCGGCATGCGGCATCAAAATGCTAGAGGAATCGGGTTGGATCGCCCCTACCATTATATTTGGGAAGTTTGAGTTTGCCCAAGGGGTGCCTGTTTTGATTATTATTATTGTTGCCAAAATTTTTGCGATTGTTAAAAAAATTGTTCCCCTCTTCAAGTTCAAGATTCGAATCATCGCGATGGCACTCGGCCATGTCATATTGTGGAGAAATCAAAGGGATTTCTTGAATTTCAGGGGGGTTAATTGGGGTAGAGGTTTGTTGGAGGCATTGGCCACAGCGGATTGTATGCAAATTTGGTGAGCGTTGGTGTCAGAGGCATTGGTCGGAGTGTAACTAAATGCAGACTTGGCGAGAGGTGGAATGGGTGTCTCTGTCGCAAGTGCGGTTGTTGATGTAGTTGTGTTATGAGGGTTAGAGATGTGTTAGTGTTGTAGAGACCGTCATGTTAATAATATGCCTAGGATTTTCCCATGTGTGTAGGAAAATGTGCCAGTGCAGACGGATCGTCAATTGGAGGTCACGGCGGAAATGTATGAGCAAATTAGTGCAAAAAGGGACCCACACGTGGGTGCAAATTAATGAGTTCTAGGGATTCCAAAATGGTGTGCAATGGGCTGGAAAATTGCCCCGTAGAGTGGTCTTTCCGTGTGTGAAATCGTGGCTCAAACGCGATCCAACTTGGCCACCAAACAAGCAAGATACGAAGGGTTAAAGTGCGGGTAAAATGTGGCCTTTTTGTGTGTGTGTGGGGGGGGGGGGGGGAGTCCCTTGGTCTAAAGTGTGGTGTGAATGTGATTTAAGTCAGGGAGAGTAACTGACACTCAATTCAATTACTCTAACCTAACTGATGGTGGTTAGCTACAATTAGTTCAGTTACTCTAACCTGGCTAACTACTAATCACAGTTAGTTAAACTAACTTCAATTAGTCTACTAATTGAATTGTAGTTAGTATGAAAGCTAAGCTCTAAGCTAAAATTAAGTTAAAACTAACCTATGCTAAACTAACCTAAGGTAATTCTAACCTAACCTAGGTTAGGACTAACCCTATAACTAGGGTCAATTTAGGGGGTTTTTTTTTTTAAGAGGGTGGGGGGGTGGCGGCCAGTGACAGCTGAGTGGGAGGAGGGGGGGTTGTCGCAACCGAGGGGGAGGGCCAAAGGGGAGTGGGGAGAGAGGGGTGGAGAGGGGGGGGGGGGGAGAGGGAGGGGGGTGAAAAAAAGTGAGGGGGGGGATGGGGTGGTGGGGAGAGAGGGGTGGAAAAAAGGGGGGTGGTGGGGATGGAGAGGGGTGGTGGGGAGAGAGGGCTAGAGGGGAGGGGGGGGGAAGGGGAAGGGGGGGGGATGGAGGGGTGGTGGGGATGGAAGGGGGGGGGAATGGGGGGGGGGCGTATGAGGGGGGGGGAGGGGGGGGAATGGGGGGGGGGGGTGGCAAGGGGGGAAGAGGGGGGGTGGAGGGGTGGTGGAGGGGGGGGTGGAGGGGGGTGGTGGAGAGAGAGGGGGGTGGTGCAAACTTGACAGATAAGAAACTTTGACAGGAATTCAAAGGAAGGAGAAGATGGTCACCTTAACGCACTCCAAGACTTTCTTGATGTAACAGGATTGTTGAGGGCGAATGGATGGTGGGTGGATGGCTAGGTTGTCACTGCAAGAAGGGCTTGAAATAACTCACCGTGTGAGGATGGGAGTAGGGTGGTGGTCTATGGAGAGGGAGGAGGGTCTTGTGTAGGGTGGGGAAGAGGATGGAGGCTAGATGTGAAAGAAGTAGAACGAGGGGGTGAAGTGGGTTTTTTATAGGAATGGGTGTAGGGTTAGGGTCAAACCCTAAACTCTTCCTGGGCCATAACTTTTCATGGTTAGCTCAGATCGCTCTTCTGTAAAAAGGTGAAATGTTTGAAAATGTGATCTCTACCCATTTGTGTCAATTATCTAGCTTGATTTGTTATTCAAGTGGCTTGTTTTTTAGGATGGGAGTAGGGTGGTGGTCTATGGAGAGGGAGGAGGGTCTTGCGTAGGGCTCGGAATGGGGAAGAGGATGGAGGCTAGATGTGAAAGAAGTAGAATGAAGGGGTGGAGTGGGTTTTTATAGGAATGGGTGTAGGGTTAGGGTCGAACCCTAAACTCTTCCCGGGCCATAACTTTTCATGGTTAGCTCGAGTCGCTCTCCTGTAAAGAGGTGAAATGTTTGAAAATGTGAGCTCTACCCATTTGTGTCCATTATCTAGCTTGATTTGTTCTTCAAGTGGCTTGTTTTTAAGAAATAAAGAAAATTTCCTAAGGTAGTAACCCAAGTTTGATGCTTCGGGTCGATATGTTTGGCTAGAGTTGGAAAAAACTTTTACTCTCCTTGCCCTTGAGTGTTATGTTCATGAAAGTTCATAGTAGTTTGTTTTTTTTCACATCCTTGTGCATGTTTACTCGTTACTTGAGATGCTAGTCATCTCGACAGTTGTGCCAAATGTTGGCTCTTTCCCACGGCTCCCACAAGAAGAGCAAGGTATTCTCAGTATGCAGGGTTCCGAGGCTTTTTGTCACCTATAGAAATATCGGTGTTGTCGTTTGTAGTATAAGTGTAGTTTAGGATCTCGGGTCATATTCCGGTGAGAGACGTAGGCTTAAGTGTGGTAAGCAAACATAATGCATGCATGTGTGAAAGGAACATGCATCATCATGGTTGGGGTAATGAATGCTTTTGCCTTCATTAGGGGTTGAAGGGTTTAGGAGAAGTTTAAGGGTTAGAGGGAGGTTCAAGGTTTAAAAGGGGGTTCCAAGGTTCAGAGAGAGGTTCTAGAGTTTAGAAGAGGTTCAAGGGTTAGAACGAGGATCCAAGGTTCAGGATAGAGTACATGGTGGAGAACTCATCTCCCTCGTAGGTCATGGAGGTCAAGGATTGAGGGACTAAAGGTTTAGGGGAGGTGTGGGAGAGGAAGAAGGTGTATGAGCATGGGGGGGAAAGGAGAGAGAGGAGAAGGAAGGAGCAGGGAGGAGGAGGAGGGAGGAGCAGGGAGGAGGAGGAAGGAGGAGGAGAACACTACAAGGCATAGGCCATTTTCCGACGGAAATACCGACGCTTTTTACATTAAAAAATTTTTTTTTCACGGGCGCAAAGGTCGCTATAAAAGTCGTTAAAATCGTCGGAAAAGGAGCGTCGCTATAAACCGTCGCTATATAGCGATGCTGCTAATCGTCGCTATATAGCGACGATGACAAACGTCGCTATATAGTGACACTGTTAATCGTCGCTATATAGCGACACTGGTAAACGTCGCTATATAGCGACGATTAACAGAAGTAAAAAAAAAGGGTTAGTGGGGCTAAACAGGGCTTCCTTTTGGCCCTGTTTAGCCCCACTAATCCTTTTTTTTTTTTGTAATTACAAAAGAAAGTTTTTTATAACAAAATTTCCCTTGCTTACAGGGTGATACAAAATTGTTCTTGTGAACGATGAGGAAGAAATGCATATACATATACAACTGTGTTTGTAACAAAATTACCTTGTGAAAGGGCGATACAAAATTGCTCAAACGAGCGGATATACAAAATGCTACTACCACTACTCATCCGAATCTGAATCCGAATCGTCTTGTTGGCCCGTTCCTTGGTCCTCGACACCTGCGTCTTCTCCCTCGTCCCCGACACCTGCGTCTTCTCCCTCGTCCTCGACACCTGCGTCCAATCCTTGCCCCTGTTGATCGCTCGTCTCCGATGATGGGACGCTTGAGCTTTGACCCTAAGAGTGAACCATATAAATCGAAAATTAGATTGGAACTTAAATTAAA
This sequence comes from Dipteris shenzhenensis, assembly GCF_047967505.1. Classification (NCBI taxonomy): domain Eukaryota; kingdom Viridiplantae; phylum Streptophyta; class Polypodiopsida; order Gleicheniales; family Dipteridaceae; genus Dipteris; species Dipteris shenzhenensis. The sequence continues at coordinate 46,689,662 of NC_141617.1, forward strand.
AAGTGAGATTACAAGTAGGAGTAAACTTATACCGTGCGAGCAGCCACCTCAGCCCAATCGACTGTCGCTCCCATTGCCTCTTGCTCAATGAACCACGGCTTTGTTCCTATCCGAAATGCGCGCCGCATCTCTGCATCCGTAGGAAGATGACCCATCGCAGCTTGCTGTGGATCCAATTTACGAGAGTTAGAGGTAGCTAAAGTGCATGTAATATGTAAGTAAAACAAATAGAACAATACATTAAATGGGAAGAAGTAGACTTACCACGGTTGCCTCGAATGCATACCGTCCGCCTGCACCAAAGTGCGAAGTACCTACGACATCCAGCCATCTCTTCGCAGCCCTCCTCTGACCCTCGAACATTTCGGGATGGTCCCTATGTTGCTTCTTGAAGTACTTCCAATCAGCTTTGTCTGCCCAGCTGGGTTTAGCCAACCCCTTTGTAATGGAAGTACGCAAGGTTAATCTGCGATGCTTTAGGACCAAACCCATGCGCTCGAGCATATAATTGTTATTAAACTCCACATTTGGCGGATTAGGGTATCTTTGTTTTAACTCATCGATCACCGCCTGCTTCTTTTGGGCATCTTGATACCGCCAATCGATATTTATGCCGCTCTTGAAGTGATGACTCATCAACCTCCTCATGGCGGCCATCACTGCTTTGCCCTTTTTGTCTTCTATTATCTCTCCGGCAGATGTGATTTGATAGGAGAGATCCCCTGATGAGTAAGGGGACTGATGGTAGCAGAGTCTGAAGGAGTGGAAGCTGCGCGACCGCTTCCGGATCGAGGAGTAGCTGTGGGAGTAGGAGAGGGAAAGGGACCTGACTGATACTGTGTCTCCGGACCAAGTGGAGACCTAAAGGAGCGTGAGTGTGCTGACTCGTCTACATCTCCTGAGTTAACACAACATGAGCTGCCCATCCTACTCTTCCTTCCCTTGCGGGAGGCATGCGCAGGTGATGATCCCGCGGTCGAAGGGGCGCGAGGGGATGGCTGGGCAGTACGTCCACCCGTCGGTGTAGGGGAAGGAATTGCAGAGGTCCTCTGAGAGAGCAGAGAGAAGAATCTCGCTGCCTCCTCATCGCTCATCTGCGCTACAAACTCGTCGGGAGTCCCGACAAAGCCATGCGCGGCTAGCAAAGGAGTCCCCTGAGGGGTAGTCGCAGTGCTACGTGGAAGAGGGGTCAGACCAGGGGTAGTCACAGTGCTAGGACCGAGAGGAGTCGGACCAGGGGTAGTCCTCGGGGTAGTCGCCTGAGAGGAATCAAAGTCCTCTGGAGCATATAGATCATGAGCTCTCCTCCTGCGAGGCTGTCCGTACTCGTCGGATGAGCGACGTGATCCCATGTCTAACATAGACACAAACACGAAAACAAAAAACAAAAAACAAACATGAGCATTCTCATAGGCATAGGCATAGGCAAGAAGAAAGAAGAGGGAAAGGAAAGAAGAGGGAAAGGAAAGAGGGAAAGAAGAGGGAAAGATAAGAGGGAAAGAAGATGTAAAGGAAAGAAAAGAATGAGAATGAGGAAATAGAGAATGAGAGAAGGGGGAAATAGAGAAGGGGAAAGAGATGAGGGAAAATAGAGAAGGAGAGAAGGGGGAAATGAGAGGGGGAAATAGAGTGGGAAATAGAGAATGAGCTTATGCAAAAATAGAGAATGAGCTTATGCTTCTCTCATTAACTATTTCCGCATAAGCATGAGCTTATGCGGAAACTTAAGCATAAGCTCATGCTCATGCATGAGCAGTGGCAGGAATGAATGTTTGAAACGTTTTGGAAGAGAGAGAATAGGAAGAGAGTTGGTTAGGAAGTCAAAGTTTGGGCCAAATGGTTGAACCAAATGGAAAACGTGAGCATAGCCCTAGCTAGGGGATAGTTTGCCATGGGAGGAAAACAAGGCGGCCTGACATGGTCAAGGAAGGCTTGCCAAAGATAATTTTTTATTGTGCAGCACCAGTGACATTTTTTGGGGTATTTTGGAAAAATTTTGAAATTTCCCCTAGATTTGGGGAGTCTCTATTCCAGAGAAGCTCACATGGCATAATCTCCTTAATGGATACCATATCCCCTTATCCAAGCCTCTAATATTTTAGTAATTCTCCAAAGGGCCCCTTTTTTAGTACAAATTTCATGTAATGATTTCAAATAGATGGGCTTGTGGTAAGGCATTTTCATGAATGAAGTTTTTCCAAATCATTGTTGCCACAACAGTTGAGGATCCTATTTTGGGCCTTCCTATCTTACCACCCACGAATGCTACATTTTTCTCCATCCTTTGCTTTATTATCCAAATCCCAATATGTGCCATGTGACAATCCTGTAATAATGCAATATGCATTATTGTTTGCAAATACTTTTTCCATTTATAATAGGCTTTATCTTTTGACATGAACTTGGCCTTTTCTTGTCATTTACAAGAAAGCAAGAGAGGTGAGTCCTACCATTCTAGATTTTAAATTGCATCCTTAAAATAGCTCTTTTATTTGCATGATTATTCATCATAACAGAAAAATCTATATTTTTTACACTTCTTTCTAGTTTAGCCTTCAACATCATAAATGATAAATGAAATCTATGAAAATTTGTCAAATTTGTACTAGATTTTATTCTTTGTCATGACCTTATAACATGAAGACTAACGTCACCTATGGACAAGGGAAGAATGCTATTTTAGAGCTATATCTTTGTACATAGGTGGTTTTGCATGGATCCTTTCTCTCATGTCAAGCTGCTATGTCTATGCAAGGACAACAAGCTATGTCAAGGACTATGGACATTATGTCCCATAAAAGCAAATCAACATTAAAAAATACAACACCCTCCATTGACTTACAAGATGTCTACTTTCTCTGATGTTATAATGAAATTACCATGTGAATATTAAAGCCTTTGTAGAGTACCCATAGATTAATGGAAAAAATTACTATCAAAATTTTGAATGAAATCAAATTACCAAGTAAACATCATTGCTATATTTGAAGTGTAAAAAATTATAGATTTGTGAGAGACCCAAATTTTATTTTGCAATAATTTAGAAATATTGAATTTTTAAAAATTTTAAGGAAACATCAAAGCAAGCTTCAACCTTGAAGTTTCAATTACGTGACTTCCCTTTTATGTGGGTGTCAACTCATATTGAATTAAAGAACCCAATAAACCTTCCTCAAAGATAAGTCAAAAGGATATCAGCTTGTCAAAAATGCAGCTAAAGAAGGTAGATCATTCAAAATGCTAGCATTAATACTAGAATATCATGCAATGTTAGTAGATTGTCAACTAATGCAACTAAAATTATGGCATAAAAGATAGGGACATGCTAACTTTAGAAGTTTGGAATTTTGAGGCTTACATTTCTTCGAAAGGTTTGTGAAGCATGTTTTTTTGGGAAGCAAGCCAAAACCAACTTTGGAAAAGCACAACTAGAGCAAGAAGGACTCTTGACTTGGTATGCTCTAATGTATCGAAATTATGCACAAAATAGAAGGGTGAGTGGACCATTTTATTAAAGAAAAATTTATTGATGGCAACAACAAATATAATTTCTAAAATCAAGGCCAGAAGTCCTCGACAAATTAAGAGAATTCAAAGCCATGGTAGGAAACCAAATAAGCAGAAAAAAGCAAATGGTAGAATTCAAAGCCATGGTAGGAATCCAAATAGGTAAAAAAAGCAAAGTCATGAGGTTAGACAAAGGAGTCGAATAGATGTCTTAAGAAGTTAATGAAAATTTGCAAGTACCATGAATCAAAAGAAACTTTACTTGACCTAATACACCATAGCAAAAATGCAAGTGTAGAATGAAAGAACATAACACTACTAAACATTACTAGAGCAATGCTTAATGCTATGAAAAGTTCCATTAGCACATCCAATTATTTGGTGAACAGGATACCTACCAAACTTGTATAAGCTAAAACATTGTATGAACTTGTACAAGGTAAAACATTATATGAAGCATTAACAGGTTACAAGCCAAAAATTAGGCATCCCATAGTTTTTGGATGCATTGAATATCTTCATTTACATGACAACCACAAAAGGAAAGTTGATCTAAAATCAAAAAATGCATACTATGAACAAATCAAAGCTTATAAGATTTATGATCCAATTAACAAGAAAACTACAATCTCTAGAGATTTTGTGTTGAATGAAAAATTAGAGTGGAAAACTTTCACATTACAAGAAACGATAGTACAATAAAAGAAGATATGGAAGAGCTACCAGGACAAGAGAAAAGAAACAACCTGCAAGGGAGACTTGTATTAGGGAAATTGGTCCAAGTTAAAACAACAAATTATGCTCTTATGATGAGAACTATGTTAAAAAAAAGGCCAATGTATTTTGAAGATGCAATTTAGTAGCCAAAATTATAAAAAGCAATGGATGAAGAAAATGGATGCATTGTATACAAACAACACATGGTAACTTTATAATTCTCCACCAAGAAATAAGGCGACTGCAAACAAGGTTAAGTATATTGCAAATGGCAGCATTGATAGACATAAATCAAGTCTCGTTGCAAAAGGATTTCACGACCATATGGACAAGATTATGAAGAAACATATGCTCCTATGAACAAAATAGATTCTGTTAGATATTTGGTTTCATTAGCAACCATCAGCCAAATGGGATATGCATCAGTAGATGTCAACAATTCATTTTTGAATGACTATTTGGATGAAGATATTTCCATGAAACAACCATGGAATATGTAAAACTAGAAAATCAAATCAATTACATAGACTAAAGAAGATTCTCTATGATTTGAGACAAGCTCCAAGAAGTTGGTGTAGTAGAATTGTGAATATTTTGCTAATCTTGGATACACAAAGTCTTATGCAAATCATACATGTATGTAGGATGATCTAATGGCCATAAAAAGTAATGAAAATCATCAGCAATATGAAACAATATCTAATTTTAGAGTTTCAAGTGAAACAAGATCTAATTTTGGAGTTTCAAGTAAAAGATCTTGGACTCAAGCATTATTACCTACGCATACAATTCATTATTGCCTAGGCATAGAATTTTAAACTCATGCATGATTGACTAGGCACATATTTTTGGATAGATTCATAAAGAACATGGGTTAATACAAACATGCATATACTCTATTGAAAAAATTCCATATGCAAGAATGCAAATTTGTAGCTATACCTATGGAAAAATATTAACAAAAGAAGAAGAAAATCCTACAATCAATGACAAAAACTACAGACAACTCACTATTCATTGATCCATTTTATAATCACAAGGCCATATATTGTTATGTGGTTAGCAATCTAGCTCAATTTATGTTAAATCCAAAACAAACACATTTGAATGCAACAAAAAGAGTTTTGACCTACATTAAGGCCACAAAATATCTTGGAATATAGAGGAACTCATACCAGTTTGCATGGATATTGTGATAGTGAATATGTTGGTGATTCATAAAACAAGAAGATCAACACAAGGATATGGCATTTTTATTAGCGCATGGTGTTATTTCTCGGTAATCAAATTTTTATTAGCGCATGGTGTTATTTCTTAAATAAACATACAACAATCTCTCTATTCTCAAGAGAAGCAAAATACAGAGCATTTAGAACAAGTGCATGTGAGCCGATTTGACTTAGAAGAATCTAGTGAGAGATACATTACTTTGATGAAACAAAGTCAAATACTACATTTATCATTGGATAGCTCAAACCCTAGCAATGAATCTAGTATTTCATTTAAAGACACAGCACCTTAGAGAACATTTCATCCATGAAAGAGTACTCAAACATCACACTCCAACAATGTGCAAACATTGGATAGCTCAAACCCTAGAAAAGAATCTAGTATTTCACGTAAAGACATAGCATATTGACGTTAGATAAAACTTCATCCATGAAAGAGTAGTCAAACATCACACTCCAACAATGTGCAAACAAAGATAATGTTGCAGATATTTTTTAAGAAATCGTCGGGAAAAGAGATTAAGAAACATTAACAAGATCTTGGTGTAACTTAGGTCTCCTTACTTGTAGTCTCACATTTACTACAAAAATTAATGGCATAGAATTTATTTCATGTTGCATTTGGATGCCCTTATGAATGCATGGTATTTGCACTATGGGATGTCCAATGGCACTCTAAAAAATATGAAATGATACTAGAAGTTTAGCACATAATAACATTGACTAGTTTCATGGAACTCATTGTTCTTCATTGACATGTATTTTCCTATGGCACACGATTGGGGCTGGCAAAAGACCCCTTAAATTTAGCATATTAACATACCCAAATATGTGGATATGTACCTAAAATGAAGTAGGTGTTAACACAGACTATTCTTGAATACCTATTGTCCTTCATTACCTCAAGGACAAAACTTACACACACACATATGTATGTATGGATGTACATGTGTACATGTTGGATAAATTGATGTTTAGGGGACACACTTATGGACATGGTCATGTGGTGTGTGTGTGCCAGTGAGCTAGTGCTTGTGTAGGACATGGTGTGAGTGCTAGTGAGCACCATGGTAGGTGTGTCAGGTGACTCATTTGTTAGGTGTCACCCATCTAGGTGTGATTGAGATAAGTAAGGGACTTGGTGGCCAGTTTGATGGAGGACTTGGGGGTGTTATTGATGGAGACAATCAGGGAGATAATCATGGATCTGGAGCCACCTACTCAGGGGCATTCCACTATATGTAACTCTACTCATAAATGAAATCATACTTGCTATTGCTCTCAATTGCTCACTTGCTCACTTGTTCTTTCCTCATTGCTTCCTCCATGTATTCACACGTGGTATCAGAGCCTGGTTGACTGAGGCTTGACTTTGCTGCCACGTGGTCATCCCTACTAAGCTCCATTCTTGCTTCCATGGTGTCTTCTCCTTTGCCCACGATTTTGCAAGAGCAAATACTCAGCATCCGACTGATGGATTGAGAAATCCTTCAAGCTGGAGATTGCTCATGACTGGGCGACCTTTCTGACTGAAGGGATCTCCCCAAATCGTCGTCGATTTCGTGTGTCGCTTCCTCTTCTTCATGGCAGGATTTCTACAATGCTGACTGTATACCTAAACCATTCTCAAATTCCTCTAATAGGAGGCTGGGCAACCCCAAGGGCTACCTCTTGATGGAATTTCATCTCTGTTGGTGAAGTATTCGGGTCACCAAGTGACATGGCACGATTCTGAGCGAATGCTTTCTGCTGCTAATGGGCGACTACAAGGGCAATCTTTTCCACTCAAAATCCCTCTGAATAATGCATGATAGCTCTCCAATTTTGGCCTCTAGCCTCTGATTTCTCAGTTTGGGAAAATTTGGGGGGTAATGGTTAAAGTTTGACTATTTCCTACAGTTGACCATCCAAAAGTTTGCTCATATATGTGTTTTAGTTCCCTGAACTCTGATTTCCAGAAATGCATTGAGTATCAACCTCGTATTTAATGTTATCATTGTTTTTGGTTTGATTCTCCAAACTCCTCAAAAAGATAATCAAATCTTGTAAGAGTTTAGACACTGCTTTCTACTGAAAGTAAGACCTACTCATTATGGATCCCTCAAAGGTGAAGGAAGAAAAGCCCAAGTACAAGATCATCAAGAAGACACCACCAAAGAGGCTATGGGAGAAACCCACTAGTTATTATTATGCTAAGCAATTAGGCTTCTCTGAATTTATGGCAAGCAATCTACACACATATGGAGGAGGAGATTTATTCTGCCCTAAAGAAGAGCAAGAAGATGTCATGAAGGACAAGGCCTTACGGGAAAAGGATCCAAGCAACAAGAAGTATGAAGTTACTATGATGATATGATTGCCACCAATAAGGGAGATTTCATCCAGGGGGCATTGACCCTATCCCCTAGTTTTATGTTGTGTTTGAGTCAATAAGGTGCTCTGCCATGGATAGTCCATCCTAAAATGATATGTTATTTCCATTTTAGTTAGTCATGTTTGTCTGCTTTGAGTCATATGTCCTATGGTGATACCCAAAGACACATATTCTAGGTGGACTCTCTTATTGTAAACCGAGGTAACCTGATTTGGAGTGAGATCATGGTGGAGCTAGGGTGTCCACATGAGTCTACTGCCGATGCAACTGGAGTGAGAACAAGGTCGGGGGCATGAAAACCATGTAGTATCCCATTGTCTACTGCCAGGGTAGAAGGTCATCAATTTAAGGGGGGGTATGTTGGATAAATTGATGTTTAGGGAACACACACTTATGGACATGGTCATGTGGTGTGTGTGTACCAGTGAGCTAGTGCTTGTGTAGGACATGGTGTGAGTGCTAGTGAGCACCATGGTAGGTGTGTCAGGTGACTCATCAGTTAGGTGTCACCCATCTAGGTGTGATTGAGATAAGTCAGGGACTTGGTGGCTAGTTTGATGGAGGTGTTACTGATGGAGACAATCACGGAGATAATCATGGATCTGGAGCCACCTACTCAGGGGCATTCCACTATATGTAACTCTACTCATGAATGAAATCATGCTTGCTATTACTCTCAATCGCTCACTTGCTCTTGCCTCATTGCTTCCTCCATGTATTCACAGTACATGACACATGTGTGTTTTTCCTATCAAACATCTATCCTACTATACTACTAGACCAGCTTTCAATGTCATAGTAAACAAACTGCAAACATCTACTATTGCCCTTTTCAAACACCTTGTGAGCGTAGTCCATTAATAAACAACTTCTCAATACCGCATAAGTGAGAATAAATTATTTCATACCATTCCTCTTAACAAGGTGTCAAAGTGAGAGTCTAATATTATACTCACATTTATACCAGTACATTTTAAAAGGTACAACGATATTGATGATTAGTCTCCAATAGAGAGTTCAATCTTATTTAGCAGTACTTGGAGAAAATCCATTGTAGAGTGCTCCTCGAAGTTACCAACAATGTGTCTTCATGCCTTAGATTTTCTAATGCAAACCTGATGGAGAGGTATGCCGACTCACCCTCATCCATCCACAAACATAGCACGTTAGAACATGTACACTATGAATTGTGGGACTGCAAGCTTCAATGCCGGCACACAGTTGTTATCCGTGTTACTTGATCTAGATTAGCATAATCAAAACCTAGCATTTTACTATTCAATAGTAATGAGAGGTGGGAAATTAAAGATATGAAGAAATGTGAATATAGATCAATCTTTTATTTAAAATACTTTCCTGTAAATTTTGATGATTGTAAGAATATTTATATAATCTAACGTGCATTATGACTGGTTATTAAATGAAATGGATGGTAACATGCTTGCTTGAATATCTATATGAAGACACAACCACAAGATTACATGATCTTTAAAGAAAAGAGAGTGTAAAAATTGAAAAACAACTATATGGTTTGAAACATGCACCCAAAGCATGGTATGCTACGATACATCAATGATTTTGTAAGCACTAGTTTTCAACCAATCAAACCCATCACTTTACATTAGAAAGGAACTAGACCTCTTGAACTAGTTCAAATACCATAACTACATCAGAAAACCACAATAAAATTGTTCTTATAGGTTCCTATGTAGATAATTTAATCAAACCTAGTTCTAACGGTCAAATCATTTGAAAAACATAAAAGACATGGGACAAGTATACTATTTGTAAGGAAATGCGGATTATAGAATTTTTCTTTCATAGCAAAATTACACCTAAAAAGTGCTAAAGCAATTATAGATGCGTGTTTGTAACCCAGGTCCAACACTGATGGCATGCAATATAACATTGTTAGCATGTGACAAATCTTCATTCATTGAAAAAGAATCTAAAATAAATGTCTCATGAGAACGTCTCATGCTCACTCATGTCAAGAACACAAGCAACAAAGGAGAGTAGAAAGTATAAAATCACCAAGGCGCACTAGGTAATGGCACAGTCTTAGTAACTTTTTTAGTAAAAATTGCTAAAAAGTGCATGTTATCATCAATTATTCACCTTTGTAATTCTTCCCAAAAGTCCTTAGTCATTCCAAAGCTTACTATATCCAATGGTCATTTGTAACTTTCAATGCCCACTACTCCATTAGAAAAAATGATCTAAGGATATCCACACCAAAATAATAATAATAATAATAATCATGAACTACTCCCACAAAATATACTAGTAAATGAATAGTGAAACTAGATGACTATGAGACTTTGCATGACCATTAATTCTATTATTCCATTAGTAAATGTATGGGGATAGCGTTACAAGCCAATCCAAAATTGTTCCGTTGCCACCTTTTATAGGAAAGCATATTACATATAAGTCAAACAATACACTAAGTTTCTCAAATAAAAATTTACATTAGCAAGCAAGAGATCACTTGCCTTTGAGCAAAGGCCCCCTTATAATAGTGCCTATAATCATGATTTTCTTAAGTACATTCTGAAGCTCAAAACAATCAAGGCGGGGGGAGGCGGCGAGGCAAATGAGAACTAATAAATTTAACCATTCCATGCGAGGATTTATGCGACCTAAACCATTCTAATGGTTTCAACACAAAAAAAAATGTTTGTGTCACTTTCAAAACTATATCAATCAATTTTAGAACCTTGAAACTGAGGCTGAAGTGGAAAGATTGATGGGAGATATTAATCAATCCATGAGCACTCACAAGAGTCTAACACATGTAGATAAAATTCTTGTGTGACAAGTTGTAATGCATCAACATGAATTGCATACAATGTAGATAAGATGCAACAAATCCTAATGTGACACAATGTAATGCATACAACATCTAATGTAGATAAGATCCAACAAATCCTAGTGTGACAAGTTGTAATTCATCAACATGAATTGCATAGAATGTTTAAAAATGGAAAATTTCGTCTCAAGTGAGTGAGTGAGCACGCGAGCGTGCGTGCATGCGTGCGTGTGAGAAAAAACTTTTAGGCATGTCTTCTAATACAAACCCTACAGAACAAAGTCAAGGTTGTGACGACAAAAGCTCAAGAGCCTAGAACTGTTATGCAAATGAAACTTTTGCATAGCTTTCCCATAAATAATAAAATTTTCCAAGATAGCAAAGCTTCTTCAATAATCCAAGTATCAATCAAGAGCCTATTATAAAAGGCTTCAAAAATAACATCGCCGAAGAGACACTAGCAAGCTCACATGCCTCTCATGAGCCTAAGAATCACGAATCTTGAAAGTGCTAACAAAATACTACGAAAGTAACGTCAAAGCAAAACCTAGCTCACTAGTTTAGAGAGGATGTAGTTGAACAGGCCTACTTAGAAAGGAGTGGTATTTACTACAAAAGCATGCATTGGACTCTCACACAATACGTTGGATATATGTGATACTTGAAACCTGACAAGCTAAGGCATCACAAGCAGATCTTAGTATAGATAGCTAGATTGCCTATACGAACTTATTTGTAAATGTGTAGACATGCACATGATCTCTCTCTCTCTCTCTCTCTCTCTCTCTCTCTCACACACGCTAAAAAGGAGAAAAAGTTAGCAACAACGATTTAATATGGCTGGAATTCAAACAATATTTATACCCATAACATCCATACTATTGGATACAATTCACTAAATGCTTGGGAACTCTCTCTCTCTCTCTCTCTCTCTCTCTCTCTCTCTCACACACACACACACACACTCAAAAGGAGAAAAAGTTAGCAACAAGGGTTTAATATGGCTCGAATTCAAACAATATTTATACCCATAACATCCATACTATTCAATACAATTCACTAAATGCTTGGGAACTAGGTAATATTAGGCCTTCCAAAGAGAAAATATCCAATGCACGACAAGCTAATGTGGCATCCAATCAATGCTTGCTAATCTTCGATGTTAATTCACTTTGGTAGGTGCTATTATTCACATTAAATATGTTGCATACTTGGGACCTAGGTAACAGGTGGCATCCAATTGTTATGTTATTCCATATCATTATCCTTTCAATCATGTTTATGTGCCTTATTCACAAACAAGCTCGGTATCTAAGAAGCTCCAAACAAAACGGACAATAGAACGAATCCCAAATTTGTGTTCTAGTAAATCATCCATGACATGTTCCATCACAGTAAAAACACCCTAGCTTCATTTTCTCCCCGTGGCATTTAGCACTTGGGAAAATCTTAAGATTCTACGAACATTTAAACTCCCAAGCTTATTCCCATCCTTTGAAGTTCTCAAATGCATTCAAAGACATAAAAGACAGCAAAACAATCAATTATAGCATTTTACAATCCATACAACCATCAAGTTTTATAGGAGTCAAGGAAATTAGCCAATACTCCTTCCTTCGAAGAAGGGTACATGTTTGAAGCCTAATCAAATATGAGATTTCTAAGAGACACAACAATCAACCCATCTACAACTACACTCCACACCACTATGTTTCATCTTCGTAGTGGTCGACATCTTATGCAACCAAGATACAACACCTTCATGCTATATGACCCCATTGGAATAGCTAAGTTACTACCATTCTTAGGGACAAGCTGAAAAACAAAGTTAAAGGAGGCAGGCGCAAAGGAAAAGGAGACACGACCATATGAATACTTGTAAGCTTGAGTGGAGAGCTGTCAATATTGGGGGGGGGGGGGGGGTAACAGTGTGCCATTCCTTACTACCTTTTCTCACTCTTGAGAGATGGTCAACATGCACAATAAGAGAATTCCACTTGATGTGTGTGTGAGAAACAAGTATCTTGTGCTACATGTCAGGGAAAATATTATGGCACCACACACAATCAAACACTAAATTGACAAGAAAAATGGGAGTATTTAAAATCAAGACGTGCGCACACACACATAACTTAGCATGAGTAGCCAGTATCTTGTGCTACATGTCAGGAAAAATATTATGACACCACACACAATCAAGCACTAAATTGACAAGAAAACTAGGAATATTTAAAATCAAGACGCGCGCACACACACACATAACTTACATAGCATTTAGCAATGCTATAAGGGATGTTTACCCGAACCCTAGCTAGACTCTCGCACCAATCCGCCAAAAAGCATTTTAAAATCTGCTATCATGCACCATTATCTAACATAAACAGAAAAACACACAAGACTGAAAGCCATCTGGTAGTGTTTTGCATCAAGCTTGTCCCATCAAGAGCTTATTAAAAAGTTTTGGTCATCTATATTCTACATGCAAAGGAATTATGGCATATCTAAACATATCGTATAAATTGAGGTTCACAAGAACATTTGGTGATACCCCCGAGATGTTTCTGTAGTGTCCTTAGTGGTGTCACTTTTGGATTCAAAGTTCTACATAACTTTCATCCTCATGTAAATTTGTCTACGTAAGAGTGTTGAGAATTGCTTCAGCCTCTCAATAATTAGGTTAGTCTAGCTAATTCTAAAGAGTCTCCCAAAACGGCTGCTATAAGCGAGTCTCAACTTACCGCTCAAGCCACCGACCAACTTTAAAATACATACCTTTGTAAGACTAGAATATGTCCAATCACCAATCATACAAATTTAGATTTTTTATTGTTCTAAAGACCAAAAATCTACACAAAAAATAAAAGTAAAAATGAAAGAGAAGAAAAAAGATGTAAACAAATACTTTTATGACAAGGTGAATGATATTTAATCATTCATAAGGCCTGCCCAAGATTAAAAAAGCAAACAAAAAAGAAATGGTGTCTCCAGGAGATAGAGAGAGAGAGAGAGAGAGAGAGAGAGAGAGAGAGGGGGGGGGGGGGGGGGCGTGGGGGGAAGAAAAGGTGGAGATGGTGTGTAAGAAGACTTGGAGGAGATAAAGACGGGGGGAGAGAGAGAGAGAGTCGAGCACTTTAAAGTTGCATTCAAGTCCAATGAAGGAGAGTCAACATATTGTCCAATAGGAAAATTGCACTTCCAAAAATTATAAAAATGCCTAATTTCTGCTTTGCCAAATTTGAAGCGTTGCTAAGGCTATCGAGAGGGCAGGCCAAAAAACAAAAGGAAGACATACTTAGCAAGCAAAGCAACACTTATGTCGTCATCAGTGCCCAAGCATAAGCAACTATACTGGTTTCTAAAGACCAGCTTAAAAAGCCCACTACAACTATTAAATCTTCGAAGGAAGAATTGGAGCCATTGATGTGACCATACAAAAGATTCACGTAGTCACGCAGACAACGCCCCAATGGAATGTTCTGAGTAGTTCATGCAAAAGAGCCAAAAACAGCCTAATTCAGATCAAACAAGGACATATAGCCTGAAGGAAAACATGAAACCCTTCCAGTTTTCCACACCAAACACAAAGATGATCTGGAATCAACAATAATTTCAAGTTCTGCAAGTTTGACTACATGATGACGAGTAACAATTTCCCACAGTAAAAGAAAGAGCAAGCAATAACCATCTATCCTCAAAATAAACACACTGTCAATGACAACGTGTACTCTGCGAGCATAAATAAATCATCCAACTGAATGCACATCCCTACACAAAAACGTAGTAAGCAAGATAACAAGAAAAAGAAGATTCAGAATGGAAAACTACACCAAGGACCTAATAGAACAGGAGGTTAAAGAGGGGAAACCATGAACACTGCTGTAACAGTCCTGGTCATTATGAGCACACACAGGTAGTGTAAGTTCTCCTATTTCAATATTTTACACCCAATAAAAACCTAAATAGCTACTGAAGTCCTAAAGAATTAACAAGGAAGTTGCTCGAGTAAAATAGAATGCATTATATCAGATGCCAACCTTCATGAATGCACTTCCCCCAAAAAAAAAAAACGGTATTTAACTGTTCATTGGAATTCTGAAGTCATGTGTGCTGCGAGCACAGCAGCAGTTAAGAATACTCAAATCTTTCAGGCTCTTGTTTCCACAAAAACGTCATCTCAGATACCTGCTGCAAGTGCCCAAAATGATGATGCTCACCATTTGAGGGTAGTGGGCTGCATCTGTTCCCCGGCTTTGCTCATGTGCTTGTGTACAATGAAAAAGTGAGCATAAAATTATCCATAACCACGACAAACTTTAAGAGTTGCCAAGACATCTCATCCAGCAACCTTACCTTCCAAGAAAAAAAGGATGAATTGTCAAATACTTTGGGAAACAAAGCATTACTCCTGCCCATGTGTCACAAGAGGATCAGCTGCCAACACTTCCTGCAGACAAATTTGGATTTCATAATCATGTCCTTACAATTGCTTTATGGTGGGCAACAGCCTTTTCACACATGAACTTCATCATCTGACTCAGAATCTGATGAGGAGAGGCCAGAAGATGCGCTTCCTAAACTGCGGACGCTATGCTCATTTCTGAGCCGGTGGCAGCCTCTGCTGTTGAGCAACTTATTTCTCTCGCGCATCTGTGAAGAAAGAAACATTTAAGAATCTTTTTTTTTTTGGGGGGGGGGTTGTATCTGATGTTCAAAACTGCCATAGGGTACGGGTACCAAAATTTGGAGGAGACAAATATAGACAATGCGAAATGTTTTTTTTTTAAGAACTTGCATCAATTGCGTATTATATCTGACCTGATAGAAGGCGTTTATTTCCTCTTGTGTCAGTTCACTTCCCTCTTCATTCTCTTCCCAACCAAGGGACCGCATGAAAGCTGCTTCCTCTTCCTCCGAGTCCCCAGGCAAGGAAACTCCTCCATTGGCTCCCTCTAAACTATTAGCACCTGAAGACTCCTTCACCAAGCTACCTATCTCATCCAAAATCAAGTTGTCTCCTGGAGTATGTTTCACATCTCCATTACTATGGATCTCAGATAAAAACTGTATGGAATCAGAACCTTGACCTACACTGTCCTCTTTTGCTACAGAGCCGTGGCCCAAATTCGCAACTGTTACTTCAGTCTCCTCAGGCATCAAAGCTTCTCTTATACTCATCGCATCAGTCTTTGGCTGAAGCGATGAGCCGGACTTATTAGGATTATAAGACACAACCCCATTGCCAGCTGCCTTTTTCCTGAGCGCATTGAAAAAGTCACTTCTGTTTTGAGCTTGAACAGAAAGCCGTCTATCTTCCCCCATATGAGAGAGATCCTTCGCACGCAACCCAGCTAAAGCATCTGGACCAGCAGCCCCTGGTAGTACAGCAGCTCTGCGATCAAGGAACGACTTGCGCTGGCCAATGACTCCGATGGCAGCAACAGAAGCACTTGATACACTCATTGCTGATGCAGTTAGGCCAATATTCCCATGAGAAGCTACTTGAGGAGCATTACCTCCCTCAGGCTTCAGAGTACTAGAAACTGTTGTTATCCCATCTTTGCCAGACTTAAGAACAAGTAGTTTCCCTTGGGAGACCTTTGGGGTATCAGGCTTTGCAGGGGTCAATGACCGGTGTGGAGAATTTAACTGTAAGGAACTTGATAGCTGATTCCCCTTGGAAGAACTTGTCACCAATCCATCAATTGTGCGTAGTTGCTTGGATTTGCCCTTTTCTGCCAAACTCTGAAAAAAGAAAGAGAAAAGGTGCCTTATAAATGGGGGTAACGCTTTTATAAAATAGATACTGAATACTGTATCATTGATGACTTTTCACAGTGTCCATGTGGACTTCACTTTAATTTAAGTGAGAAATGATTTATGCACATATAAACAGCAAAAAAAGCAACTTTTTTAGGGGGAGGAACTAAGCAGGAGGGGGCCACAATAGCTAACCAATCTCCTCACCGACAGAAACGAGCATACCAAAATAAATTACCCAATTTAATTTAGGGAGCCCTGTGCAACCAGTCTAAACAGACCGTATCTTTCAAGGTTGCTGCCTCTACTAGCATGTCTTGACCAAGATAGAGAAATTGGAAGAGAAAATCTACCTAAAAGGACAGTCGCCAACCCAAATAAACATAAATACTATCTTTGGACACACAAATCTAAAAGGATATTCGTCACATTTACGCCCCAACAGAACCTTAAGAGGGCCAAGGAAACTGCCCCTTGGACAGTAACATTCTCTAGCAATCCCAAACTCCTAGGAGACGTGATTAGAGGAGCCTGAGCACATTCACTAGGTGGTGAATTGACCTGCATGCCGCATGTTCAACATGGGTCCGACCTGCCATGTGGTCCCCATGTTGCCCCATTGTAGGCTGATTATGAGATGGCTTCTAGCCAGCTTGGAGTCAGCAAGACGTCCATTCATAAAATGGCTGGCACATTAGCATTTCACCATGTGCCCTTCTGTCTGAAACGCCTGTCCCAGATCTGTCTAACAGAACTGCCGGTAGTGTGTATGCTTGCTTGCTATGCTCAAGTTGGGATAGTATGGCCTCGGAAGGGTCAATTGGCATTTCCCTTGAGAGGACCAACAATTGTAAAGCATTTGTATTGCGCTTTATGTATGTGAGGGAAAGAGGGGAGTGGAACGTTAGGAGACAGAGACACAAGGAGTGTGGGTGTGTGAGAATGCCTTGAGCCACACCACAAACTCAAAGGTTTTATTAGGATTAGGTATTCACCCTATGACTGTCTTAGGACAGTCATAGCAGTCATAACATTTAAAGGGTGGCAATGTGCCTTTACCCCAACAACCTCCCACCTAAAGGCCAATGTGCCTAAAGGGGAGAAAAGAATAAAAATTACAGCAATATACAGTTGCTGTATACAAGACTATAAAATAAGAATGGTCTCATCCTAATCCCATGATGTGGCGACAATGTGCAAACCGCTCTGTAGGCAAGCTCTTAGTGAGCAAATCTGCAGGATTATCATCAGTGTGCACCTTCACAAGCTCAAGCTGCTTGTCCTCCAGTACCTCCCTGATAAAATGATATTTCACATCTATGTGCTTGGTCTTCTGATGAAAGACCGGATTCTTTGCCAACATGATAGCACTCTGACTATCACAATGCAAAACTGGCATATCTCCTGTAATGCCCAAATCTCCCACCAGCCGAGTAAGCCATATTGCTTCCTTGCAAGCCGTCCTTGGTACCCTTGAGATACCTCAAGACGCCTTTCACTGCTTCCCAGTGCCGCTTGCCTGGATTTACCATATACCTGCTGATGACTCCCACCGCAAAAGCAATATCCGGATGAGTGGCAACCATGGCATACATCAAAGAACCAACTGCAGATGCATACGGAACCTTGGCCATCTCAGCCTTATCATCATCTGATCTGGGGCTGTCCTTACTGCTGAGTTTTAAATGTGGAGGCAGCGGGGTACTAATAGACTTTCCCCCCTCCATTTTAAACCTCTGCAGTACCTTGCCAATGTACTCTTCCTGTGACAGAAACAAAAGTCTTTTAGACTTGTCACGAGTAATCCTCATACCTAGTATGTGATTTGCATCACCCACGTCTTTCATGTCAAAAGACTTATGTAGTTGCTTCTTCAAAGAAATAATCTCCTGCTGAGATTTGCTGGCAATCAGCATGTCATCCACATATAGAATGAGTAGCATCAAACTACCATCCTTTGCCCGTTTGGTGTACAAGCAGTGATCGGTCTCACACCTATGATACCCTTGGGACTGCATGAAGGCATCAAACTTCTTGTACCATTCTCTTGGCGCCTGCTTGAGTCCATACAAGCTCCTCTTGAGCTTACACACAAGCTGCTCTTTCCCTTTAACAGCATATCCCTCTGGCTGACTCATGTAGATCTCATCATGGAGATCTCCCTGAAGAAAAGCAGTCTTCACATCCATCTGACATAAATCCATGTCCTCATGAGCAACAAGAGCTAACACTGCTCTCAAAGTAGTCATCTTGACTACAGGGGAAAAAATCTCATCAAAGTCAATGCCCTTCTCCTGCTTAAATCCCTTGGCAACCAATCTGGCCTTATACCTCGGTAAAGCATTTGAATCCACTTTGACTTTGTAAACCCACTTGCATGGCAAAACCTTTCTGCCTGCAGGTAGCTGCACCAAGTCCCATGTATCATTTTGAAGTAGGGAGTCCATTTCTGACTGCATGGCTTTCTCCCACTTCCTTTTCTCTGTTGTTTCCATAGCTTCCCTGAAGCTGGAAGGCTCACCACAATCTGTCAGCATGATAAAATCAGCCACATTATTGGCTCCTGGAACAAACCTGTCAGGAGGCCGTTGTACACAGGTGCTCCTCCTAACAAAAAGTTCCGTATTAGGCTGCTGTCTAGCCTGTTCGTCATGCATGACGGGTGGCTGTACCACCATATTTGGCTGTTCTACAGCGCCATTTGCTGGCATATCCAGTGGTGCATCATTGGCAAAATTGTCTGGCTGATTTTCAGCCTGTATACCCTCTTGAACAGGGTTATTTACAGCAGCCTGCTGCTGCATATTAATGGGCATTCTTTGCTGTCCGACATCATCATAAACAACCCTCCTGTATTCCACAGGTTGCATGGGTTCTTTGTGTACACTATCCTCTTTAAAGATGACATCATTGCTGCGTGTAATCTTCTGTTTGACGGGATCCCATAACCTGTACCCCATTTCACCTTCGTCACCGTAACCCATGAAGATGCATCTGAGAGACTTTGGCTCCAGTTTGGTGCGCAGTTCTTTGCGTACATGAGCAAAGCACTCGCAGCCAAACACACGTAAGTGCTTGTATGAAGGTGGCTTGCCAGACCACACCTCCTCTGGCACTTTCAGCTCCAAAGCCTTGTTCGGCGACCTGTTAATTAGGTGAACTGTTGTTTGCACGGCTTCTGCCCAAAAGCCATGGGGCAATGCAGCATAAGACAACATACATCGAACTTTCTCTTGAATAGTTCGATTCATCCGCTCATTCACACCATTTTGAGATGCATTATGAGGGGTTGTGAGTTTCTGTTTAATGCCCTTAGCTTCGCATAATTGTACAAAAGCATGTGACACATACTCACCCCCATTATCGGATCTGAGGCATTTCAGCCTGCATCCTGTCCGATTCTCAACCTGAGCAACAAACTTCTTGAAAGCATCTAAGGCATCGCTCTTATGCTTCAAGAAATAGACCCACACTTTGCGTGTGGCATCATCAATAAAAGTAATGAAATACTTTGCACCCCCTAGTGATAGCTGTGGCATCTCACACAAATCAGTGTGCACTAGATCAAGCGGTGCTCTATTCTGGGGAGTTCTCTTATGAGGAGTCATAGAATGCTTTCCAAAAATGCAATGATCACAAGTAGGCAAATCTGAAAATGAAAGAGACTGCAGATAACCCAAACGTGACAGTTCTTGCATTCCTTTAACGGACGTGTCCCAACCGGCTATGCCACAATGAAACCTTCGGCAGCTCGGTTATGGCAACAACATGGTTACCTACACTGGAAACATAAAGAGGGTACAAGGTATCACTCTTATAACCCTCAGCCACTACAACCTGGCCATCAGTAATCACCCATTTGGAATCCCCAAATGTGGTGTGGTAACCACTGTCATCCAACAAGCCAGTGCTAATCAGATTTTTCTTGATTTGCGGCACATGGCGAACACCATCAAGCATAAATATGCGTCCATCAGGGAATACTATCTGTATACTGCCAATCCCTGCAATCTGACATGCATAGTTGTTCCCAAGGTGAACAACTCCATGAGTACCTGTGTAGGAAGTAAACCACTCCCTATGAGGCGTAACATGAAAAGAAGCACCTGAATCCAAGAGCCAGGTGTGCATGTCATGGCCGTCAACAACCAATGTATGTGCAATTACAGCAAAAGAACATAATACATCATGTCTGTCACTGTCACTGTCCTCTGCTGCAACATTCACTGCATCCAAGTCATCTGCCTTGGCCTTGCCTTTGCCTTTGCCTTTGCTTCCACTGCCTGCATCCTTTGTCTCAGCCTTCTTGGCTTTCTGATCCCGTATAAACTTGAAGCACTTAGACTTCACGTGTCCCTTCTTGCCACAGTAAAAGCATTCAATATCCTTTTTGCCACGGGACTAACTGCGGGATTTGGACTTGCCAGCAGATCTCCCCTTCTACTGAGTCCTACCTCTTTCCTGTACCTGAAAAGCATTGGAAGACTTGCTGCCCATATTATTCTTCCTGCTCATCTCCTCCATAAGGAGAGAGCTCTCCACATCAGCATACATAAGAATGACATTTGAATTTGACAGGGTGGTCTTGAAAGTGTCCCAACTCTCAGGGAGTGTACACAACAAGAAAGTAGCCTTGAACTCCTCATCAAGGTTCAATCCCTGTGCGATAAGCTGTGTAAAGATGGCATTGAACTCACTCAAGTGTGAGGTCATAGCTGTACCTTCCTTCATGCGAAGGTCGACAAGCTTCTTCAACCAATAAACCTTACTGGCTGAACTCTTTTGGGCATACAACTCTTTTAGCCTCTGCCATAGGCCATAAGAGGTCTTTTCTGCCTGAACATTGAACACAAGAGAATCAGTGAGAGTAAGCATGATAGCCGCCCTTGCGGACAAATCAAGCTCCTCCCACTCATCATCTGCCATCCCAGATGGCTTGACACCCTTCACCCTTATGGGCTTAGAAATCTTCTTTAGCAGAAGTACATTCAAACACTGTTCTGCCCATAATGCATAATTGTGTGCCCCTTCCAATTTCTTTATGTTCAGTATTGAGGATTCACTTCCCCCTGATGCCATATCACACAAGGAAAGTGACTGACTCCCTGTAAGTCAAAAAAGACTAAATAAAATTCTGATTTCTCAGAAAACCTGCTCTATCAAGAGCCAGGAGCACTCACAATAGTGCTGTTTTTTACTGTCAAAAAAAACCTGCAGCAAAACAGAAAATTTTCCCTCCAGTCACTGTACCTTCTGACACACTGTACCGTGCTCAAATAGGCATAAAACAGTAACTACAGAATGCTGCAGCTGTTCCACAAGTGTTTTATCAGTGCATCATCATCTGACGAAGCACAAAACACTGCTGTCCTGAACACTTCTCCCACCTCAGATGAGGTATTGCACTGATTTTATATGCATAAACCACTTGGCATACACTGTTATGTCCACTGAAAAAGGCTGCAAACACCTCAGCCTGTCACAAACCTGCAACAAAGTATGGGACAAATCCCAAGCAATCACCCTTCTGCCAAGGGGATAAAAGGCATCTGAAGTTCTCAAACAGTAACTCAAGTGCTCACAAGCAAAATCTGGGCAAAAGCCCCTTGATTTGACACCTGTACCAAGTGAAAAACACCTCAACACTGAGGTAGCATACAAAATACAGTTCTCTGGCACAATCACCTGACAATGTAATGCATAAACTGCCTGTGTGCACAGTAGCAACATAGATCCCAACGTACAAACACCGAAAAAGAAAGTCTTTTGAACACTGTCAACGATGGACAGTTAGGGACCGAGTAAACTCGATGCGCCCTGGCCAAGCGTGGCTCAACTGAGATTTTCTAAGTGCCGTACACAAAATGTGACCTGCAAGAAATGTCACTGAGTACACTGCGGAAACAAGACCAATGTGGGCACCCTGGCTCCACACTGCCTCAAGGCATACACTGCATACACTTCCAAGCAAAAGCCCTTTGAAATTGTCACCCCAAAACTGAGAGCTGCACTCAGCAAAAGCATAAAAGCCCTCTGCAAATTAAGGCATCTGACCTTCCCGAAACAAAATAACTGTGCAACCACCACACACTGTGGCACTAGTCACCTCAAGCACGAGGGACACGAGTGTACTTGCTGTACCTCAAACACACAGTTTTAGAACTGAAAAATTCCGGGAATGCAGAGCAAAGTGCTCTCTTTTCCTTCTTCCCCCAAAAAAAAATCTGTGCCCGCTGTACCTTCTGTACCTGCGCAGGGTACCTGCTGTACCCTGTACCTGCGAGGGCACGGATCCCCAACAAAAAAAATTCGACATGTACCTGCTTGTCGCGGCGTCTGTACAGCTGGTACGGTACGGCTGCCTGTACGGCTTCCGTACAGCCTGTACGGCTTCCGTACAGCCGGTACGACTGGCGGTACCTGTCGTGGCTGGTCGCCCGGTACGGCTGCCTGTGCAGCCTGGTTGCGCGGCCGGTGCTGCGCGCGGCCGGTGCTGTGCGGTGCGCGCGCTAGCTGCGCCCGCCTGGTAGCGGGTAGCAGCTAGCTGCTGTTGCAGCTATAGCTGCTCGAGCAGCTGCTCCTGTGCGCTGGCTGCCTCGCCCTGCTCGCACGCGCTGCCCCGCTCGCTGCTGCCTCGCCCTGCTCGCACGCGCTGCTGCCCTGCTAGCTGCTGAGGGCACGAGGCCCGAGGGGAGAGGGAGGGGTAGACCGGAGAGAGAGGGAGAGAGTGGCTCTGATACCACTTGTGAGGGAAAGAGGGGAGTGGAACGTTAGGAGACAGAGACACAAGGAGTGTGGGTGTGTGAGAATGCCTTGAGCCACACCACAAACTCAAAGGTTTTATTAGGATTAGGTATTCACCCTATGACTGTCTTAGGACAGTCATAGCAGTCATAACATTTAAAGGGTGGCAATGTGCCTTTACCCCAACAATGTATATGGTCAAAGGGTTTTAATGTCAAGGTCACTGGTGAGGGCAATTTGCATGGACTAGAGGAGTCTAAAGGCCAAAGGCTTGGGTGCTCGATATTTGTGAATTGTAACTAGGGGCAAATGGACCTAAATATCTAACGGACATCTAAGTCAGGCTTAAGAATGTTACATGTGGCATGTGGCATGTGGCATTCTGGACTCACCTAGGGAAATGGGGGTTTATAGAAAGAAACTATGTGATCAGAAATCAAGGTATTGTATTTATTGTGAGTGTGGTTCTACATACGTCATCTATGAGGAAAATCAACTCAAATCAACCATAGCATTCTTTGGTAATAGAAAAATTTGTTCTTTCATTTTGGTATCAGAGCATCAAGCAGGTTCAGATAAAGGGCCGTCGTTTGTCATGGCCAATACTATATTGTTCGTTCTTGCAACGGGTTATCCTGTCGACAAGCTTATGAGCTACTTGGTGGGTTGAACGGGAACGTGTGCGTTCAATTTGAGTGAGCGAGGAGGGAACAATTTTATGTTGTCTGGGCCAGAGGAAATAGGGGGACAAAGAACCTTAAGATTGGTTCATCATGGAAGACGAATGAGTTGGCCACGATCTTTTAGCAATCCATACGACAATTTTCCAATCATTTGCTAAAGTCAGAGACCACATGCGCTATGCTCAACTAGTCGCTGAACGCTTCTATTACTCTATGTATGGAAGCCTACTGATAGTATCTCACAAGTCATCATCTAGAGGTGTTTTCCAACATTCTTTACTTTAATTCCCTAGATGATTGTGACTAACGTATACCTAAGGAAGAGTGGGTCTCAAAAGAAGTGGGTCAAAAGTCTAGTGTCCCATAGCCTAGTGGCCAAGCCAAGCAGGCGAAGCCGACCTCGGGCTCTTACAAACCAAGTTCCACTGTTAGAGAGAAGAGGAAGGTAACTTCAATACCAGCCCCGATTTGATAGGAATCCTCTTTGACTCCAAAATAGAAAGAAAAAGCAAAGAGATAAGACTTATGCTTTAGATGCCTTTAGCCTCACAAGTGGAGGAATTGTCCACATAACAACAAGCCTCAGATGGCTGAAATGGTAGTCTCAAAATGCAACGTGGAAATGGAGGGAAATCTTAGAGCCAACTAGATGTTGATTCAGCTAGCGGGATCTTCTCAATTCTCAATACATGTGTTATTGTGTGCATCTATTACTAGGATAGTGAATAATGCAGCCACTCGAGACTCGGGAGGGGGGGGGGGTTAGTGAATAATGCAATTATTGGGAAAAAAAAGTCATTGAACAGTGCACCTAATAACATCCTATCTAAGGCTATGACAACATGTATACATAATGATACGGAGCTAATTAAAATAAAAGAGCAAGTAGCCAATCACGATGTCATTGTGTTGTTTGACCAAGCTTATGAAAAGGCTGAAACTAGAAACCAGCCCATCGGATTATGCATATACAATCAGAATAGCAATTGAAAGTTCTATTGGGATCAAATGGTTACCCAGTTAGAGCTTCAGATTCACGACTATGCGGAGAAGTTGGATTTTTAATTGACCACACTTGCTCTAACATATGGCCCTGATAAAGGCATAGCATTCTAAAAAGAAAATTCAGCCATTGATTGGAACAAGCACACTTATCATTTCAAGATGAACAAAGTGCAATACGTTCTACGAGGTGAAAAGGATTTACCTCAAGAGCTGTTGGTCACCATAACAGAGGTTAGCAAGACTCTACGAGAGTTTCTTATTTCTTTGTACAGCATCGATAGCGTCAATCGCTGATGCGTCGACAAGCACTAAGACTACCCAAGATGGAAAAATGACCATGTGACTAATCAAATTAAAGAGTTCTCTTGAATAGTATCACTTAGTCCTAGCTCTTCAGAAAATAGGTGCTAACTTTTAGAAAGCATTCGTTTCTAGTTGACTGACCAAGTCTATAAATTCAGAGCCTCTGTGCTCTCTTGTATGAATGCGCGTTTGATGGATGTCTTGCTTCCTTGAAAGCCAAAGTTGTAACCAGTTTTCTTTTTTTTCTTTTTTTCTTTTAGGGGGAGCCCTTATTTCTAGCCCCTTGTGCTGCTCTCTCTCTCTCTCTCTCTCTCTCTCTCTCTCTCTCTCTGTATATATATATATATATATATACACACACACACACACTTATTTATTTATTTATTTATTCAGTTGTATTTGATTTTGATTTTGATTTTGTTCGAGCTCTTGAGCTCATTAGATCATGATAGTTTAGTACTCAAGAAGGGCCATAGCGCGCCCTTTGCTCCAGCCCATTGAGGCTTGTATGAGTTTTCTTTTTGGAGTACCTTGTCTCATAGGTCCGCGAGGCCTCCCACGGACGTTAATGCATCTCTCTCTCTCTCTCTCTCTCTCTCTCTCTCTCTCTCTGTGCCTATCTCAATTGCGATGGAGATGATAGTTGGATTGCTGTCTTCCCCCCGTTCTTTTCCCAGATTCACATGATTCCTTGGAGGCAAACATGGCTGCCTATTAACGATTTGGAGTTTCCAGCATGTTCATGGAGACTTCTCCCTTCATCACAAAAGTCCTAGCTTCCCTTGAACTTGTGAGTTTATGATTTGAAGGTGATGTGCTCTTGTTTATTGCAAATTTCAGAAAGCCTTTAAGATTTCACTTCTCCCGTTCTGATTTCTGCCAGCCACATAGCATTTCAAAGGGTCTAATATTGTAGAATTAGCAATTTTAGTTTTCCCATCTGTCTAAGGGTGAGAAGATAGGCTGGTCATCCTGGAGTGTTTGTCACTCACTATCATTCCATCATGCTTGAAGATCTATGCTAATAACACTCGTCTTGTGGATATACTTGGCAAGCAAAGCAACACTTATGTCGTCATCAGTGTTCTCTCTCTCTCTCTCTCTCTCTCTCTCTTATTTAAAACATAAAAAACTAAATGGACCCCTTACATTTATGTACCGCTTCCTACAAAGATGCAAAACTACATTCCTAACTTAGAAAGCACATGCATACTCAATCAAACTCTCTTTTGAAACTAAAAGAAAAACGGGCTATTCAGCTCCCCGCTTTTTGTTTTCAGCTTATGTTCAATCATTCTAAACATGCCCAAGGCCGATACACCATAGATAAAAGACTTCATATCTAAGATTGTGCGTACTTTTTTCATTATTTTTCTTTGGATTATATCGCCTGTGTATTAGTAAAGTGATCAAATTTACTACATTGAGTAATGAAAGACTCCTTAGTTGTACAAAGGCGGGAAAATCTATGTAATTGGAAAGAAATGACTCCATATTTTGCCAAATCAGAAAGCCAATGTGAGGCATTTTTATAATGTGTAAACCACTATATTCAAGTTGTTCACGTTTATCATATATGTCAACCTCTAATCCTACGGAAGATTGAGAAAGTCTAAGATCTAAGAAAGCAGAAGAATCTTGAAGTTCACGAGGATAGATTCATTCTCCAAAAACACAAGTGTCTTTGTACATAAAGTCTTGAAAGTCACGAACATCTGGTACAAATAAATCATCTATAAACGCCCAACTTGGCTAAGCTTATGTAAAATGATAGGGCAGGTATTGATAGAAATAAGACGTTGCATAAACTCAAATTCATAAGGGAAAAGATAAAAAGTTTGCTAAAAAGACAGCACAATTAGTGCCCATGGAGATTCCTATAATTTGTTGAAACAAAGAATCACCTACTGTGATGTAAAGATTATCTAAAAGAAAATCTATCCAAGAGCAAACATCTTCAACACTCACTACCTTTGTGTATCTTTTCTTTTTAGAATTGATGTCATGATCTTTATTATTTAGCCACAAAAAGTCAAAACATAAAGCTGTTTTCTCACGTTTTAGCACTTTGCATCTATCTTTAACAAATCTCAGGTTGAAAACTTCAGCCACTAGCTTTTTTATTCATCTTCAAGCTCGATCTTTGTGAAAAGCGTAGTAAAATCATAGGTTTAAAGGAGAATAGGAAACTCATTTTCATGAATGCTTGTGATTTCTGAAAAGGGTGTGCAGATGGATCATATGAAGTACGAAGTTTTTGTTGTCTTTTTTCTAATTATCGGAGATTCATCCGACATCGCAGATGCCTTGTCTAAAAGACCAAGTAAATAATGTCACTATTGCCTACCATAAGGATTTGGAAACATAAAAGAGCAATATTTATATGATCTTGCAATAAAAGAGCTGCTTGTGAGACTATGACGGATTCTCTAAATGGCTAAGCTATTGCTCAAAGCCATAGTGTCCATGAACTTTGGAGGGACTTTTTAAAGGAGGCAGATGTCCCCTCACACTCAAGCTGGATTTTAAATAACTCTGTAGGAGTAATTTCAGTTGTAATTTATGGCATCAAAGAGGTCTACCCATGTTTCAAGAAAAGTTAGTCTGAAAAGCCTTGGAATGGATCAATAGAATTGAAGTCAAGATCACTACCAAAGATTATAAACACACAATTTTGATCAAAATAAAATTTGTGTAATATGACAAAAGCCCCGAATTTCAAATTAGCCCCGGGATCTTGAAGATTTCAATATAAATCTGCAATCAAAGCACATTCAGAAGATCCATAGGCCAAAATGAAGGGTGACCGTGAGAGACACAACATGGGCGTTCATTTGACAAGGGGGGGGTGAGAGAGAGACAAGGTGGGCGTTCATTTGACAAGGGTGGTGAGAGAGAGACAAGGGGGGACTTCATTTGATCAAAATAAAATTTGAATTTTCTTTCAATTTGAGGATTTAACGGGGATCTTGAGAATTTCAATACAAATCTGCAATCAAAGCGGATACATAGATCCATAGGACAGAATGAAGGGTGAGAGAAAGACAATGGGGGAGTTTGTCTTGACACATCCTCCAAGTAGATGCACACAGACATGGAATTCAAGGAGATTAAGTTTCTATTATCAACATTCATTCAAAGTTCCTAGGCTGAGATGGTGCCAAAACACCAACAGAGAGATGATGAATCTTTCAACTTGAGCATCAAATGAGATGGTGCCAGTGTCCTACAAGGCAAAGCGTGGGAATAGTTTCTACAATTACTTTGCAAAAGAAGTAGGTGCATGAGACTAAGATTCATGCCGAGGCGGATCTATCGGGATTCTCGCAGGTACCACGATGTCAAGCCACTCTCCAGTGGTACTTCACTTGGATCAGCCCCGTCAACCAGAAGGGGGTCCGCACTTCAGAGGACCTCCTGCAGGACGAGGAGATTCAGCAAGTCATGGTGGGGATTTGGAAGCAGTCAAAGATGGCACCGTGTGAGGGCTGGGCTGCGTGGGTGGCCGATGAGATTCAGAGGAGCAGTGAGGAGTTGCAGGCTCATGCACATAGGCAGAGGAGGACCCTTCGAGAGCGTGAGTGGGCTTTGAGGAGAGCCTCGCCTCCATTGAGAGGCTCAAGGAGCAGGACCCAGTTTCTCAGTGGCTTAGTGATAGATTTGAGAGCGCTTGTCTCGAGCTTTAGGACAGAGTTGCGACGGGCTGAGTTCTTCTATCACTCCTCCCAGGCCCGATGGGTGGCAAAGCAATTCTTTCAGACCACTGGTCCCCGATCAACAGGCACACAGCTACAGCGTCTCCGAGATTCACAAGGCATCATGCACACTGACCCGCAGGAGATTCTGGACATGACCACCGGATTTTACAGCCAGCTCTTTCAGACGGAGAGGATGACTCCAGCTGGTCTTGTGGCCCGAGAGCTAGTTTGGGATCACGTTCCAACAGTAGTGTCACAGGACTTATGCAGCAGACTTGAGGGGCCTTTCACAGATGAGGAGCTCTGGGAAGCCCTCAAGGCTCTCCCGACCCAGAAGTACCCGGGTGAGGATGGCTTGACTCCGACCTTCTTCCAAAACTTCTGGGAGATTATCTCCACCCCTTTCTATTTAGATTGCCAGGAGATTTTTGACATAGGCCTTCTCCCGCAGTCCTTGAGCAGAGGGTGGATTTGTTTGATCCCGAAAGGGGGAGATAGGTCAGATATCCGACAGTGGAGGCCGATCACCTTGCTTGATACTGCATACAAGATCCTGGTCAAGGTCTTGAGTTTGCAATTACAGCCCCATCTTACTGACATCATCCATGACACATAGACTGGGTTTGTCCAAGAGCACAGCATCCTGGACAACATCTTTACATTCTGGGAGGCAGTGGATTGGTACAGGGAGGAGTCACCGCCGCTGGCCGTCCTCTTGGATTTTGAGAAGGCCTAGGACAGGGTGGAGTGGTCTTTCCTGAAGGGCACTATGAGGAGATTGGGTTTCTCAGACAGATGGGTCAGAGGAGTTTCAGCGCTATATGCAAGGAGCTCTAGTCAGATGAGCATCGAGGACACACAGGCGAGGCCTTTCCTCTCTCTCGCTCAGTCCGTCGGGGCTGCCCACTTGCTCCCTTTCTCTTCTTACTTGTGGCAGAGGCTTTCAGCTACTTTCTGAGATCACAGGTGGCGGGTCTCACAGGGTTGAGGCTCCCAATCAGACAGGAGGAGGAGCTACTTTACTCAGAGTTTACAGATGACACGGCCTTGTATGTTGAGGGCACCACAAAGAGTCTGGAGAGTCACAGGCGCCCTAGCTATACTCTGAGGCCTTGGGGGCACGGATCAACTGGACAAAATCCATAGGCTTCTTCACAGGCTTTGAGGAGACACACGATATCCGTGAGTGGGGGAGTGACTTTGGCTTCAGATGGATACCGCAGGGCCAAACAGCGAGATACCTCGATTGCCAATTGGGTATTGACATCACAGTAGAGCAGCAGATTGCCCCGGTCCTGGAGAGTGTTCGGCGCAAGCTTCTCTATTGGAGCTGGGCCAAACTCTCCCTAGCAAGTCGCGCCTTAGTGACAAACCAAGTCCTTGCCACGGCCTGGTATATCGCCTCCTACTGGTGCTTTCACAGAGGATGCATTGGGCAGCTCCAACGATTAGTATGGAACTTCCTTTGGGCAAGCTCAGAAGGCACGAGGAACACTAGGGCCCGAGTAGCTTAGCAGACGGTGATCATGCCGCAGGCACTGGGAGGCTTGGGTGTCATTGATACAGAGATGCAGAGCAGGGCCCTTCTGGGCAAGTTGGTGGTCCGTGGCCTCACCCCAGGTGCAGAGCCTTGGAAGCTCCTCTTACAGCGAGGGCTTCTGAGGAACACCCCACGCACTGGGGAACAGCGACAACCGTCACATACATGGATCTTCTCAGAGGCCCCACTTACGAGGAAGGGCTCCCTC
Source organism: Dipteris shenzhenensis (assembly GCF_047967505.1). Classification (NCBI taxonomy): domain Eukaryota; kingdom Viridiplantae; phylum Streptophyta; class Polypodiopsida; order Gleicheniales; family Dipteridaceae; genus Dipteris; species Dipteris shenzhenensis. Next base: position 46,720,239 of record NC_141617.1, read on the forward strand.
CTGATGAGAGTCTCCACAGGGTTTGGCAGAGACTAGCAGGGGTTCTCATCCGTACTCCGCCCAGATGCAGAGAGGAGTTTGAGCGCCAACCCCTTTTGTGGCACCCAGAGATCCGGGATCGGGAGGGACGTATGCTCGGACAGCGGACTCACATTGGTTGGGCACAGTGGGATAGTGGTCCAGCAGGGTCCTTTGGCCACTGGCGCAAACTACCTATGGAGACAGAGACGAGGCTTGATGCCCTAGTGCATCTGTGAGGGACAGTGCAGCAGATGGGCGAGATTGACTTAGCCATTCCGAAGTCCTGGTGGAAAGGACTTCACATTTAGAGAGACAGCAAATGGTTGGGACAGTTTTCCCATACTGGTATTCCCTTACAGTTTTTCCATACGGCAGCACGCACCCCGGCTTCTTCCGTGTAGGACCTGGAGGCCTACTTCAACCACTCACTAAGAGTGACCCCGAGATGGATGGGAGTCTTGATGGGAAACACTGGCAGATGATCCGAGTGGTGGGACGTTTAGGAAAGGAGTGGCACATTCACCCTCCCAGTATCTCAGACCAGGATGCCTCCAGATGGTGCCTTTGGCTGTGGGAGGGTAGACCCCTGAGGGAGGTCCAGTGGGATCCGGGAGAGTGGTTCTAGCCCTCCAGGGGTGGCCTAGCTGAGCAGGTGGATGAGGTGCCCTTCTTTTCCTACACCACACGGATTGGCATGAGGCTTCAAATGGACTCGTCAAGGTGGACCCCTATGAGAGAGAGACATTGGGTGACCCAGAAAGTGCCCCGAGATGTGTGCTCCAGTTTTGGACGCGATTGTGGTCCAGCTTGCGACCGAGGAAGATCTCTTTCTTCTTCTAGCTGGCCACCCACGGAGGCTTGCCCATCAGACCCTGGTTGGAGCAGATGAGAATGGAGGGGCAGTGCCATTGTTGCTGCGATAGTGTCCTCGAGACTATCCCGCATTGCCTGTGGAGCTATCGTAGTGCAGCGAGGATCTGGATGGGAGCCCTCGGAATCATGACACGTATGCAGAGTCTTCATAGAGACTTCACCTGGGGGATGGTGGCTTGGTTGACAGAGGGAGGACACGCGTTTCAGATTGATGAGATCTCCCCAGCCTACCGGATACAGGGTCAGAGCATCCAAACGATTGCACTCCACGAGGCAGTCCCCCCTGACAATCTAGCTCCTCCTCCTAAGGAGAACAATGTTTGGAAGGAGGTAGCCAGCATCACAACTTGGAACATTTGGGTGGCTCGCTGCAATCTTGTGATGGGTGAGCACCCGGTTCCACCCGCGGCTACCCTAGTTGCCATATGACAAGATATCGTTTACACTCTACGGTCCACCTGGGAGCGCGGGACTCCAGGCTCCAAGGCGACTATCGAGAGGCGTGCTCATTTCTACAAGGCTTGGCCTGCAGGTGTTTCACTCCGCGAGGGATTCACTGGCTGTATAGTCCCCCCACCTGGTTGTTAGCCCCAGTTCCAGAGATCCCCTAGGCAGTGAGCTGGGTTTCTCTGAAATGGGCCGGTTTCTTTCAGCGTTTTTTTATTTTTTCCATACTCAGCACCTTCGGAGCTACTGTCTTGTATGAAATCTTTCAAGCATTAATAGAAGGTTCCTTTCTTTGAAAAAAAAAATATTCATGCCGTCAAAGGTTTAGACTTAGTGTGTTAGAGACTACGATTTATTGGTACATGAGGATGTTGTGGTACCAAATATTCCACAATTAAAAGGAATTGCATCACTCATACTCTGTCATGATCTTATTTTCAACAAAAGGGTAGCTATTTGAAAGTCTTTTAGTGCAATTTTCCACATTATTTTTGCTTGTTTAAATGATCTAAAGGCAACCTTGTTTGAATAAATAGAGAAGAAGTGGCAAATGAGGTCAAGATCAAGATCAAGGTCAAGATAAGAGCACGCGTGAGGAGAGCCATCAAAGCGCAAAAAAGACATAAACCTTTGTAAGATTAGAATGTATCCAATTATACAAATTCAAAAAAATTATACCAAGTCAAGAAATTTTCTAGTGGCTAAAAAGAAATACCAAGTGTTGGACGCCACATTGATGCACTATCTATATAATCAATCAAAAGGGAACACATAAGAAGAAGAGCTTACAATTCTCAAGTAAACAAAACAATTGATCTCATTGTCACGAGGGCGTGAGATTCTGATAATTTAATTATTAGGGTTTTACGTGTGACAGCCTAAGCCCTAGAGTGGTTTTAAAAAAAGCTAACCTTGTGTATTACTACCTAAGGCGAAGGGCCAATATTGTGAATTAATTCCTAGGGCCAAGGGCCAAGGTTGTAAATTAATTCCTATTGCCAAGGGCCAAGGGACAAGTGGTTAGAAGGGGCAAAAATCCTTTGGATTAAAGCAAAGCTTTTCAGGGCCACATGGCACAAGTGATTTTTAGGCAAGTGATTTTTGGCAAAGCAAGAAAGCAGTGCTTTCCCAACAGGTTTAAAAGAACAAGCAACGCTCTTCTTCCCATATTGCCATTTGTTCCAGGACAACTCCCACTTCAGTTTCAAGCGCCCTACTCCAGCTCCCTTACAATTCCAACTTCCAGATCTCCACGCAACCCTTCTACTGGCCTCCACACACCCAATCTCTATCTAATTGCAAACTTGGACAGCTCTCTTCATCTCTGTCGCCAGCTTCCATCATCTTCTCTCCCAGACGCATGCTTCTGCTCCCTTTCTGATATCCCTCCTCAATCGCATGCTCCTGTTCTGATCTGGGAGAGTGTCTAGAGTGGATCGTGAAGTTTTCAAATTGCCAATATCTGAATCGTTGCTACTTGGAGCTATCTGGAGGAGGATTACCAAAAGGCGAGCGACAAAAAGCGAGCAATAAAAAATAATATAAGATTTATAAATCCCCCATTTCAGTAGCAAAAACAACAACTTATTCAAAAGTCCATATGTTTCATCAATGCTAGAAGGTTAAATATGCATATAACTTTATAGCCACTAACACTAATTTCACATCATCCATGAGATAGTTTGTATGTTCAATTTCCAATTCATTGTTTGTATTAAAGACAAACCCTACAATAAATGCAATCAAGTTCTCTCTTTCCACTAGAGTAATTGAGATCATCAATGCAACCTTCCACACAGATGGGGTATTTCCAAGGACTCCTTGCATGGATTAGTCTAGATTCCATGCATATGTAAATGCTTAGCTTTTTTAACTCTGTTCACTCTTGGAATGAAACCCATGTTTCTTTGTTACTGCAAAAATAGCCTTCCCTAATGATTTATTCTTACCTCCCACTAATCTAACCAATGCAACAAATTAACCACAAATTCATATTTTGGTGCATTATCCCACTAATCTAACCAATGCAACAAATTAACCACAAATTCATATTTTGGTGCATTAAATTTTACTAGATGGTGCACAAAGACATGATAATCATCCAAAGTACGCTTTGCCATTTGATTTGATATGTAACATGACCCTGTTTGGACTTGTAAATCAAAAGATACAAGGATGTGAAAATGTCCTCTTTTGGGCCAATCCCTGTATTTTTGCAAGATGTCAACATATGATTTTTTTGGCCCAAAAGATGAGTTTTTAACATCCCTACATCTTTTTATTGTCAAATATAAATGGCATAATGTTACATATCAAATTAAATGACAAGGCATGATTTAGATCAATATCATGCTTTTTTGCACCATCTAAAAATTTTGTGTACATCAGAATATGAATTTTGTGAAATTCTGTCCAATTTTTTGCACCAAGTTTAAAGCAAGATTTCCCATAATGGGGAGCGAGAAGACACTGTCTATTTTGACAAAAAAAAAAACAAATTTTAACATCCTCTACCTTTTAATTGCACTCTTGGGATCACTCTTCATAAATCCATAAAGCATGTGCAAGCAAGCATGTATTAAAAATTACCCCTATTCTTGCAATTTTACATTTTCTCATGTAAATGGTTGAACCCATGTATGTGTTTACATTTTAAAAAATATACATATATAAATTACATTAAGTTGCTATTTTATAAATCCCCTCATGCACACAAACATGTAAGTCCCCCCACTAAAAAATACCCCTCAATGCACTAAAGTGCTATGTTACATGTTTATGAATAACCCCCCACGATAATTGCTAAACCCAAATGGAGTCATGTTACAATAGTCCTTAACTTTAGACTACTCAATGTGACACATAACCACTCTTTTGAATACTTTATACTTCAAGCAATTATTTTATAAAAAACTTAGATTCTTTCTTTGCTTGCTTGATTTTCCGATCACTTCAACTAATTGTCGCTCGCTTTTTTGGGCTCGCTCTCTTTTTCTCGCTCGCTCTATCGACTGCATCTATCTGGAGGTGCCAGTCTTCAGTTCGTTGCATCAAAGGGCTTCAGTATGCAGCCGCACCTGTCAAGAGGAGTTTGTACAATGAAAGAGACCGGGGCTGAATTGGTGAAGCGCCAAGGATGGCAGGAAAAGGGGAAAAAGAGGAGAGGAGAGAGGGAAGGGGAGAGAGAGAGAGAGAGATAGGAGGGAAAGGAGTAGAGGGAGAGGAAGAGAGAGAGAGAGAAAACGTGAGGGGAAGAGAGATGGAGAGAGATTGGGAGAGAGTGTAGGCAGCACGTAGGAGGAAGGAGGTGGGAGTCGATAGGATTAGATGTCACATTAAAAAGTACATAGTAGGGGGGTGGATGGGGTCCCTCCATATTTTCCACCTCAAGGGCCTCTAACTTGGCCCTTTTTCCCGTTCATTACAGCCATCCCTTCCCATAGAATTTAGCCCTCAAAATTTCACCAAAAAGTGCAGCAAACAGCAGGCTAATAATCAATCTAGTAGGAGATAGGGGTGGTCCTGGACAATGCTTTCTGGCTGCCATGAATTTTCATCCTCAAGGAGTCCCCACCACTTGATAAAATACTCTAAGTAGGCCTTGTTTCGGAGTACATGGTCTTTGAAACCCAAGATGCGCTCCAGAACATAGAGGATGTGACCCTCTTCATCCATAGGTGGCAACTCAAGAAGAACATGGACATGTTGTCCAACATGTGGTTTCAGCAAAGACACATGGAAAACATCACGGATCTTGGAGCAACTGGGTAGCTCCAACTAATATGCTACCTCTCCAACCTTGTGGATGATCCTGTAAGGACCGTAATACCTATGAGCAAGCTCCTTTCAGGGAGGCACAACGGTTCTTATGGAGACGCAAATGCACATATTCTCCCTCTTTAAAAGACAAATATCTCCTGCGTTCATCCGCATATTTCTTCTGCTTGGCTTGGGCATCCTGTATATTCTTTTTTGCCAACTGTAGAAGGGCATCCATCCTCTCCAAGTCATTCCACACTTGCTGATTTTTCACAGCAATGAGACAATTGAAGAAGGCATCCCGACCTTGCATCCGTACATTGCCTCAAACCGGGCTCTACCTCAAACGGCCTCATGCCAATGGAGAGATGCTTGGTACTGTTGTAGCAAAATTCAGCGAGTGCCAACCATTTATCCCAAAATTTCTGAGTATCATGACAAACGTGCCTCAAATATTCCTCCACCCATTTGTTCACCCTTTTCGACTATCCATCAGTCTCAAGATGGTAAGCAATGCTAGGTGTGAGTAGAGTATCCACTGCTGTAAATATCTCCTGCCAAAAGTGACCCATAAATTTTTTACATCTATCACTACCAATTTCCTGAGGGAAACCATGATGCTTAAAGACATGCTCAATGAATTGCCAAGCAACCTTCTAAGTTCCGGGTCTTAGTGGGTATGAAATGGGCCTGTTTTGTCATTCTATCCACCACAATAAAGATGCTGTCCGATCCCCTCTCTGTAGAAGGCAATCTTGTGATGAAATCCATTGCTATTTGCGTCCATTGCTCTGGAATGGGTAATGGATGCAAGAGACCTGCAGGTAATTTGCTGTCCACTTTATTCTGTTGGCAAGGCAAGCATTCAGCCACGTATTTAACCACATCTCTCCACGTGCCTTCCCATTTAAAGCTCTGCTTGATTCTTTCATATGTTTTAGTGATACCCGCATGTCCAGCCATGGGAGAGGAGTGCATTTCTTGTAAAATCAACTAGCGGTATTTTGAGTCTGGTACTAAATAAATCATGTCTTGGCACCACAACAGCCCATTATGCAATTTGAAATCTGGATGACCCTGACTAGAAGGCTTCTGCAAATCTGAATATATGGGAGCTGCCTTAGAATTCTGCATATACTCCTCTTGAATGCCATGAATCCACTCCTAATATATGGTAGAGATAGCAAACAAATTGCAAGCCCACATCCTAGACAACCACATTTTCCCTTCCCTTTTCGGTACTCAATGTCAAAATCATAGGATTGGACTGCAGCCAACCACCGCTTCTGCTTATATGACAAATTTGGTTGGTTGATGCAGAATCTACTTCCGTACAGATAGTGGTGCCATTTCTTGAAAGCATGCAAGATAGCCAGCATCTCCTGATCATAAACATGGTAATTGAGTTCTTTGGCATCAAACTTCCTGCTTTCAAAGGCTATTACCCTGTGATCCTACCTCAGAACAGCCCCCAATCCTTTGCCACTGGCATCTGCCTCCACAATGAAAGGATGTGAAAAATCAGAGCATACCAAGACAGGTGCATGAGTGAGAGCAAATTTCAGGTCTTCAAAGCTGCGTTGTGCGTCCTTTGACCACCCAAAAGCATCCTTCTTCAAGAGGTCAGTAAGAAGAGCTGCCCTCTTGGCAAATTTGCGAATAAAGCCCCTATAAAAGAAAGCAAGACCTTAAAATCCTCTCAACTGGGTGGGATTTGGTGGCTGTGGCCAATCTTTGATGCATTTCACCTTTGCAGAATCCACCCGAATGCCACGTCTGCTCACAAATGCCCCAGGTACTCAACCTCCCTTGCCATAAAAGTGCATTTGCTGGCTTTTGCATAAAGTTGATGCATCCTCAAAATTTTCAACACTTCCTTCACATGTTTAATGTGCTCTTGTCTATCCTTGCTGTAAATGAGGATATCATCAAAGAAAACTAGCACGCATTTGAAAAGAAGTGGCTGCAATATATCCTATCTAGTGGAATGCACCCTAGAGCAGAGAGGAAAGGGCATCCAAAAACTGTGTCTGCACTGCCTACGCTTCCCAGGATTATTACATCAAAACCTGCTTACTCCTAGCTTTTCATCAAATCACGAACACAAGCACAAGGATTGTCCTCCCAACCAACCTCGGTGGTAGTAAGCTCTCTATCTTCAAAATTCGTTACGTGAAAGCATCATCTGTGGCCTGAGTGTCTGGATTTGATGTAAGAAGGGAGGCATAGAAATCGGTGGCAACCTACACGATGGCATCTGGATGTGTCTGAAGAACTCCGCCTGAGTCAACAAACTATGAGACGCTCTCCCTGTCTCGGGCCAAGAGTAGAGAAGAACTGCTTGTTGACCCTACCTCCCTTCTGTGTGCAAAATGACTCTCTGGCGTGAAAGGCATACTCTGCGGATTTCCAGGTGGCTTCTGATAGAGGTAAACCATGCCATGCAACCAACACCGTGGGTATCTTCCGATTGCGTACTTGCATTGTTCCTCGGTCCAGGATTCCTGTTGGTTTGCTTCTTGCATTATCCTCTATCTGCTGAAACAAAACAACACCCTCGATTAGTGAGTCACCTGTATGCAAAAATTTCTTAAAACGAGAAACATGAAACACTGGGTGCACCTTACAACCTAGTGGTAATTCTAATTTATAGGCTACCTTGCCTATTCTTTTTAGAATTAACCATGGCCCACAATATCAAGGTGATAATTTAGCACACTCTCCTGCAGTCAAAGACTTAGAGTGCGAAGGAACTTTGAGAAAAACTTTTTCTCCTTCCTTAAATTCTCTAGTGGATCAGTTTTCATCCGCATACGCCTTAGCTCTATCCATAGCTTGGCAGATGTTAGCTCTCGCAAGTGCTAGCATCTCCCGCATCTGAACCACAAAGTTCGCAGCACTAGGCACTTTCTGAGGTACTCCAACTATAGTTGGATTCGCTGGTCTATAACCATAGTTCAACTCAAACGGACTGAATCCTGTAGAGGAATGTTTTCTATCATTGTAGGCAAATTCTAACAAAGGCAACCACTTGTCCCATGTATGTTGCCCCAATGACACATATGCTCTAAGCATATCCTCTAAAATTTGGTTGATTCTTTTCGTCTGACCATCCGTTTCTGGAGGATCCTCCTACTCATTCCCAACTCAGTCCTTAGTGTCTCAAACACCGCAATCCAAAAATGACCGGTAAATTTGACATCCCTGTCTGACACTATGGATTTGAGTAATCCATGCAAACGAAATATATGTCTAATAAACAAATCTGCCACTTGCGGGGTACTAACAGACTCTCTAGTTGGAATGAAGTGAGTCATCTTGGTAAGACGATCAACCACCACAAGGATAGAATCATATCCACCTTGTGTCGTAGGCAGACCTACAATAAAGTCCATGGAAATGCTCTCCCACCTACCCAGTGGTATCTCCAAGGGCTGTAAAAGTCCGGGTGGCTTCACCCGCTCTGCCTTACTTACCTGACACGTAAAACAATGTGTCACATATTCATGAATATGCTTTCTCATCTTTGGCCAAAAGAAATCTCGTCTCACAAGATCATATGTCTTCTCGACTCCTTGATGTCCCGCACATGGGCTATCATGGCATTGTTGAATGACTCTCTACCTGAGATCATTCTGATTAGGTACTACTACCTTGTCATTTCTTTTCAACATACCATCTCTTATGGTGGCATATCTTGCACAAGTTTGGCCTTTTCTGGATGCCAGGTCATCCTTTTCCCCGCGTTTGATTACATGAGCCTTAGGCCAAAGGCTCTAGACAAACTCATCCACCTTTTGAGTTTCTCTAATCTCGGTCATTAGAGCACTCTCTAATACCGTGAAACTCGTATTATGCATAATGCGTGACAACGCATCAGCAACTTTATTATCCTTCCCTCTTCGGTACCAAATCGTCAAGTTAAACTCCTGCATGAGTTCTGCCCACCTAGCTTGGCGGCCTCTCATGTCAGGTTCTTTACAAAAATGTTTCAAAGTATGTTTTCAGAGCATGGACCACAGCATACGACTCTAATTCATGAGTTGGTCAATTTCGTTGAGAGGGAGAAAGCTTCTTGCTTTCAAAGACTAATGGCCTTCCCTCTTGGAGGAGAACTGCTCCTACCGCAATGCCACTTGCATCGGTTTTAAGGAAAAACGGTTTCTGGTGATCAACTATTTTTAACACGAGTCCTGAGACCACAGCTTGTTTTATGGTGTTAAAACTTTCTTGTTGATTCTATCCCCATATAAAAGGTACTTTATCTGAGGTCAGATCAGTCAATGGCGATACTATTTTGGAATATTCTTTGATATGCCTTTGATAAAATTGCACAAATCCCAAGAATGATCACAAAGCGGTCAAACTCTGAGAAATTGGCCAAGTCAATATCGCAGCCCCTTTCTTTGGATCCATTTCTACCCCCTCAAGAGTAATTATGAATCCTAAATATTCAAGTCTTACCATACACAGTATAGTTTTCTTTTTATTTACATAAAGACTGGCTTTTCTCAAAGTACTGAACACTATTCTTAAGTGTTCATGATGCTCGGTAATACTTTTACTGAATACCAGAACATCATCAATAAAGTGTACTACAAACTCTCCGATATACGGACGTAGTAAATCGTTCATAAGCATGACGAATGTAGCTGGAGCATTGGTAAGTCCAAAGGGCATTACCGAAAACTCATAATGTCTAAACCATCTTCTAAGAGCTGTTTTATGCACATCCTCGGCTCTAATACGGATCTGATGGTAGCCACATTTAAGACCTATCTTACTGAAAATTACGGCCCCATGTAATGCATCTGGCAAATCATCGATCCGAGCCATCGGATACCTGTGCTTAATAGTGATATTATTCAATGCTCTGTAATCTATACAGAGGTGAAAAGTATCATCTTTCTTCTTCTTTAATATCACTGGCGAAGCAAAAGGTAAGAAACTTGGTTGAATCTGCCCCAGCTTGAGGTATTCTTCCAGTTGTCTTCGTACCTCTGCCTCTTCGGTAAAACTCAACTACAGGTTCTGCCCCCGGGATTAGTTCAATCTTATGTTCAACATTCCGCTCTGGAGGTAACCCATAAGATAGCTCATTCCTAAAACAATCAGAGAACTCCTCTGCTATTTGATCAGCCAGCTTGGCCATCTCTCCATTTTAGGCAACATCAGTACTAGTCGAAGAATCATCAATTGGCTCTACCGATGCTGTACAAAGAACAAAAACTCTTCTTGAGCCTTTCGAATCTCCATTACGGAAACCAACGGTCCTTGAGGTATATCTTTTTCACCTCGTAAGACATACAGCACATCATTCATCTTAAATTGATAAATGTGCTTTTTCCAATCTATGGCTGGATTCTTCCTAGAATGCCAAGCCTTACCCAGGGCTATGTTTGCATGAGCAAGCTTTGTCATTTCAAAATCAAGCTTCTCAGCATAGTCCTGAATTCAAAGCTTCAACTGGGTAACCCTTTGGTCCCATACTTCAGTTAAACTTCCATCTGCCATTTTGACTGTATATGCATAGTCAGATGGGCTAGTCTTTAGTTTCAACCTCTTTACAAGCTTGGAGTTAATTACATTGTGCGTTGACGCTGAGTCAAACAACACAATGACATCATGATTAGCTACTTGCCCTTTCATCTTAATTAACTCCGTATCATCAAAGGCTGTATACCCCATTGCTGCGGGCTTTGACAGGATATTATCAGGTGCACTAGTTACTAACTTAGCAACAGACACACATGACAAAACAGGTACTGACCTTTGAGAAGATCCCGCTGGTTGAATCTGCATCTATTCTGCTCTGGGACTTCCCTCCATTTCCACGTCGCATTCTGAGACCACCATCTCAACCATCCGACGATCTTTGTTTCGTGGACAATCTTTTCACTGATGAGGCTGAAGGCATCCAAAACACAAGCCTTCTCTCCTCGCTTTTTCCCATTGCTCTGGGTTCAAAGAAGACTTCGACCAAGCCCGGGCTGCCATTGGTGTTACTTTTCTTTTCATTCCAATGGTGGTACTTGATTTAGGAGTCTCAACTCGTTTCGCCTCCTCGCTTTTTCCCATTGCTCTGGGTTCAAAGAAGACTTCGACCAAACCCGGGCTGCCATTGGTGTTACTTTTCTTTTCATTCCAATGGTGGTACTTGATTTAGGAGTCTCAACTCGTTTCGCCTGCTTGGCTTGACCACTAGGCTGTGAGGCACTCCCTTTGCTAATCGACTTCTTCTTAAACCCAGTTTTCTTCAGGTTCCCATACTAAGTCCCAACCTGTACAAACCCACTTGGTCTGTCCCCTTTTGCATCCTCATAGTTCAGGGCTATGGCAATTGCTTCATCTAGCGTGTTCGCATACTTAGCCCGAACTTCCATCTTTATCTGATCATTCAATCCAAAGATAAAATCTTTTACTTGGATTGACTGAGATAGAGGTTCATCAACCACACTTTCTCTGAACTTATCAGTGTATTCCGCCACTGATAAATTTCTTTGACGAAGGTTTCGATACTGATCCCAAGCTCGGGATGATATAAATTTCTTTGACGAAGGTTTCGATACTGATCCCAAGCTCGGGATGCTTCATCGGGAGGTAAGAAGTGTTTTCTAAATTCCTTTTTAAACCCCTCCATCTTTATGCCAGATAGTGTATGACCTGCTGGGCGCCACACCTGCGGGGTCGGCCGGACTCCCGACTCTACAGGATCCATCCTAGAAGCTTCTTCTTCTACTTCCATTTAGGTTGATGGTGTTTTTTTTTTTTTAATAAAACACCGCTTGAAACTATATTTACAATTCAAAAGTCCAACTTCCAAATTTACAGCTAACTAGGCATATATCACACTGTAACCAAACCCCACTTTTCCCTACACTAGGGAAACTCCCGCAATCCGAAATAACTCAAACACGGAGGCAATTAAACAAGTACATATTCCAACAAACTTTAGAAGGTATAGAGAGCTCCCTGGTCATATTTATGCTGCATGACGAGATTAACTTGTCCCTGAAAACCACTCCATCATTCTCAGTGGGGCTCCTTGAACGAATTCATGTATGTGACGTCGATTTAGCTATTGCTGACCATATAGGCCTTCGTGAACACAGTCCAAATGATACAACTAAATATAACCATTTGTCCATCGCAACACACAAACCTTGCAGAGCTATTGACCTATGTAGGTCACCTCGATTGAGTCACCAGACAGAATATGTGAACCGCTTACGGGATACTTTCGTGACCACTCAGTAGCTCTCGTCGTGCGCTGCTCAATCTAATATTGAAATGACAACAACTAGCCCCCGCGATGCCAAGAAGCCCAGAAGTCAATAAGCCGTGACCAACGCAAGCGCCACCCTGATGTTCCACGCAGCTCCAACGTTGACGAGCTATTGCTGAAACCAGAGCAACTTGTGCTCCATATTGTCTATCGTCAGATTTAGACGTCGCACAGTCCTTTTACAAGCAAACTGCCCTGCACTGTACTGCATGTCACGGAATCCCGAAAGTAACCACCCGTAAACTAGCATGTGCGTCAGTCTCTGTTTTTTTTCTCAGATTCCATAAGACAAGATTCCCCGCTCCTCTATTGGCTTCCTGGTGGAGTCACGCTAAGGCTTGACGGAAAATCAGATCAAAAGTCCGATGCGTTGCCAATCGTTCCCTCAAATCGTCACGCTGATGAGTCCTCGATCCAATCCAATCACGAAATGCTATGATACCAAATATTACATCAAAACCTGCTTACTCCTAGCTTTTCATCAAATCACGGGCACAGGCACAAGGATTGTCCTCCCAGCCAACCTTGGTGGTAGTAAGCTCTGTATCTTCAGAATTCGTTACGTGAAAGCTCTTGCTTACAAAATTCCACCAAGCCCCAAAATTCCCTAGATGGATCTAGTATGCCACATGTCTTCATTATAGGTTCCCTCCTTAATGCATCATTTACCCCTCTCTTGGGATATCATTAAAACCATTTGCCCCTTGGCACATTTCATGCATTTAGGTCCCTTAGCCTTAGATCCACCTAGTCTAGTGCCACGTCACCCTCACCAAGGACCTTGACCTTGATTCCTTTTTTATCATTTACATGAATCCCAAACAAATATAATACAAACATTGATACTTTAAAGAAAAATGTCGACTAACCCTTCCGAGGTCATGTTACCTCGACTTGAGCGTAACAGGGATGCAGGAGAGAGAGCTTGAATGGAAGGAAACTCTGTACCACCAGTGGATGCAACCATTGTGGCAAGCACTTGCTCATACTGAGCGGCCTCATCACTGTCAAGCAAAATATCACAAGGGGCACGCTTCGGTGGCATGCTGACTGGCCCTGGAGAGAGGAACTCGAATGTAGGCAAAGAGAAATGAATAGCAAATCACTACTATAATGAGCACCTAACAGTGTGTGTGGAAACGCGAAAAGATCGATGGAGAGGCTCGGGAGAAAGATCGTTGAAGAAGCCTCGAAACGGGGCCCAAATGAGCCAAAAATAGGGCTGTGGAAAGCCCCTAAAAGAGGCTGAAAATTCTAAGTTTTTGAATCCCTTTTTTTTTTAAAAGGAGGGAGGGGGGGGGGGGGGTTCCCTAAGTCACCTAGGACCTAGCCCAACCTAGTCCTAGAAAGTTTGACTTAACCTAACCCAACTAAATAACTTGACCAAGTTAACTAAACCTAACCTAGCCAAACTAACTAGCCCCAAACCTAACCCACTAGCTAAACTAATCCTAGTTACAATCTAACCTAGCAATTAATTAATGCAAGAGGCTAAGGTTTGTGCAAGGCTTGGCCACAACAATGGTGGCGAGGGCGTTGCAACGGGCAACGCATGGAGGGTGGGCGGCGACAAAAGCGTTGCAAGGGCAAGCAACCCGCGACGGGCTAGAGGGCGTGGCGTGGCGTGGATGAGCAGCAACCACAGGAGCAAACGGCTTCACAATCACATATGGAATCACGAACGGCAACGAACAGAAGGAAACCAGAAGGGGAAGGGCAGCAGACAGAAGGCAATTGGGCTCACGTGGCTCAGCGGACAAAAGACCCTAACAGGCTCAACAGACAAAAGACCCTCACATGCTCAACGGACGGAAGACTGACAGCAGAAGACCTTCGTTGATTTGGGAGAGCCTGCTAGAAGCTACATCACGTCGAGGCATTCCATATGCTGTTAAATGGAAAGGATGACATCTAGCTTCTTCAACAGATATACGATGGTGTTCCTTTGGTCTTGTTGTAGCTATTCGATGGAGGTGGGAGTCGATAGGATTAGATGTCACATCAAAAAGTACATAGTAGGGGGGTGGATGGGGACTTGGTGCTGATTTTCATGTACAGACAGATCATTCTTCCTTCCGCTACTTCCTTACTCAGAGGAAGTTATCAGAAGCATATGTGGGCAAACTTCTTGTCTATGTTCCATTTTCACATTGTTCGTGTACCAGACAAGAAGAATGTGGTAGCTAATGCCTTATCTAGGAAACCAATGCCTGATGCGGTTTCCAAGAAGCCTCAAGTCTCAACAGTAACTATTGCTTATCATAGTGAGTTGGATGCTATGACGAAACAATATGTACAGGATGATGATTTCGCAAGGATATTTGACCAGCTCATTGATGGACAGAAGCATGATCATTTTACTCTCAACGAAGGTTATCTTTTGATGCATGGTTGTGTTTGAGTCACGAAGCAGTTGAGGCCGAAGATCCTTACAAAAAGTCATGCTCCACCGTATGTAGGCCACAGAGGTATTGAGGCCACGATGAAGGCTGTTAAGCATTTCTTTTACTAGCCAGCTTTAAGATGAGATGTGGAGGCATTTGTTGGACATGCATCGTCTGCCAGAAGGTTAAGTATGGCATGCAGAAGACACCAAGATTGTTACAGCCGTTGCCCATTCCTGATAGACCTTGGCAAAGTATTGCTATGGACTTTGTCTTTGATCTTCCTCGTACACCATCTGGTCATGATGGGATTTGGACCATTATTTGCAGGTTTAGCAAGCAAGCCCACTTTATTCCGATGAGGAAGAAAATTTCCACTGGGGAGATGACAAAATTGTTCCTAGGCAATATCTTTCGGTTACATGGTATGCCACAGTCCACTGTTAGTGACAAGGATCCACGGATGATGAGTCTTTTCTAGAGAGGGCTTTTCGAGAATGTCGGTACAACTCTTAAGCTCTCATCCTCCTTTCATCCACAGACTGACGGTGAGTCAGAGAAAGGTAATGATACAGTTCTAGATCTTTTGAAGTGCTATGTTTCAGAGCATAAGGCAAAATGGGAGCACTATCTGCCACTTGTGGAGTTCGCCTTTAAAAATACTCTTCATAGTGCAACCGGTAAAGCACCTTTCGAGATTGTATAAGGTGCTAGAAAAGTTCCACCCATTTTGCATACTAAAGATAAGATCTTTGACGCAGACAGGTATGTGGAAAGTTTGGATGAGGCTTACAAGAAAGTCAAGATAGCTCTTCACAAGACTCAAAAGAAGCAAAAGAGAGCAGTTGATCACCATAGGCAAGAGTTGGTCTTCAAGGAAGGTGATTGGGTTCCGTTGCGCTTCCATAGAGCGAGACTTCGGAACAAGAAGTATAAGTGTAGGATCGTTAAACAAAAGAGAGAGAGTGCAAGGTACAAAGAGTCGAAGATAGTAGCCGTCACGTCAACTAGTATAGTGTAAAGAAAAGTACTTGTACCTAGACCCTAGGACTAAGTGTCCTAGGTGTCACATAGGACTAAGTGTCCTATGTGGCATAAAAGGCACAAAATAAACTAAGTGCCTATACCTATGCCTACAAGGCACATACCAGGGCCCATAAGGCATCACTAGAACTGGGAGAAGATGTCCTACAAACCCCCCTCCATGGTATGGGCTGAAGTATTCTGGAAACGTCTCAGAATACCTGGTACTTTCTGATCATGGTGGCACATGTTCATCCAAAAGGATATAGCCACCTATGAATGTACAAGGTATGTCAGATCATGTAACAAAGGGAACCAAGTGTAAAGCCTGGCGGAAGACTTCGAACTTGGGACGAGGAAGTGCCTTTGTAAACAGATCTGCTATGTTGTCCTCTGTAGGAAGATAGGACAACTCTATGTCTCATGCTGACAACCGCTCTCGAACATAATGATAGTGAGCTTCAATATGCTTGGTACGGGCATGAAACACTAGGTTATGCACAATGGCCAAAGCACTCTGACTGTCAGTGTAGACCATAGTGGAGGATGTCTGGCGAATACCAAGATCTGTAAGTAATTGTCGAAGCCAAACACACTCTACTGTAGCGGTGAAAGCTGCCCTGTACTCAGCCTCACACCTAGATGTGGCAACTGTTGGTTGCTTCTTGCTAAGCCAAGAGATACATGAATTGCCAAGCAAAAAACAATTGCCAGTATGTGACACTTTGGTGTCGAAACATCCTGCCCAGTCACTATCCATGTAAGCATGCATGGTAAGTGAGCCCTAATCACCATAGAAGAGGGCTAAATTCTGAGTGCCTTTGAGATATCTGAAAACTCTCTTCACTGCCTGCCAATGCTGTGAGCTGGGCATGTGCATGAATCTGCTGAGCTGAGATACTACATATTGTAAGTCAGGTCTGGTGTGACATAAATAAATAAGGCATCCAACAGCCTACAGATAAAGAGTGATATCACATGGTGGGCTCCCATCATGAGCTAAGAATTTGAAGCCAGGGTCCACTGGAGTAGAGATTGGCTTGCAATCCTCGAACTGAAAACGATCGAGGAGCTGTCCAATATACTTGGACTGAGACATCATGATACCCCCCTCAACATGAGCAAACTGAATGCCCAAATAATAGTGGAGCTGTCCCATGTCTGACATTTCAAAAATCTGCTGCAAATCAGTCTTGAAAGCTGCAATATGCTGAGTATCTAGGCCCGTGATGAGCATATCATCCACATATAAAATCAGCACTAAAAATCAGATCCACTCCCACGAACATAAAGAGTGGGTTCTGTGGGGCTATTCTGAAAACCAAGGGATAGTAAGTGTGCATGAATTTTGGCATACCATGCCCTGGGTGCCTGCTTCAAACCATAAAGGGCTTTTCTAAGCCGGCATACCTTGTTTTCAGAATTAACAACCTCAAAGCCAGAAGGTTGTGTGACATAGACTTCTTCCTGCAGATCCCCATGAAGAAAAGCAGTCTTGATGTCAAGTTGGTGCACTTGCCAATGGTGATGGGCTGCAATGGCAATGACACATCTAATGGTAGTAATCCTAAATGTGACAGCAAATGTCTCCTCAAAGTCAATGCCTTGTTGTTGGGCATACCCTTTTGCAACAAGACAGGCTTTGTGTCAATCTATACTGCCATCAGATTTTCTTTTTAATTTGTAGACCCACCGCCTGCCAATGGCATGCTTGCCGGGAGGGAGATCTACTAATTCCCATGTGTCATTTTTGGCAATGGATTGTAACTCAACTCTCATTGCATCCATCCACTCTTTGCTGTCAAAAGCATCTTTATGGCACAAAGGCTCTTCATTGCAAGCTGTAGCAAGGAGTGCAAACTCAAGAAAGTGACCATGCATCTGTCTATTCCCTCATCTTGTCCGGGCAGCAAAAGGCTGATCTTGTTTGCTGTCCCTCAATGTATCAAGAAGCCATTTGGGAACTTGCCTTTGCTGTCTATTGACAGCTCTTTCTTCAATCACTGCATCATGAATAGTGGGATCATTTTGTGCTGGAAGAGAAATCTGCAAATCAGCATGGGGTACTGGCTGATCATTGCTGGTTGAAGGGCTTGCAGGAGGCTCATGTTGCTGGTCAAAGTCCTCTTCTGAGGATGGCAGAGGTAACCAAGATTCAAAGGCATCAAACATGTCAACTTCTGGCTTAGCTTTGTAGTCCACAAGAGGAGAAGACGAATGTTCAGCAAAGATGACATCTCTACTGACAATAATCTTCCCAGTATTTGGTTGGTATAACCTCTGCTCTCCTGGCTGTAACCAATAAATATGCATTTAATTGCCTTGTCACCAAGCTTATGTCTCAGCTGAGATGGTACATGAACATATGCAAGAGACCCAAAAACTCTCATATGTGAAAGTGAAGGCTTCCTGCCTTTCCATGCTTCATAAGGTGTAACAGTCTTCAATGCCCTTGTAGGTGATCTATTCAGCACATAGTTGGCACACATCACTGCATCAAGCCAAAATTTATTGGGCAAAGACTTGGCCTTAAGCATGCATCTGGCCATCTCCATAGTAGACCTGTTTTTCCTTTCAGGAACAGGATTATGCTGAGGAGTGTAAGGAGTAGTGCATGAGTGAACAATGCCCTGTGAAGACAAAAATGCATCAAACTCCTTTGACATATACTCTCCCCCCCTATCTGTGTTGAGGGTGACAAGCTTGCATCCTGATTCTAGTGATGCCCTATGGGCCCTGGTATTCAGATTTAGCCACCTCTAAAAGCATGAGAACACTTCAGATTTAGCTTTTAAAGCATATACCCAGCAATATCTTGTGAAGTCATCAATGAGAGTCATGAAATATTTGTACCCTCCAATGGAAGTTGTCTTCATTGGGCCACACATGTACTAGCTGCAATTTCCTTTGTGAGAATTTTGGACAATTCTTTTGAAAAGGAAACCGATGCATCTTACCCAAAAGACAACCCTCACACACATGTTTGGAAACTGTGTAAGTTTGAGGTACATCATTAGCCATCTGCTGTGAATGTAGCTTTGCAAGAGCTCTATAATTGAGATGACCCATTCTCTCATGCCAAAGATGAGTTTCAGCAAGCTGTGAATCTGAAATAGCAAATGCTTCAATAGAAAGTGCAGCTAAGTGATGATCAAGGTGATACAGTCCCTTTTGCAAAGTGCCAATGAGAACTATGGCATTGTCATCACGAAGATCATATACTAGGCGTCTGTATCCATCAAAAATCACTTTGAATCCTGAAGTGGCAATTGCAGAAATTGAAATCAAGTTGACTTCAATTCCAGGCACAAAAAGAACATTTGTCAAAGTGACAGGATGGTTTGAAATGGATGTGAGCTGCACATCTCCAATTCCTTTTACAGCATAGGAAGCATTATTAGCACATGTGACAGTCCCCCCTCGAGGTGCATCGGCTAAAGAATGAAACAACTGCCTGCAAGATGTGACGTGCTTGGAAGCACCACTATCAAAATACCAAGACTAAGCATCATTAGCAATAAAGAGTGCATCAACTTTGGAGGGATCAAATGAACAATGGACAGCCCATGCCCAATCATCCTGAAGAGCATGTGCATGTGAAGCATCTGTTGGCTCGTGGGATTCAATTGCATGTGAGGCATTAACTGTCAATCCTACTCTCTTTTTCTCCAAAGCAATGCGCTTCCTGCATTCTGAAATGTCATGTCCAGGCTTGCGACAATAGTTGCATCTTTTCTTCTTTGACTTATCTACTATATTTTTAGATGCATTGGAGGAATTGCCACTTCTATGCGCACATATAGGCTTGCCCATAGGCTTGGAAGCCTTGCCTCTTCCTATCTGCTATGAAGCAAATGCATGATCAGGAATAATGGCTTGTCTATTAGCACGACTTTGCTCTTCCTACAAAAGCAAAGTAACTAGCTGATCAAAAGAGTAGTGGTCTGGCTTACCCATGGCCACTAACCGAAGGGTTGTAGCAAACCCTTGATATGAATCTGGCAATCCATTCAATGTGGTACTGACAAGCTGAGAATTTGGCACCACCTCATCAATATTGGCAAGTTGTTCCATGAGATCCTTCACCTTTATCAGATATGCATCCATAGAATCACCTTCATTCATACTAACTTCCTGCAACTTTCTTCTTAAAAATGCGGCACGTGCCTCATTGCGAATCTGATAAAGAGAAGCCAATTTGTCCCAAGCATCCTTTGCTGTCCTGCAAGACCGGATGTGTGGAATAATGATTCTCTTGCATGATAAAGCAATACAGGAATGTGCATTTGCATCTCTTGCATCCCATCTTGATTGTTCCTGAGTTGGGCGAGCAGCAGTAGAGGTGCTAGAAGATAAGGCATCAGGAGGAGTACCCCTTGCAGAGGGACCAGCAGTAGAGGCAACCACTGTAGCATTGACTGGCCTCATATCAACCCCAGAAACAATATTCTAGAAATGCCGTGCAACAAGAATATGTTTCATGAGATAAGACCACATCGGATAGTTGGTGCCATCCAACTTATCATCTTCACGAAGAATGCCAAATAGATCATGATTGTTCCCAACCATTGCAAATGTGATACCCTGAAAAAGACCTGAAAACCCAAAAGCCTCAAGGCTATCATTGCAAAGAGCTGACTGTCCAAAAATGACAGCAAATATCTGCAAATTTACAACCCAAATCAAAGGGCAAATGCAGATTTGACCCAAATGTGACTATGTCAGGCAATGTTCACTGCAAAAAACAGCAAATCTGGCAAAAGCCCCAAATTTAATAAGGGCAAATAGGCCAAAAAGAGGGCAAATGCAGAAAAGCCCCAAATTTAGCTAAGACTTTTGCAAATGTGACCCAATGTATGATAATCTGACTCAATGTCCTGCAGAAAAGACTCAATGTCTAAAAATCTGACTCAATGTCCTGCAAAAGTGACTCAATGTACTGCAATCAAAAAGAAATTGCATACCAAATCCCAAAAGGTAGCCTCAAGGCTTGCAACTGCAAAATTAGGACTTGTTGTCCACAAGGTGACTGCAAAAGTGCAACTGTCCCAATGTATAGACCTCAAGAGGTAGGCTTTCCAAACTGTTGAAATAACTTTATAAGACTTCAAACAGTAAAAGGAAGGTAAGGACAGCAAAGGCCTTCAAAAGCCCCAAATTTTGAGTGTGTCCTGTAAGGTACGAGCTGTACGGACACAGCATGTACGTGACTGTATGAAACACAGTACGGAGCAGCGTGTACGACTGTATGGAAGCTGTACACCGTAGGTACGTCTGCTGTACTAAACAATGTACGGAGCACATACGATGTACGGAATGGATACGTAGCGAGTACGATGTACAGATGCATGTAGGGGGCAAGTACGAAATGGTACAGAGCACAGTACAGAATCCAATGTACGTGGTTGTACGACAACGCATGTATGAAGCGGGTACGAAACGTAGTACTAAGCAAATACGATCTGTGCGGCTGTGTGTACGGGCGTTTGTACGAATGGAGGAGCAGGTAGGCTAAGGGGAGCTGGTGCAAGTCCAAGACAACAGACAAGTCAAAACGTGGCTCTAATACCACTGTAGGATCGTTAAACGAAAGAGAGAGTGCAAGGTACAAAGAGTCGAAGATGGCAGCCGTCACGTCAACTAGTATAGTGTAAAGAAAAGTACATAGTACTTGTACCTAGACCCTAGGACTAAGTGTCCTAGGTGTCACATAGGACTAAGTGTCCTATGTAGCATGAAAGGCACAAAATAAACTAAGTGCCTATACCTATGCCTACAAGGCACATACCAGGGCCCATAGGGCATCACTAGAACTGGGAGAAGATGTCCTACCATAAGGAAAAGTTGCACGTCAAATTGAATATGTGTTACTATAGGCCTTTCCAGGTTTCGAAGAAGATAAGTGACGTAGCTTACAGGCTGAAGCTACCGGATCATTGGAAGATCCATAAAGCCTTTATCCATATTAGTCTATTGAAGCCGTTCCACGATGATGTGCCAGAGGACTTGCCTCATGAGGAACAACCTAAAGTTGAAGAAGAGGATGAAATTCTGATAACAGAGCAGATTGTGGCACATTCGGAAACAAGATTAGAGGTAGAAGCCCCTAACACTTGGATTGAGTTCAAGCAGTTTTCTCATCTGCTTGGCTCACCACCACTTTTGAAGTGGACATAATGACAGCATGGCATAAGCTGGATGCCGCAAACTGTAAGAATCTTGAAGAGTATAACAAAAAGTTCTGGAGGCCTTATTGCCAGTCAGCTCGTATAGGACCGTATCATTGTATGAGCAGGTGGAAAAGTATTGTTGTGGGCTGCCAAAGAAGCTTCATGACTATTGCACCAAGAAAAAGGTCTCCAACATCTCTCAGCTGATTGAGAATGCTACTACAGCCTATGCTCTCATGCAAGGGATGACTCCAGGATTCAAAGGTAAGCAGCAAGATGTTTATTCCCGGCTAGTTTTGCATGGTAATTTGCAGGATTGTTCTTCCCTGCTAGTTTTGTTGATTTTTGTATCAGTCAGAAGATGGAGAATCTCCTCTTCTAGGCTGAATGGTAAATTGCAGAATAAGTATTCCTTGCTACTGTTGGATTGCTCTTGTTGCCCGGCATGGCTACAGCAGCACATCCATGTATCACATGCCTGTTTTGGATGCTCTTGTTGCCCGGCATGGCTTGAGCAGTAAATCTATTTAGTACATGCCTGTTGGATTGCTCTTGTCGCCCGGCATGGCTACAGCAGCACATCCATGTATCACATGCCTGTTTTGGATGCTCTTGTTGCCCGGCATGGCTTGAGCAATAAATCTATTTAGTACATGCCTGCTGGTTTTTTATTTGAACCATGAGGCAAGGATCCAAGTCTAGCATAGATTGACTGAACCGATTCAGCTTGCGGTGATGCAAGTCTACAAGGATATGGAGTACCGGGATCTACGTTCCTAGGATCCATTATTGCCATGTGTGTGTGGTTCAAGTTTTTGGAGGCGAGTGAACTAGCAGATTTCACTCAGAGTGGTGTAGTCCACCCGTTGTGCTTTGAGCTGACTTCGGTTGTAGCTCCTTCAGGCTCAGCAGAGCGTAGGTCTGGAGCATTGCCTGATGCTCAAGAGGGGGGTAGTTCCTCCACCCCCTTGTCAACAGACAGGCTCACGGTATCTAGAAGTCGCTTGGTGACACTGTATGTCTCACCCGAAGTATTGTTTGCTGACAATACATCTGCTACGGGACTTCTATGATGAGTGTACTAGTCACTCCACACGAATGATGCATTGATATATGGATGGACTTGCGCGCTCTCCTAGACCATATCATCATTGCTACTGGTTTATGTTTATAGCAGCAAATTTGATACTTTGTTGTTTCAAGAGGAGGGTATGCCACGGGGACGTGAAGTTATGAACCGTGACTAACTTTGGCTTAGGGGGCTAGCCCAGGGAAAGTGACGCTTCCCAGAAGTCGCTAGGTGCACACACTAGGCCTACTTGTTAGGAGCAAGGCAAGGTTTAGAGGGGTCTTAAAGAAGTTAGGCCCAAGAAAACCAATGTTTCATTGGTTTGCAAGGGTTAGAGCTTTAATGAGGGAGCCACGTGGCATTCCCTACCCTCTTCTTCTCCTTCCAAGGCTAAGGTACGTTTTCTATGGGATTATTCATTCTTCATGCATCCCGAGGTGAAGGGGCACGCCGTACGGATTCCAAGGAAGACTTGACTCCTTGCATTTCTCGGCCTGAACCCATCTCGAGGCAGTCCGTACGGCTGTACGGACTGCAGGAACTGCATTGAAGGAGTATGTACCTGCTGTACGGTCCTTTCAACGCTGTTGTACGGGGTCTTTACTGCTGGCTGTACGGACTCCTATGCACGCTGCAGGTTGTACGGCTACTGCACGCTCCTCGAGGTCATCGTACGGCTGTACGGACCTGCTGTTGGTGACTTGAAGCAGCCGTACTGCTGTACAGGCTGCTGGTGGGGCATTTGTGCATTTGTACGGTTGTCTTTTGCTGCAGGCATGCCTCCCAAGATTAGCTGTACGGGGCTTTTATGACTGCTTTGCACATAGATCGAGGCTGGCTGTGAGTGTACAACTCCCAAGGTTGCTGGCTGATCACTTTCCTCTCCTGCCCGTGATCCTCCTGCTCTTTCCCCCTCTCTGATTCCAGCCCACTATCTCTCTCTTCCCTCCCCTCTCCAAGCTGCCATTTCCTCCTGTTAGCCTCCACATTGGATCTGTTGCCCATGGAGGTTTTCCTGAACTGGATTGGAGTTCCTCGGTGCTGTTCTCGAGCTGGATTGAAGTTGTATGAAGCTGGTTTGAGTCCTCTTGTCACTATCCCTTTCATGTGATTGCATTTGGTGATTTTTGGAAGCTTGTTGTGGCTCCATTTGTTGTTCGGAGCTTCCTCTAGACCTTACAGGCTTAAGCAGACACTCAGATACAGAGGGTGTGCCTGGGAGAGTGCCCGAGGGGCATTTTGGAAACCTTGAGGCGGGTTGAGCATTTTGGGAAGTGTATGGATGCCTGGTCATTAGCAGTTGGTTACAGTCTTTGTGGAATGCTTGGATACCTTTACAGTTGGTCATGGACAAAGGTGAATGCCTTAGCTTTGCCTTGGCACTTGGGTGCTAGTGTGTGCACTAGGATGGAACACAGGTTATAGCCAAGGTTTTTGGCTTGGACAGTGGAATTGCCCATGGGGCAGAGCACAAGGGAGAGCCCTTGTATGTTCCTAAAGAAATAAATAAATACCGGAAGGGGCGCCAAGTGTTTGGGGCCAGTGTGGTGTCTTGTACTTGGTTCCATTGAGCAAGGGCACTCTAGCCTCCATCCAGTTATTTCTCAAATTGTTTCTAAGTGGTGTTGTTTAAGTTAAGTGGTTAAAAATGATGCAATGAGGCTGTGAATAATGAATATGCAATGCAAGTTATGGTCTACTGCCCTTTAGGAAACTGAAAGCCGGTTTCAATAGAGTTTTCCGCCGCTACCTTGTTAAGTTTCGCAACTATTCAGCGTTGCATGCGATGTGGATGGAAGAGGGTGCACTGGCAGTATACCCTACAGTTTTGCAGCTCTACCTGTTGGAGTCGACTCTCTTCGGGCTCCCTCAGGTTCAGCAGAGCACAAGTCTTGGAGCATTGTCCGATGCTCCGGAGGGAGGTAGCGCTTCCCCTCCCTTAGTTCAGACAGCTCATCTAATGTCATGAGGTCGCTTGGTGAAACTTTTATGTCTCACCCGAGGTACTGGTTGTTGACAGTATTTCTACTGTGGGGCCTATGATTGGTGTACTAGTTACTATCAGAAATGCCTTAAGATTTTTGGCATGATTGTTTATGTATGATTGGTTATGTGCACCTCTACCATATCATATGTATCTGTTGTTATCTATTATTTCTATTCGGACACATCTCTCTTTTGGACCCACAGATGTTTGATGTTTATTCCAAACATCTGTTGTTCTTTTTACCACTAGATTTCACTTGGACAGCAAATGGGGCCATTTGTTGGGTTTCCAAGAGGGAGGTATGTCACAGGGGCGTGAGATTCTGATAATTTAATTATTAGGGTTTTACGTGTGATAGCCTAAGCCCTAGAGTGGTAAAAAAAGCTAACTTTGTGTATTAATGCCTAGGGCCAAGGGCCAATATTGTGAATTAATTTCTAGGGCCAAGGGCCAAGGTTGTAAATTAATTCCTAGGGGCAAGTGGTTAGAAGGGGCAAAAAGGCAATGCTTTCCCAACAGGTTTAAATGAACAGGAAAGGCTCTCCTTCCCATATTGCCATTTGTTCCAGGACAGCTCCCAATGTAGTTCCAGGCGCCCCGCTCCAACTCCCTTACAGTTCCAACTTCCAGATCTCCACGCAGCCCTTCTACTGGCCTCCACGCACCCAATCTCTCTCTAATCGCACTCTTGGACAGATCTATCATGACTGTCTTACGAGCTGGTTTTGGGACTTCAAAGGACATCTAGGGCAGCTCTGATAATTGCTAAAAGTGTGCTGTGATACCACTTGAAGCAACCCCATAGGATGAAGTGTCACTGGCATTCGGAATCCCCAAAGGGTGGTAGATGCAATTACTGAGCAATTAAGAGAAATTACAGCCACTTAGAAAATTCAGATTTGCAAGAAAGAAACTTTGAACCAACAATCCCAGAGCTAGATGCCTCGAGGTCACACCCGACCCCGTATTGGCCCCAAAACGTGGGTCCCCTTGCGGTATTTCTTTAATTTATCAGAGAGATCAATTTTACTACAGAGCCAAAGCCTAGCCAATATCTGATAGATCAATCACTGAATAACAGAAACCTTGTGCAAAACCCTAGCAATCCAGAGTAGGACATCAAGAACAACCACTCACAACTGCACAGTTAAACTGCGAACTGAAGGACAGAAAACCCTAACTGTCTCTGGGCATCTGGCAAGATCTCTGGACAAAAGCAATAACTGAAAGACACCAAGAACATCGCCTGGCTGAAAATTGCAATTGCAAAGGTTGGCTCTTCTGATCAAGGAGAACACTGTCTGCTACCCCTGGCTGGTCTAGGCTAGTAACAGGATGCTGAAATCCTCAGCAAAACAGTCCCAAACTAATGCGAAATAGTGGCAAACTCCTCCTGACAGGTGCGGCTGCAAACTGAAGCCCTCTGAAGCAAAGAATTAAAGACTGGTACCTCCAGATAGCTCCAAACAGCAACGATTCAGATACTGGCAGTTTGAAAACTTCACGATGCAGTCCAGACAGTCTCCCAGAACAAGAGCATGCAATTGGGGAAAGGATAGCAGAAAGGGAGCAGAAGCATGCGCCTGGGAGAGAAGATGATGGAAGCTGGTGACAGAGATGAAGAGATGTCTAAAGCTCCAAGTCTCAACCTTAGGTATGTATATGCCAACCCTTGGTTAGACACAGGTTACATACACTAAGGATGTAACATTCTCATGAGTCATCATGCAACTAATGATGACTCCAACGGTAAACCTTGATGTCCCATAGCACCAAGACATAGACTTTATGAAATATCACTTCTTAAAGGAAGTCTCTAGTAAGGTCAAGTAGTTTGAGGTATGCTTCTCACGACTTCTTCTTTTCTTACTTTGTCATGACTTTGCACCTAAGCATACATAAGAAAGTATGAAGTGTACAAAGTCATCAAGCTCGTAGCTGGAGTTCTGATCTTGACTTTGATTATCTCATTAACTAGAGTAGATGTCATGCTTTCAATACATTTTGCACTCCCTGAACTTGTAGCTCCAGTTCTGATCTCGACTTTGGCTATCTCTAGCTATCAAGAGACTGGATATCATGCTTGAAATACATGTCTTCCCTTTAGAGAGGAGGGTTGCTTAAAGGCTGTTCTTTTGAGCACAACAGCTCTTCCATGGAGTCTGGCTTTACTGGATGCAGATAGAGCATTCCAAATGCCTCCCTAGCTAGTATCTGATATGTTCTTGGATTGGTCTTCGCCATTTATGTAGCATCCAAGCTTCAAGCCCATGGTCCAGGCTAAAGCACCTTGGATCTTTGTTTTGTAATAAAGAAAAGCTCCTAACAGGAATGGATAATCTTGAGATTACAAAACTTTATGAGACTACTTTTTTAAAAACAAATCATACTCATTCTTAAAAGCTAGAATAATAAGGCGCATTAAAAATTCCATGATTGTTTTATCACCGATATACACTAGCTCAAAAAGTATTCATTAAAGTAAGCCAAACTGAAGCTTGAACAAGCAACCATATGCTTTAAAAATAACAGCAGCAAACTATACAAGTTGAATAATTCACAAGCTTCAGGTATCAATGTGATCCTATTACATACCCATTATTAGGCGAAATAGAGAATCTGGGTTCCAGAGATTGATGGGGAGCAAGCTTCAAGAATCAATGTGATCCTATTATGTACCCACTATCAGGTGAAATAGATAATTTAGGTTCCAGAGATCTATCGATGTCTTATTGGCTTCCATATATTAAATTTGAACGTTAACCAAAAAGTGGCCCTCAATGAACTAGTTGCTCAATTTTCATTCTTAGTTAAAGTGTAGATACAAAAGCAAAGAAAAAGAAACTTCCAATCCTTCTGTTTCGATACCACCAATGAACTAGTTGCTCAATTTTCATTCTTAGTTAAAGGGGTAGATACTAAAGCAAAGAAAAATACTTCCAATCCTTCTGTTCCGATACCACCAATGCCAAAAGGGGGACAGGGAAATCTTCAAAGAGAAAAAATATACTTGTATGCCAAAACTTGAGTGAAGGCTATATTCCTATGACTAACACGCATTATTAGGAAGCTCTCCTGCCAACTAGATAGAATGATAAGAGGAAGCGACTGTACT
Organism: Dipteris shenzhenensis; assembly: GCF_047967505.1. Lineage (NCBI taxonomy): Eukaryota > Viridiplantae > Streptophyta > Polypodiopsida > Gleicheniales > Dipteridaceae > Dipteris > Dipteris shenzhenensis. The sequence goes on from NC_141617.1 coordinate 46,748,372, forward strand.
GCATACACTTTAGAAATGGCTTCAACTACGCTCCTGAACCATTTACTGTTGCATCCCTGCAGTTTCATGCAGGGAGCACTCTGGGCAAGCAAATACACTCCATTCTTTAATAGAACAATGCCATTAAAGCTACAGGAAACCTTTAGCGAAGAAAGTGTATTATCAAGTCCACAAATCAACAAGTTTCTCCTTCCTTTCTCTCTCCTGCACTAGATATAAAACCTCATATACTATAACCCCAAAAAATCACATCTGCCATGTGTGATGCAAAAACCATGGAGCAAACAAGCATAACTCCAAATTGCCATAACTCGAGTGTTTCAACTGCTTTGCAAACAAAATACACCCACCTGACTGAAATCTGTGCATGAACCTAAATTTTAAGTCCATTGAAAGTTCTTGGAGGATGGGCGGAACATGCAAAGATTAGACAAACAAACGCACCGGAATAACCAAACAAACAATTTCACACCCAAGGCTTAGAACAATACCATGGCCTTGGGAAACGTTGGGGTCATGGGAATCAGCTGGCGAGACTGTTTCCATGCAAGCTCCTCCAATCTCTGGTTTTCAATAGACAACTGCACATAGCAGTAGAAGTCCCAAGACAATGAATAAAGGGCTGCAAAGATCAGCTTAAAGACCAGCAACTGATGCAGAACAAGGATTAAACCAATCTCAGAGATATGAGCCAATGGTGACCTGGGGTGGTGTGCGGACACGCAGTGGATTTTGAGTAAGAGCCTCTGCCATATTCAAGGCATTGACAGGTGCTGCAGAGATAGGCCCTGGAAAGGAAGATATCAGGCCAGCAGTGCTAACGGGGAGAACGTTTACTGACAACCCATTACTCTGTACACTGCCATTTGAAGAAGGAACTTCAGCAAGTGCTGAGCTCCACAAATCAGCTCCTCCACTGATAGAGGATGTTGTGGTAGAGATGGAACCACCATAACCCCCAGTTAACCCAGGTGATGTAGCTCGACCTAAATCTGGCCTGGAAGAACTCTGCCAAAGTGGCCGTGGACTTGCAATAGAAGCATTTCCAGGGCTCATGGGCCGACACCCTAGTTTCTCATCAGCCCCAAGGGAAGGAAAATTCCGTTCAAAAACAGCCTTCTGCATGCTTGTAGCCAAACCCCCACTTACAGAAGGTACTGCAGATGGAATATTGACAGTCTCAATCATTTTGCGAGGATTATTGTCTGGAATCCTGTTAGAGAGGCCCATAGACTGTGATCGTCTCAATTTTACATCCGTCTCATACTTTCCGGCCGTTCCTCCAATAGAAAGCCGCAACATTCCATTGTCTAACCGCTCGCGGTCCCTCTCTCTCTCATCTGTCCCAAATCCAAGGGACCTATCTCTTTCCCTTGGCCGAAAGTCTCTATCAACTTCCCGTTCCCAGTCACTCCGAAATCCATCTCGTTCTGTTGTGTCATAGCTGCGAATTGAAGCACTGCGAGTGAAGCCAGAGTAGGCCCGCCCTTGAGTAAAGCCCTCTCTGTCAGCACCCACTCTCTCAAGTGAACTGCTGCTGCCGCTGCTGCTAGGACCTCTCCGGGTTGATGGGATAAAAGGCCCAGCAGATGAAACAGAACTCCCGGGGGAATCATAGTCTACGTGAACTCCTCCGACTACAGGCAACTGCTGTGAGGTCCTGTGCCTGGGAAGAAATGGGTTTCCTCCATCATCTACAACAACAAACACAATTCTTAACACCAAATAAGGCAAATATATCCTACAAATATTAATGACAAGCTGCATTACGCAGAGCAGAACTGCATAGCATGCGAACGAAAAGCCACAATTCACAGCATGCGTTTGATCCATTTGCCCTTACCTTGATAGAGACCAGCCTGGGAGACATGAGGTCCCGGTAAACCACCTCCCTTGAGCCATTCTGGGATCAAAGAGGGTTCACTTCTCTCCATCACCGCTATTTACCATCGTAGTAAATGTCCGTAAGTCGAACCAGACCGAGATGTTGTATCCACCTGCGTAGAGACTCGCCTCCCGTAAGCAACGGGGGTTTTAAAACCCCCACAAAGCTGCAGAGTTTACACTACCTCGAACAGTATGTCGACGGAATCTCACACTCCCATAAATCCCGTCCACAGGCACAGACGACCTAGGCTTCCCGCATACACCCTAATTTCGACTGATAAGGCCGTTTCTGACCAAAAACTGTCAGCAACCGACGTTGGGAAAAGGGAAATTCACGCGGCCCGTCGCATCCGAGTGGGAACGATATGTCCTTGATGGAGAAAATCCAAAGCTCCGCCAGAGTGTACCAAGAATTAAAACCCCCACGATAACGTTCGGCAGAACAGTTGCCTTCGAGATGGGAAACAAACGTCCTGCGAGCCAATGCAATGTAGGCCGATTAAAGAATTGGCAATCCTTCCCAGAAAACCCCAGGGTAGGATGTCCCTCATGCACAGGAGCGATTGGAAGAGTTCAGAAGCGGTTGGCGGGGGGAGCCTTGTGCTGGGGGCGAGGCAACGTTGGTGCAAAAAGGCCGAGGAAACTTCTGGGGGGAAACCTATCGAGCTAATCGGTAGCAGAAGAGAAACAAGATCCGGGAGAGGTAGGAGCACTTTGGTGGAGTATACAGCTGAGCCGGCGGGAGGCGAGAAGATAGGAAGGAAGGAAGGAAGGCAGGGGAGGGAGGGAGGGAAAGAGGGAGGGGAGCTGAGGAGCAATGGCGAGGGAAGGATTAGGGTGGAGGGGGAGGAGAAGAAGAAGATGAAGAAGCGGAAGGGGAAGATGAAGAAAGTGGGTATGGCGGAGGCGGAGGCGGAGGCGGAGGCTCAAGGCAAGGTGGGCAAATGCGTATATCAAACAAATTTTAACGCAAATATCCCAAAACAGCTCTCCCTTTTCACCGTCCGATCCCCGCCACGCGAAGTTCGTTTGCACGGTCCCGGCGGTTGTATTTTATTTTGCACTTCTAGAAAGCTTGCCTCTCTTGATTGCTCCTCTGAGAAGAGCTCCCTTGTAGAAACAATCAAGGAGGATCGGCCACCCACCACCAATTTTAGATGTGCTGAAGACTTCAAGGAATTCTCGATTCACACTAAGAAACCATTGAATCTTTGTTCATTTTCGAATTTTGCCGTTGTGCAAGTAGCCACAATAGTAGCTCTTGACCGCTGGAAACGATCTACCTCCTATGATAGTATTGCAGTATGGAGTAACTGACTCAAGAGAGTGTGGAAGGCAACTTTCTCATTCGATTTTTATTTCTTGCTATGGAGATTGATCATAGGAAAATTGACGGATTGAGAAAGAATTGCTAAGTGGAATCCAAAGGTCTCCCCATTGTGCCCTATGCACATAGAAAAAAGAGTCTTAGATGCACCTTTTCTGGGAAAGTGTGGTCACCAAAGGGATTTAGTGGAGGATAAGGCGAAATTTGCAGACGGCTTCCATTTCACTTAAGCCAACTTGGAAAAATGCACTTCTAGGTGACAAAGGCAGGTTGAATGTTACTCTCTACAATCTCTGGCAAAGGTTGAATGATACTCTCTACAATCTCTGGCAATTGACTAGAGCTATGGTAATGTATCATATTTGGAAGTTTTGGAATGCTGTGGTGTTCAAGAAGGGTAGGAGTGTATTGCCTCTGCACGAAGAAGTCAGATTTTTCCACAGTGGTGGTTAAGCTCCTGACTTAAGGTCTCTCTTTATCAAAGAAGGTTTGTTTGGATCTTCTGTTTTTGTCTTCCTGTTTTACGTAGTGGACCTCTTCATTTATGTACTTTTCCTCTTTATTGCCTAATATAATATAATCTCTTTCACTAAAAAAAAAATCACTTTGATAGCACTCCCAACACATTGTGTCTCATGCTTATTGCACACTACGATAACATTTTAACAAGTATGACGAAGGATCAAGCCTTGTCTTGAACATAATGTTATATTCAAGAACAGTAGTGACTTTGATTTTTTATAGAGGGAGGCCTTATATAATAATTCAAATAAGGCCCTATAAGTAAAGCCTATTTCAAATTATCCAATGTGAAGAGCTAATGCATAACAAAATATTCTTGGTAATGTATCAAAAAATGTAGCAAAATTATAAAGGCCATCCCTTGCCAAGCATGCTAGGTTGCAACATAGTATGCATGTTAATAGGCCACGTTTCTATGTTTTTTAAATTGCTTATAGGGGCAAGTGGAGAGTGAAGCAATCTTTCTTTATATCCTCTCTTTTCTCAAGCTTATAAACTATAAAAAAGTTTTTTGGCTTCATTATAGAATATACATGGCATGAGGGGAGAATAATTATTTATGGCACACATCCCTCATGTGTCAACAATAGTCTATGAGGCCAATTATGTACTTTACTTTGAAAAAGATGATCGCGTAGTGTTTTGTCTCATGTTGAGGGTGCACAAAGTTCTCCATATTTTGATATGCTAATGGAAAAACCTCAAAGTGCATGCTTCCTTCTAAGTAGCATCAATTATCAACAAAATATTGTCTAACCTAATAAGTGGGCGACTTTATTAGTCATGGGTAAGCTCGATTGCTTGTTTTGGTGCTCACACTAAGTCAACTAAACATAGGTAAGCACATGATGCAACTTTCACTTCTATCAATAATTACAATTTCAACATGGGAAACTTTCAAGGAAATAAGTTTTGCTGGTTGTCTTCTTAACTTTGCATTTATGTTGTATTGGGTAGTGGAGCTTTTCATTATCTCACATGAACTTCAAGCTCTATCAAGCTTTGTGACCTGCATATGGTGGACCTCGTTCTTCTCTCACATTTTTTGTAATTTTCTTATCAGTATCATGTATCTAATGCATGCAAATACCTTTTAATATAAAATTGTTGTACTCATGGTTACTTTAATCAAGGAAACATTTAATACACCTTATTTGCAAGCCTCGTGCTAAAGTGATATTAAAAAGTATGATGTACGCAACTTTGTCAATCAGTAAGAACATCTAGTCATATTCTAGCTACAGGCTTGATATCATTCTACATGCTCAACATCAAGTACATATGCAATACGTGAATTTATTACAATAGCATGTGTGTGTATATATATGTATGTAGGAAGGCCTTGCTAAGTGGGCACATTCTATTTTTGTGGATACCATTTTTTATGTGTTCCCTCGTGCATGTAGATGCACACGTGTGTGTGCACGTTGAGGTATTAAAATGACAATTTCTAAACTCTGTGTTGTGAAAAGGACATCAGGCTCACTTTTGAACCAACACTCTTATGGTATTGAACCTTGCACCACCCAGCATGGCTAGGTTTAACTATGTTATAAGAAGTATGTTTGGGTCTAACTATGTTCTAAGCAGTGCAAAAGCAGGCTAAATTAGGCCTAAGTTCATGTCATTCCTAAACCTTTACCCAAAACACCATTTGAACCAACTATCTTATGGTGTTGAGCATTGTGCCACCCAAAAAATTGTGTTTGAACCAACTCTCTTACGGTGCTGAGCCTTGGACCTGTCATGCCTACTCTGTTACAATAATTACAAGCTTTCAAGGTACTCAAAGGGTGAAAACACTCTAGAAGAAGTCTCTAGCCCCATGAAATAGAAAATACTGTCATCTCTATTCTCTATTAGTCTTCTCATCTATTCTTTTTGTCTAAATGTTCTAAAGGCCCTTTATCTCAACAAAATATTCAATACATATAACTTGACCTAAGGAGAAACATAATTGAAATGGCCTTTATTTTTCAATTGGCAAATAAAATTGATTTCTTAGATAAAAAAGTGGAGATAGCTCAATTAAGCTAACTTGAAAGAGAACTTCGAAACTTCATGCAAATGGGGTTCTTGAACTCAATTTCATGGGGAAAGGGAGGACTTAACTTCGAGACATCCTTTATCCACCCATAGGTTCTTTCCACTAGGCTGCCCGAGACATCCTTTATCCACCCATAGCATCTTTTCTTTGAGACTTCATGCAAAGGGAAGACTTGACTTTGAGACATCCTTTATCCACCCTTATGGTCTTTCCACTAGGCTGCTTGAAGATATCATGAAAAAAGTATAGTAAAAAGGGCTTAAACTTCTTACCCTCGCAAATAAGAAGGAAGGTGGCCTCCCCTCATCAATAGAGGACATCCACTCCTTTTTAGTCCCCCCATTCTTTGTCTTCCCACCCTCTCCTCCTAGATTTTCCACTAATGAATAAAATTTTGAATTTTTTCAATTAGCGGAACTTTGGAATGAGTTTCATTACTAAAATAAATGTATAGTTTTCAAATTTCCCATTTTAAAGAGAGGCAACATCCAAGTAAGAACTATAAAATGTTATTTTAAAGTTACCGCTTTTCCAATACTATGAATAGTAAGGTTTGAACTTTTATGTGTCCCTTAGACGTTGCACTTTGTTTTTCCACACACTTCATCCCAATATTGGCCTTGTGGTGGCATAAATGGGGAAAATTACAATAGCAAGAGCATTATCCAAGAGGATAGTTTTGATTCTTGTAATTCATTAAAGGAAGCTTACATTTTCCAATGTAGATTGTACAATGTGGTGTCAAATTCTTTATAGAATTTGTCTGGCATCAGTTGATCTTTGTATTCCTTAATTTCTTCGTAAGTCATAATTGGAATATCTTCATAAGGCATTGACACATCCAAAGATGTCATCATCTAACCATGATTCTTATTTCTAGTGCTTCACATTGGAGGCTTTGTGGTGCTCTTTGTAGAAGGCTTACATAATCTTCTTCTTGAGACTCCCATGAAGAAAAAGTAAAATGTACAAATGAAATCCAAATGCTCATTGCGATGGAGGCTTTTCTAAAAATTTGATAACAAAGTGGTAGCTTCTTTGCTACAAGGCATATTTTCACAGTATGTAAGTACTACTTCACCAATGCAATTCGCTAATGGAAGGCTTATGTCAAAAGACTCTTTTGATGTGTTTCACTAAGGAAGGATTTGATGACTACCTCATTGTGGAAGGCTTTGAAAGAAATTAATTTTAAGGATTGCCTCTACAATAGAAAGCTTACATCAAGAATATTTTTTCAATATATGTATACAATGCTTCAACTATGGAAGACTTGCATCAATATATATTGAACGGCAACATTTTGATGAGAAGGGAAAACAACATAATGATTTTTCGAACATTGCTTGTCACCATGGGGCTCGTACAGTTGAAAAATTGATCTTCAATTCAAGATTGTTGATATAGATTCAACTTGATGACATGATCGATTGCATACTAATGGCATATGTACCCAATCATAATGATCATAAAAGATCATTTATCTATGAATAACCTCAATTAAATACAAATTCCAAATGAAACCTTCACAACAACACCACAATGTGGATGGGATTATCTAAATACCTTCACAACACCACAATGTGGATGGGATTATCTAAATACTCATCCCAGCTTTAATGTGAAGAGAAGACACAAACAAAGTTGAATTGTTACAAAATATCCTAATATCCATAGTGATAAAGGTAGCACTAATTAATATTGACATCAATGACAACCATCTTGTAATCAAAGGAGTACGATGATGTTTGTATTTAGTTGGATTCCATTTTTGAATTCCTTGTGCAAAATAGACATAATTTGAGGCACTTCAAAGATAAAAGTAAATGATATCTAGATCTCTTGAATTAATTTTGACCCATACTGCATCCAACATAGTTGATTATTTATGCCATAATGCATCAAATTTTCTATTAAACTAATATTGCATCAATCAAAGATACTTTCTGTCATGAAAATTCAAGTATAAACTCTAGAACCATAGCCTTCAACATGTGTGTGTGTGTGTTGGGGGGGGGGGGGAGGGTCACTATGTAAATGTGCATATATCATATATATTAAAAACCCCAATATTTGAAAATCGACATGTTTTTATAGATTTGACAATCCTTCTTTACAAGGGAACATGTTCCAATGTTGAATATGATCTCCCCCTTTGCACATCCACATAAATTCATCATATGTGATGAGTCTTTATTTAATCCCCTAAATCATATACATGCCATGGAAGCCATGCAATGCCTTAGATGTGTCATGCTACATGTTCAAAGAATTAGCTCCTATCATGCAAAATTCATCAATAGTTGGCTAATCATCAAAATGTTTGGACATGATACAAAATCTAGCTATATGTCATATCACCTTCATGCAAATGTCACAAAGGTCACATAATGTCAAAATAGTTTCATGGTTAATGCAATGAAAGAGCTCAATGATCTAACTATCATCAACAAATTTAATCAATGACAAAACTTCTTCAACAAAATGGTAATGCAATCAAGATTTGGTATAGTCTAGTTTAATTAGTTACAACTATAAAACTCACGTCAAGACATCTTCAATAATTGGTATTGTAATGGAGATGTGGCATAGCCTAGTCATGTGCTTATTCCCTGCACAAGTGCATTTCAAAAAATTAAAGTAAAAATCAATCACTTATGCTTGCATAGATAAAGTTTCCTTGTCTTCAGCTTATGGAGATATACATTCACTACAATGTTCAACTTTATGCTAAGACCATAGACTGAATGTGGATTAAAGTGAAAATTTCATAGAACATTGAGTTATTCTCAACTCATTAGATATGTAACGCTAGAAAGCATTCTTATTGTCTATGTTAAAACAAATTAGCAATCAACACCAAAGAAATCTTGTGGCAATTTGAAACACTAGTAAAGCTTCAAAATTCAATGAGAGTTTAATAGGGTTTTTTTTTAATATTATAAGACATGAATCTTTAATCCTTATGACACATTGCTTCAATGTTCTGAGATGTCTATCACATGGATTGCAAGTGCCTTTAGTAAATACGAGGTAGTCTATAAATGCGTTGAATTATTTTCATATATGATGATTGTCACATGTTCTTCTTGTCCAAGATATCTAGTTTATATCCAATAAATTTAAATATTTATTTGCAAAGCAAGCCACAATGGCTCTCAAGTATATTTAGCAAAGGCCCTATAAACTCTGTTTTTGGCAAAACATCACTAATTGTAGCAAGGCATGAAGTGCAATCTTAGCTTGAGATTTGACCAAATGCCTTTCATGCCCACATTGGATAAAGCATAAAGGGAAAACCATCAATAATACTTTGATAAGGAGGCCTGCTTCATGTTTCACTATGTGGCAAGTTTCTCAAGTTTTCCTAGCTTCATTGTGCTGAGGGGATCTGCTAGGCACTTAGTGGATGCTTTGAAGGTGTGACTCATATTATAGCTGAGCACATGGTCAAGGGCTACCCTCAATTGCGTTATGATGCTAAGGAAGAGAGAATGCTTTGTGAATGTGGGGCACTTCCATGGGATACATACCTTTGAAAGAGATATATCTTGATCATTGTAGGCATGTGCCACCTCGGCCTTATTAAAACATTGGACATTAGTGAGAAGTATGTTGGACCTACCTTTGTAAATGTTCCATATGTGCCAAAGCAAACGCTTAGGTTCTTCTACGATAGTAGGTTACACAACTCTAGTTAGGATTATCTTTGCCCATTTCTCAAATTGGTCCTTCACATCCCTTTTACTTTGTGGCAAAGATTCCAACTTTTCTAAGATTTCTATTGTAACCTTATCTTCACCAAGTATGTATAAAACAAATGTTCCTTTATCTTTGCAATAGCGATTTTCCTTAAAATCCTTGTTCAAAGAATTACACAAACGTGCCTAACCCTCTCATGGGTGTAAATCCTACATAGTGGAATAAAAAGGGGTACTTTAATCTAGCAAGACTATCTACGTTAATTCTAACATGGAAACCTTTTAGTAATACATTAAATTCTTATTTTCCTTTTTTGGTTTGCCCTTTTTCCATGCTCCCAAATATTCTCCATAGGATCAGGTTTGTCTAGAACCACCACCTCTAGATCTCAACTTCATCATTCTATAGATGGCCTTCTCATAGATGAATTTGGCTATGCTTTGAGTCATTGTCTTGCAACACTTTTGCTCCTACCCGCTTGGTTGTGTAGTCAGTGGCTACAATGGTGTATGTTGGGTTGTTCTATGTGAAAGGTCCCATGGAGTCGAGGCCCCATCTTTGAAATGCCTCCCATGGTGATATTTTGTGTAGAGGCATGTGATGTTGAGGCAATAGTCTTCCCATTCTTTGGCACACATTCTACCCTACACATTGATCATAAGCATGTTTGAAAAGAGTTTTCCATTAAGACCTGCTTGAAGGAATTTCCTTATTGTGTTAACTCCCCACTATAGTGTCCTCTAGCAAGACTTGTATGTGGCTTGTATGTGACTTGTATGTGTCCTCATTTGTGCGATGGAAGTGGTCTTCTTAAGACTCCATTTTCTCCTTATTAGTAGAGGCTTCTTTACTATTCAAAAATTGATTTCCTACATGAATGTTACTTCTTTCTTAACTTTGAGCACCCTTTGTCAAGGCTCTCTTTCCCCCCCTTGTTATTTAGGTGGAGATTCATAATTTGGAGAGGCTTTTGCCTAAGTAGTCAATAGTCTCTCCTCTTTGATAGTTTCAAAAAGCAAGCACAATCTCTCTATTTGTGCACATGCTAGCAATGGCATATTACAAGGTCTACATATTAATGTTGCTTTCAAAAATATGCCAAGGGAAAGCAAAACACATGAAAATGGTCGCCACGTTGGAATTGAATCTAGCATCATTATGACGTGCCCATGGTGAAATGTGCATTGATGACTTGTCACATTTCAAAAGGATGACTTTTAGTTTTAATGAATGCAGCGTTGGTCCCATCTATCTTGTGGGAAATATTCCACCATTAATCAAATCTTGGATCCCTCGGCTATGTACCAAGCATTCCACCAGGATCTGCCTCTAAAGATGCAAATTCATTTCGACTAGACATGTTATAATACAACACAAGCTCCACTTCCATCGGGTGTTACGCTTTTGTTTGAGAGACAACTACAACTTACTACCGGTTTTTGTATGCCAATTGGTGTTCCAAAGGTGCCCTTTTATCTACCTAGGGAAGAGGATGTAGTTTAGATTGACGCATAGTGTGACTCATTAGACATATCAAGTTGTATGGAGCTGTTGAGATATCAAGCTCTACCCCCGATATATCTCCTGGATGACTATCATTTATGTCACCGCCTATGTTAGTTGTACTCGTGGTGTAGTTAGACTACCACGTATGTTTTTGGTTTGGGTTCACATATGAACCACGTATTCTAGGTTTTGACATATAGGGTATTTCCCTATTCTATTGTATTGTTGTTGTGTGCAAAAGTGAAGAAAGGCTTCACCCTCCAACCTTGTGTCCTCTCTCTTTTGTGTGTTGTGAAGAAAGCTGAACTTGAGTCTCCTATCTCTCTCCCTTATTCTTTACATGGTATCAGAGCCTTGTTCGTGGTAAGGAGCTCAAGAAAGCAAGCCAAGTTTGTGGTGTCCTGGTAAGAGGACCAGTGTTGCTTTCCTATTTCGAGTTTGGGAGCAAATCTCTGCAGGTAGCACAGCCAGAAGTGCAGGAGTGCATTGTTTCAGATTGAGAGGCCCTTCGCGGTGTGGCAAGAGCATAGTATATGCTGCGGGAAAGGGCGAAGCCCTTAGTGACTTTATTTTTTTGATTTGAGGCCGTTTCGGGGCCCGTTTTGAAGGCGGAAGTTCTTCGCAGGCACTCAGAAAAAGACCCTGTTTTTCGCTGTGCGACCACTGCGCGGCTAGTCGGTGGAAAGGTGCCACAGAAATTGCATCGTATGCCTATGTGCAGAGATATTGGGAGTTGCAGTTTCATGCCTATTGCCTGTTGATGCAAAATCGTCACTAGGAAGTGACTGTGTGGTGAAATACCACTTTCGTCAGTGTTGCAGATCTGCCCCTGTGAGGCTTTTTGCAGAAGTTTTGCTATTTGCCCTTGTGAGGCATTTGCTGTGTTTACAGGTTGCTGTTGCAATTCGTGATTTGTAAAATGTCTGAGAATCTGTCTACCATTGTCAGTGAGAAGCTTGACAAGAACAACTTCCAAGCATGGAAGTTCAGGATGACAAACTTCCTTATGGGAAAGGGAGTTTGGGAGTACATCAGTGGTGAAACTGCAGAACCAGTTTTGGGTGCTGCTCCCACTCCTGCTGAATTGAAGGCCTTTAAGGAATGGCATGAAAAAGCCAGAAAATGCTTGTATTGGCTATCTGTTAGCATTTCAGATTCTATGATTGTGCATATACAGGATCTAGAGACGCCTAAGGAGGCATGGGATACATTGGTGAAGCTGTATAGCACAAATACCAAAGCACGAAAGATGCAGCTAAAGCAGGAGTTGCACAATGTGCAAAGGAAAAATCTGAATATAAATGAGTATTCCTTGAAGGTGAAAGGCCTTGCAGATTCTCTTGCCTCCATTGGAGCACCTGTTGATGATGAGGACTTAGTGTCCGTGACCTTGAATGGTCTTGGGAAAGATTATGCACAGTTTCGGACATCCATTGGAGTCCGTGAAACATTTCCTGATTTTCAGGAACTTATTGCTCTCTTGCTGAGTGAAGAGCAAAGGAATGGTGGTTCAGCCACCTCAACTTCTCAAGAGACTGCTTTCTACTCGAATACAGGTAGAGGCAGGGGTAGAGGAAGAGGCCGTTTTGGTGGCCGTGCAGGAAATCAGAACCAGCAGCAACAACAGGAAAACCAGTCCTATGGAGGAGGACGTGGTAGTTCTAGAGGCAGGGGGAGCCAAAGAGGCCGTGGTTCATGGCAAAGGAACCAGCAAGTAAATAGCAGCACAGAATGCTATTATTGTGGAAAGCCTGGACACAAGGAGAATACATGCTATAAAAAACAGAATGACATCAAAAGTGGGAAGTTGCAGCAAAGCAACTATGCATCATCAAGTGGGCATGGTGACGACAGAAATGAGCACCTTTTTGTGATGCAGCATATGGTTAACTCCATGTCAGGAGATGCTGCAGCTTGCAATGATGTTTGGTATGTTGATTCAGGTGCCTCTAACCACATGACCAGTCATGGTGAGTGGTTTCATGATGTTAGAAATTTGGATAAGCCAGGTTATGTTGAAACAGGTGATGATACTGCGCACCCAATTACGCAGGTTGGTAAAGTGCCATTGGCTATGCAGGATGGCAAAACGAAGTACTTGGCAGATGTACTTCATGTTCCAAAAATCACTAAGAACCTGGTTTCAGTTGGCCAGATGGTTGAGCAAGGTCTGCAGGTTAGATTTAACCCTGATGGATGCTTTGTTGAGGACTTGAAAAATAAGTGCCGCTTGGTTGCAAAAGGCAACAAAAATGGCAGAATGTTCACCTTGGATGTTGATATGCCTGAGGTGAAAGCCGCTATGTTTGCGCATGGGAGAGGTGTCATTACAGATATTGAGATATGGCACAAGCGCATTGGGCACGTGAATATACAAAGGCTGAAATCTATGCAAACAAAAAACATTGTTGCAGGTTTGCCTAAATTCAGAGTTGAGGGAATGCAAAAGGTATGTGAAGCATGCCAAATGGGTAAGCAGGCCAGACATGCATTTCCCAAAAATGCTAAGGTGAGCAGAAGACCTTTGGAAGTGATCCATTCAGATGTTTGGACAACCAAAGCTGCTTCTATTGGTGGATGCCATTATTATGTGACGTTTATTGATGACTACACTAGGAAGGTGTGGATTTATTTTATGAAGCACAAAAGTGAAGTGTTCAGCCATTTCAAGGCTTTTAAGGCCATGGTTGAAAAAGAGAAAGGTGTGCATATTAAAGTGCTAAGATCTGATGGAGGAGGAGAGTACTTTTCAGAAGAATTTTGTGAATATCTGAAAGAACAGGGAATTCAAAGGAAGTACTCATGCAGGTCTACCCCTCAACAGAATGGGGTTGCAGAAAGGAAGAACAGGCATATTGCAGAAGTAGGACGGGCGATCCTAAATGAGAAAAACATGCCTGATTATTTTTGGGCTGAAGCAGTAGCAACTGCTGTTTATATTATGAACAGAACCCCCACTGCAGCTGTCCATGGCATGACGCCTGAAGAAATGTATACAGGCCAAAAACCAGATATTTCTCACTTGAAGGTATTTGGTTGCATAGCTTATGTTCATGTTCCTGATGAGAAGAGAACAAAGCTGGATCCAAAGGCAGAAAAATGCATCTTTATTGGATATGCTCTGCACCAGAAAGGGTATCGCTGTTATAACCCTTCCACCCGCAAAATGCAAGTGAGCAGAGATGTTGTTTTTGATGAAATGAGCAGTTGGTATGCACCAACTGTTATGGTAGGAGATGCAGATGCAGGAAATGGGAATGCTGCAATAAATGCACAGCAGCAATCTCAAGCCTTGAGTGGACCCAGAGAGTCCTCTACTAGTGGATCTAATGCATGGACAGGGAGATTGAGATCTAGTGAATCGTCACATGGCAGTCCTGATAGTGTTGTGCAGGTATCACATAAGGGAAAAGAAAAAGTGGACCATGCTCCAGTGTTTGATGTGTCTGCTGGTAGCTCTCATGTTGATGGAGAGTCAAGTGGCTCTGAAATGAGCCTTGATGAGGAACTTGGGATTCCTTCTGTGGTTACACCTGGTGCAAGGAAAAGCAGGCATGATTTAAAGACTCCTGCAACTGATCCAGTTGTACGGAGGTCCACTCGTATTAAGTATCCAGTTGATAGGCTGAGATATGATGGGTATACAGCACATCACTATGCTTATATGGTCAAGGTTCTAGAGGAGCCAGGCAGGCCTATGTACGTGTATGAGCATACATTGGGTGTTTTTGTGTGCATATAAACATGTGTGTATATAAGTGTTTTGTGTACGCATATGCATTTGTATATGTGTGGTGTGTTCGTATGTATATGTGCACTATTAGTAATTTAAGAGTCCAAGTCTTCTAGTCCAAGAGTTGATGGTAGTTCAAGAGTCCAAGGGTGGTAGTCCAAGAGCCTGTGCTAGTTTAAGAGTCCAAGGGTGCATGTCCAAGAGCTCATGGTAGTCTAAGTGCTTAAGGGTGGTAGTCCAAGAGCTTGTGATAGTTCATGAGTTCTTAAAAGTCCAAGAGTCCAAGGTGGTAGTCCAAGAGTCAAAGGGTGGCATGTGTCAACATTTCCTAAGGTCTTATCCTTCAAGCTACCATTTAGCAAAAAACTATCCTTGTTTTCTTTTTGCAATTATGATGAAGATGCATCTTTGTTCTCGGGATTCTTTCCCTTGAAGCTCCTTTGGCCTTGTTTGCTCAATGGTTGAGAGTATTTTGCAAGAGGTGTTTGAAGATCAACTAAGAGCTTTTACATGGATCGATTAATGATCTTATTCAAGCTTGGTCGACCAGAGGTACTAAGGGCCAAAATCAGTGCAAAAGAGCCTAAGGCTCTATGACTTAGTATTGACACAAAAAACCAACGGTTATATCACGAGTTGACACTGCTGTGAGTGACCAACTGCTCTCGTTGCACTTCCCTGCCATCTCCTCCTTCTCGTAGCCACCCCCCATCTCATCCTTTGCCATCACCTCCCCTTCTCCCTCATCTCCTCTGCCATCTCCTTCCCCCACCTCCTCCTCTGCCTTCTTTGCCCCCTCTCCCTGCCTCTCCTCCTGCCTCACCTTCCTGCCTCCCCTCTCTGCCCCTCCCATCTCCCCTCTCTGCCTCTCGCCTCCTGCCTCCCCCCCAATGCCCCCGACCTCCCCTCTTTGCCTCCTCTACTTCCCCTCCTCTCCTCCCCTCTTCGCTACCCCTCCCGCCTCCTGCTGCCCCTCTCGCATCCTCCCGTTACCCCTCCACCACCTCCTTCCACCCCTCTTGCCTCCCCCCTTTGCCTTCTCCACCTCCTCCCTGCTCCCCTCTCTTCCTCCTTTTCCTCCTCCACCTTGCCATCTCCACCTCATCCTCCCTGCCATTCCCTGCCTCATCTCTGCCTCTCTCCTACCTTCTCCCTCCTTCCTTTAGCCTGCCTTCTCCCGCCCTCCCCCCCACCTCATATCCATTTCTTTGCCTCCCCTGTTTGCCTCCTCTTGGCCACCTTCCAGGTGGCTTCCTCCTTTTTTTCCTTTTCCTTCTTATCAACGGGAGTTTTTGTGCTTGTTTGGAGAAAGAAGATCCTGGTGGTGACCCTTGGTTTGGCAGAGGGGCTCTATGGTAGCATCCTTGAATCTCATAGCTGCCATTAAGGTTATCCTTTCTCCAGTTGACAAGAAATAGGTACAACAAGCAATATTGTCCCTCCAAGACAAGGCGATCATGGGCAAAATTGTGGGCCTCACACCCACAAGGCGACATGTGCAAGAGTGGATCCCGGCGAGCTTCGCACTAGAGGGTGACCACATTCAGGAGGTCACCATCTATGGAAGAGGCATCTTCCTCATCCAACTGAGCTCCTAAGATACTACCTCGATACTTGTGGAGCAGAGCCCCATCCTCCTTGGCCCACATTTGGTGTACCTCTTCCCTTGGTACCATGGCTTTACAGTGGAGGACATGGACATGAGTCACGACACACCATGTTCTCCGTTTTTTGGTTACGCTCCGCTTTTCAAGGCTCCCAAAGAAGTATAAAGCCATCCTACCCTCCATTGGTCGAGCATTTGGCACTATGCTAGAGTCTCTACTAGATTTGGCCACATCAGTGGTAGCAGATGACAGGGTCGCCAGGATCAGATTGGTCGTTGAGAGCCCATAGTCCCTCCCTGAGTTGATCCTCCTAGAGACCCTAGAAGGAGGTACTCTTCGCCAGTGAGTGGAGATTTCTAGGCTACCAGGCCAATGTCTTCATTGTAGACAGATGGGTAACCTAGCCAAAGATTGCCCCCATAGCCAAGGCCGAGCTCTTCCCCCCCCTCCTCCGCAGAGCAAGCAGACTCAGTAGGCTAGAGCCCAGCCCCCCCTAGACAGGAGCAGTAGAAGTCTTGGATACCTCGGTGACCCCTTTAGAAGGGGACTAGACCCAAGTTAAAAAGGAAAAAAAACCAAGCAAACAGGCTCAAAAGCACCACAGGCAGAGGGCTAGATGCAGAGAGAGAGAGAGGCCGAGTTTTTTGAGAGGCACTCGAGGAGGAGCAGCAGTAGCAAGAGCCCATACATGGAGACCAACCCCCTTAGTAACAGGGGCCACTACTCAGCCATGTGATCCTCTCAAGATGGAGGTCTAGCATCCACATTCACCCTTGTATGAGCAACAGCGAGCCCCAGGAGCTCTTGATGCTGCGATGTCAAAAGTTGCGGACGTCCACCAGCAGTTGAGGAGGAGCGGATTTAGAGCCTCGACAAGCTTGATCAGCAAAAGGGGCCTGTGGTTGCCCCTACTCCCCTTGCCACCCTCTCCCCCTAGCTCCCTCTCCCTCTCCACTCCCCCCCCTTTCTCCTGGGTTTCCCTAGCCCCCTCCCCCCCCTCCTACTATGGTCATCCTCACCACCCATCCCCCTCCCTCCGCCTCCCCTCCCCATCCTTCCCTCTTCGCCCCCCTCTCCACCTCCTTAGCACGTTCTTTAGCCTTCCCCCCTCCCCTGCCTCGACCCCCTTGCCAACAGGCAAGGGTAAGACAGCGCCCCCTTTTGCTTCCTCATGCAGCATCCTATCCCCTCTCTTCAGTCGGGGGTGGGCCATAGGGTAGGGGTTCATCCTCCCGATCAACAGCTCCCAATTTTTAGCCTAGGCATCTCTTTTCACGGGAGTTCTAGGGATTGGGACCCTGGAATTATCTAGAGATTCTACACTCTTACCCTTTACTCCTGGAGGTTATGCTTGTGATCTTACAGCTTTGAAAAGGGGGTTCAATCAAAGTAGTGGGCTCCCAGCTACACCCACTTTGGAGATTCTAATTCTCCTCCACAGGGTTGGAGAAGTGGTCCCCAGTGGTGTTTGATGCTATTATGGGAGATCAGATTTCACACATGATGGACGAGTGGATGGGGCCACAGGGACTGGACCTTTGGCACGCCCATGGTGCTAAGGTGTACTTTCAGCTGTGCTCCATGCGAGAGAAGTTGATGTGTGGTTTGGTGGTAGGAGTTATCAGATTGCCGCTTGAGGCAAAGGTTGATTAGGCATACTACTGGCCACTTCATAAGTGTGTGGAGTTGATTGGGGTGGAAGTCTCCTTCATGGATGAAGTGGGCACAAAAGATTGGCATTGAGCCAGTGTCCACCCTGGTATGCCCACTTTGGAGATTCTAATTCTCCTCCACAGGGTTGGAGAAGTGGTCCCCAGTGGTGCTTGATGCTATTATGGGAGATCAGATTTCACACATGATGGACGAGTGGATGGGGCCACAGGGATTGGACCTTTGGCACGCCCATGGTGCTGAGGTGTACTTTCAGCTGTGCTTCATGCAAGAGAAGTTGATGTGTGGTTTGGTGGTAGGAGTTATCAGATTGCTGCTTGAGGCAAAGGTTGATTAGGCATACTACTAGCCACTTCATAAGTGTGTGGAGTTGATTGGGGTGGAAGTCTCCTTCATGGATGAAGTGGGCACAAAAGATTGGCATTGAGCCAGTGTCCACCCTGGTATGCCGACGTACGGACATGGACTACTCGCCCTCCAAACCCGCAGCAAAGTCACATAAGGCATTTTTGGAACAGGAACCCACTCACAAGAGCACCTTGTTTTCTGTATCCCCATCCTCATGAGCTGGAGCTTAGTGAGTTGGAACGTGTATGGGCTCCATGACCATGCTCGTAGTCAACGTAGTACTTGATCCTTTGGCAGGAGCTGTAGAGGGTAGTTGTAGGGCAGGTAGTGGACATCCTTTTAATTTAGGAGCATATGTTCTCAGCATCAGACATTAGGCCACGACACCACCTCCTCCCAACGAGAGGCCCAAAGGTGTGGTCCCCTACAATAGGACGATAGAGCAGAGGGTTGTACATTTGAGTCCCACAGACAGTGGCTCCAGAGGTTTATGATCATGGCGAGCTTATCCTAGGGCAATTTGGATGGGAGAGTCTAGGATTGCGATCCTGAACGTGTATGCCCTAGCGTGCAAACAGCACCATCCAACATTTTGGAGGAGGCTGATAGAGTGTCTTCCAGATGTACTCCTAGATTGTTGGAGGGGCCTTCAACAACCTAGAATTTGGGGAGGACAAGCAGGGTGGTGCCTCCTTCTCTAAGATGCCAGAGCAGATCACCTGGAAGCATTTCATCTTAATGATCAGTGGAAAAGACCCATGATGAGGGCCAGAGTTCAGCAGGATACCTAGCAGCCTTCTCTTCTCTTTTGGATGGAGAAGACATGATGGACTACTTGAGAGGGGATTGTGCACTGCATAGAGGCGACTCTATCGAGATTCTGGCAGGCGCCATGATGTCAAACCCACAAACTTAAGACCTTGGTGAGGATCTTGTATGCAGTATCAAGCAAAGTGATCAGTCTCCACTACTAGATGTCAGACCTATCTCCCCCTTTTGGGATCAAACAAATCCACCCCTTGCTTAGGGATTGACGAAGGGAGCCCGCCGTGTCGAAGACCTCCTGGCAAGCTAGGCAGAAAGGGGTGGATATGATCTCCCAAAAGCTCTGGAAGAAGACCGGAGTCAAGCCATCCTTGCCAAGACACGTTTGGGTTGTGAGAGCCTTGAGGGCTTCCCAAAGCTCCTCATCCGTGAAAGGCTCCTCTAGACTATTGCACAAATCCTGCGAGACTACTGTCAGATTGTGATCCCAAACTACCTCATGGGCCACAAGACAAGCTGGAGCCACCCTCTCCGTTTGAAAGAGCTGGCTGTAAAAATCTGTGGTGGTTAGGTCTAAAATCTCCTAATGGTTAGTGTGCATGATGCCCTACAGAGATCGCATAGATGCTGTAACTGCATCCCTGCCGATTGAGGCCTAGTGGTCTAAAAGAACTGCTTCATCATCATGTCCCCCTACTGTACCCACCGGGCTGAAGAGGAGTGATAGGAGAACTTAGCCCGCTGAATCTCTATGTCTTGAAGCTCAAGGCACGCGGTCTCAAACCAGCCACTCGATCCTGGGCCCCACTCCCTGAGCCTCTCTATGGAGGGGAAGTGTCTCTGCAATGCCCGCTCGTGCTCCTAAAGAGCCTTCCTCTACCTAAGGGCATGAGCCTACAACTCCTCATTTCTCCTTTGCATTGCATCAGCCACCCACAAAGCCCAGCCCTTGCAAGGTGCCGTCTCTAACTATTTCCAACTCTCTGCCATGACCTATTGAATCTCCTCATCCTGCAAGATGTCCTTTGGAATGCAGACCCCCTTTTAGGGAAAACCTCGATGGGGCTGCTCTAAGTGGATCTTACTAACATCATCCACGACACACAAACCGGGTTTGTTCAAGAGTGCAACATCTTGGACAACATCTTCACATTCTAGGAGGCAGTGGATTGGTCCAGGGAGGATTCACAATTGTTGGTTGTCCTTCTGTTGGATTTTGAGAAGGCCTACAATAGGGTGGAGTGGTCTTTCCTGGAGGGTACTATGCAGAGATTGGGCTTCTCAGACAAATGGATCAGAGGAGTTTCTACACTCTATGTGGGGAGCTTTGGTAAGATGCTTATCGGTGGACACATGGGCAAGGCCTTTCTTCTCTCACTCGATCCGCCAGGGCTTTCACTCTCTTTCTCTTCTTGTTTGTGGCAAAGGCTTTGGGCTACTACTTGAGATCACTAGTGGAGGACCTCACAGGGTTGAGGCTCTCAATTAGATGAGGAGGAGCTGCTAGACTATGAGTTTGTAGATGACATAGTACCTAGAGGGCACCATAGCAAGTTTTGAGAGAGTTGAGGGAGCCATGGCTATCTACTATGAGGCCTCGGGTGTGGAGATCAACTGGACAAAATCCATAGGTTTCTTCATAGGCTCTGAGACACATGAGATTTGACAGTGGGGGAGTGACTTTGGCTTTTGATGATACCGCGGGGCTAGATAGCGAGATACCTTAGATGCCAGGTGGGTATTGATATTACAGCAGAGCAACAGATTGCCCCGGTCCTCGAGAGTATTTAGCGCAAGCTTCTCTACTCAAACTCGATGGAACTCTCCCTAGCAAGCCGTGCCTTAGTGGGAAACAAGGTCCTTCTTGCCATGGCCTGGTATATTGCCTCCTACTAGTGTTTTCAATAGAGGGTGCATTGGATAGCTTTGTCGGTTGGTTCAAAACTTCTTTGGGCAAGATCGGATGGCACGAGGATATTAGAGCTCGGGTCGCTTAGCAAACGGTGATTCTTATCCCACCAAGAGTTCATGTATCCATTACGGAAGATATGAAAATTATTCTATCTCAACTTTTGGGGGAACCAAATATCTAGCTAAAAGATGGATCTATTACATTTTGACACCCAGCTAATTATAGTTCCGTTGTTGGCTTCACCCTCACTGAATGCATACTAGAAAATTATCCAAGGACACCTTGATGAGGAGCCTCGATAGGGTCTGGCAGAGATTAGCATGGGGCCTCATTCATGCTTAGCCCAGATGCAGAGAGGAGTTTGAGCATCAGCCCCTTATTTGGCACCTAGAGATTAGGGATCAGGAGGGGCGTATTCTTGAGCAGCGGACTCACATTGGTTGGACACAATGGGATAGTGGACTAGCTAGCTCCTTTGGTAGATGGAGCAAATTACCCATGGAGGCAAAGGCGAGGCTTGGCACTCTAGCGCATTTGCAAGGGACCAAGCAATGGATGAGAGAGATTGACCTAGCCATCCTTGAGTTCTAGTGGAAGGGACTTCACATGTGGATGAATAGTAGATGGTTGGGCCAATTTTCTCAAACTCATGTACCCTTGAGGATGATGATGCAGCAAGGCAGCATGCAACCCAATTTTTTCCATGTACGACCTGGAAGCCTACTCTAGACACTCATTGAGAGAGACCCAGAGATGGATGGGATTCATTGGCAGATAATTAGAGTGGTGGGATGTTTGGGGAAGGAGTGGCACATTGATCCTCCCAGTATCCCATAGTAGGATGCCCTCAGATGGCACGTATGGCTTTGGGAGGGTAGGCCCTCGAGGGAGGTCCAGTTGGATCAAGGAGAGTTGGATCAGGGAGAGTGGTTCTGGCCCTCCAAGAGTAGCCTTTTTGAGAAGGTGGATGAGGTGCCCTTCTTCTCCTACACCACATAGATTGGCAAAAGGCTTCAGATGGACTCTTTGATGTGGACCCCTTTGAGGGAGAGGCATTGGGTGGCCTAGAGAGTGCCCTAAGAGGTTCGTTCCAGGTTTTGACATGGTTATGGTCCAGTTTGCAGCCGAGGAAGATCTCCTACTTCTTTTGGTTAGCTACCCATGGAGGTTTGCCCATTGGCCTGTGGTTGGTAGTGTCATTGTTGCTCTGCTGGTTTTCTAGAGATGATCCCTCACTGCCTCTGGAGCTGTTGTAGCACAGAGAGGATTTGGATGGGAGCCCTAAGGATTATGACCTGTATGTAGAGCCTTCAGAGGGACCTACACATGGGGGATGGTGGTTTGGTTGACTGAGGGAGGACACGCATTCTAGATTGATGAGATATCCCCAGCTTACTGGGTACATGGTCAAAGCATTTAGAGGATAGAGCTCCATGAGGTGGTCCCTCCAGAGGATAGCCTCATTGCTCCTCTTCTCTGAAGGACAGCGTATGGGAGGTAGTAGCTAGTATCATTGCGTGGAACATTTGGGTTGCTTACTACAGTCTAATGATGGGTGAGCATTTGGTTCCACCCTCGGCTACCTTAGTCCCCAACTAGTAGGATATCATCTACACCCTCTGCTCCACCTAGGCGCATGGGACCCAAGGCTCTAGGGCAATGTTCGCGAGTTGCACTTGATTCTGGCTTGGACTGTAGGAATTTTCTACATCTTCACTCTGCGAGGGATTCGTTGGTTGTATAGTCCCCCCCACCTGGCTGTTAGCCCCAATACAGAGATCCTCGAGGCAGTGAGCTGGGTTTCTCTAGAATAGGCTGGTTTTTTCTTTCAGCATTTTTGGTTTTTCCCATACTCAGCACCTTCGGGGTTGTTGTTTTGTATGAAGTCTTTCAAGCATTAATAGAAGGTTCTTTTCTTTGCAAAAAAGAAAAGAAAAGAAAAGGCCCTATGAGCTAGTAGGAATCAATGGCCTCACACAGAGTCAGACCCTAGCTATAGTTTGACAAGGTTGTAGCGCATTTAATAATATGTCTTGTCTTAGTTTGTTGTACTCAGATCTTGAGGTTCATCCATTAGCATAGCCTTGTAGCCTACATGATATGTCCTATCTTAGTTCATTATGTTAGGTCTTGAGATGACATAGATTTGCAAAGATTTTTGACATAGCTGCAGTACATTCAATGACATGTCTTGCCTTGCACTCAAGTCTCAAGATTGATCCATCAGCATAGGCTTGTAACATAAATATAGTGATAAGCTAGAAGTTAGCATTTGATTACCAAGCTTAGAGATTAGATCCACATCGCAAACTCCTAAGGTGACACCCACATGGTACCATTGAAGGATCACGTTTGATAGCTTTGATGGATAGGGACCTAAAGACCCCCCTTTGAGGAGGCCCCACCTCAAAGCTTCAATATTAATTTAATAAGGAAGGAATGACACAAGCAAGGTATATAATCCCCAAAATTCCACTCAGATGTTCATAGTCCTTGTCCTCATATTGATCAATAGTGTGCCTGAGGTTTCGAGAGTTGTCCAAGACAAATAAATTAGCAACATATTAGTGTTCATGATACTTGCATAAATCTCATTAGTTGTATGACTAAGTGCCGAAGGCTCTTCATTTCTTTCACCTCCTAGCTCTCGAGTTCCACAGGGACTCATGGGACAAGAATGGTTCATTTGACTTGAAGAAACTCTCAATGCACAAATGAGTCATCCCGCATAGAGGGACCATCAATCAACATCTTTGCTCCTAAATCTATGCTGAGATAGATCATTGAATCTTTGTCAAAGAGGGGTGTCACACAAGCACCAACTGTTGAATCCATCCTTAGGATCCATACTACATCAGACAAAATCATGCATGTCTTCTTCTATCTAGCTCCCCATTAAATCCATTCTTAGAATCCATACTACATCATACAAAATCAAACAAAATTAGTCTATGGTACCTTCTTCTATCTAGCTTCCCTTTGAAGTGTCTATGTGCTAAAACACATTGGTTTGAGTATCATCACTTAAAACCTCACCTATTCAAAGATCATTTGATTTAAATCAGACTTTCCTCTACATTATAGCGAGGGTCTAGATTTGGGTTAGGCCATTGGTTCCTACTGACTCAAAGAAAACTCAAACACAATGGAATTCAAGACTTTTTAGAAGCCCAACGAAAACAATAACATAGATGTTTACCAAACCACTAAGAAAAGAAAATTAGGATGCACTTTGATGTTTCCTTATATGTTTCCCCTATTTGATTGATACGAGTGCAAATAGTCTACTTTACAATTATTTTCATCCTATGACTCAATGTATATAGCTAGCATATCCTCTTCTGATTTGAGCTTAAGATCATCTAGAAGTTATGACTCGAGATATGATGTTGCTTTATATGTTAACCAACCTATTTGATGATGTGAGTGCATATAGTCTACTTTATTATTATTTTCATCCTCTTCCCATTAAAGCTTAAGAACATCCAAAAGATATGACTCAATGTCTATAGCTAGCATATACTCTTATGGTAAATATAGTAGCATCTCCACATTCCATCTATTAAACCATTTTTAGATGTCTTGCACCCAGCTAAAAGCAAGAATCTTGTTTTAGTTTGCCTTTTGTACTTTTGCAGTTGACATTCCAAGCACACTGTGATGATAGATGATGCATTTCCATTCTCTTAACCTTAGTCACATATTTGTACACCCTCATGATGGCCTCCATCTCAATGTGTTACATGTCAGTTTTTAGAAGCATCAAAGAGTAAGGGGTAGTTGCCTTGACCCCCAAGTGCATCTCAAGAACATTTTTTGCACTTTCTCAACGTCTTAAAATTTTAAAACTCTTGAGGTATGATACCCCCCCCCCATACATAAAAACTTGGATCATTGTAGGTTACTTGAGTTGCATTTAGATTCAAACATGTAGGTGGTCCATCATGCCTTAAGTTGGCATTCTATGTGCGCTCCATCCATAATTTGGCAATGGCAATACCCAAGTATTTCAATGAGCTAACTATTTCAATTATGTAATACTTATATGTGAAACATGGGTAGAGATTTGGCTTATTGGTTTGGACTACCATGACCTTTGTTTTCCACACATTAACTAATAAGCTGCTAGTTTGTGCAAAGAGTATAGTGTCATTAGCATATAAGAGCAACATGATAAGATGCTTTCCCAATGTTGGTCCTATTACATTTTTAGATATTGCCACCCGCATAATTGCCTCTTCTAACTGAATGGACAAAAGAACCTATCCTGTGATTTGAGCATACATGTTCAATAAAGGCATGCCATTATAATCTAATATTCTTTGGATGTGCCAAGTTGTGCCATACGTTCCCATGAAAACGTCTTGGGAATAGTATAAAAGGTTTTCCTAAAGTCCACATAGTAACAATAAAAGTTTGTCCATTGAGCTAGCTTTCTTTCATAGTAACCCAAAGGGTAGCTAGATGCTAATACCCATGTTTACAAGTGAGTGTTCAAGGGATTCTACATACTCTTTAGCTTTATCTTTATGTATCTTAAAGGTCGAGTCTCTCCTTACATAATCTTGGGGTCCTTAACTAGACCTACTAGCATAATTTGCACATACATTGATCTATGATAAGAATATGTGAGATCTCCAAATGTCAAGATGTAACCACTTTAGCATGTTACTCATTGACTATTGCATCATGGATGACACTCTCCCCTCTAGTTAGGGGGGATGACTTTCTCCCCTCTAATTGGGGGGGATACATCTTGCACACTTAGTGCATGGAAAATCTTGTCCCACTTAATATTAGATCTATATTTATTAGTTATTCATTGTTGATATAAAGTAAAGACTCGTGAATGAGCCATCC
Source organism: Dipteris shenzhenensis (assembly GCF_047967505.1). NCBI lineage: Eukaryota > Viridiplantae > Streptophyta > Polypodiopsida > Gleicheniales > Dipteridaceae > Dipteris > Dipteris shenzhenensis. The sequence continues at coordinate 46,774,259 of NC_141617.1, forward strand.
TTAAGCCATAGAACCATCTAGTTATGCCTTTTTAAATGAGCAATCTGTTGATCACTTTCATAAATCTCTTCAAAAAGATCATCCATCATCAAGTAACAACACTTACAAAAGGGAAATACCATTAATAGGTTGTACTAATATAGGCTCTTCTTTTGCCCAAAAAACTAATATAGGCTCTTGTATGTTGAAAACACTAGTTAGAGCTCATACAATCTAGTTTCCTTTTTGGAAACTCAATTGGATTTAAGTCTTTTGAAACCGCCCACAATGTGCATGCTTGCAAATTAATGAAATAATATATGAATGTAGGATAACCACACAATATATGAGGAAATTTCGACCTACCTTGCAGGCTTGGTAGTGAGAGATTGACCTCCATATTTAAAGCAATGTTTGCATATCTTTGGTTTGAGTTTGATGGTCTTTGTGTAGTGGTTTATTGAGAGAGTTGTATCACAAATCTTACAATGAAGTTCTTTGGCATACAAAATAGCTTTTGTTGCATTGTTGTGTCTCTTGTGTAGTATGCTACCTAGTTATGTGTCGTATTTGATTTTTGCTAAATCAAATATCCATGTACTACATCATTGACACTTTTTAGTTTTTATCTGCTTTTCATTATGAGTCTATTGTTACTTGTTACTAAGGTTTAGTTGTTGCCTGTTGCCTTCTTTGATGTAGAAATTTGTCGAAGTTTGTTGTGTTGTGGCAAAGGCATAGTTTTTCTTCTCCCAATTCTTCAATGCTATAGCTACAACACCCCCATTTAAACTAGGGCTTGTAATGCTGCAAAGATATTGGCAAAATCACCTATAGTGGGATAACAATTTGTTAATAGAAGTGAAATCTCTCTATCTCTATTAAAGAAGCTCATAAACTTGGTGAACATTCACAAAACACTCACTAAGGAGCTCAAAATGTATAGAAATACTAAAAAACACATTAGCGAGATCCATAGTGTAAAATGAATAGGTTTTTGTCTCAAAACAAAGAGGGGATGGATCTCTACAAGGTGATCTCAACAAGGATGAAGATTCCTCAAGGGAAAGGATTGTGCTTTGATGGAAGCAAGGGCTTATTCTTAACAAAGCAAGGGCTTACACTCTCACTAAAAAATATAGTGCATCTACGCCTCTGATACCATGTTAAAGGATCAAGGGGAGAGAGAGAGAGAGAGAGAGGGGGGGGGGGAGAGAGGGAGAGAGATAGATAGATAGATAGAGAGAGATAGATAAATAGATAGATAGAGAGAGAGAGAGACGGAGAGAGAGAGAGAGAGAGAGAGAGAGAGAGAGAGAGAGAGAGAGAGAGAGAGAAAGAAGTGGACAAGAGATTACAAACTCTACACTATGTTGTATTCCAAAGAAACTGAAATATATACGTGTTTATCCCTTAGGATTAGGATTAGGATTAGGTTTGTCCTTATGCAATATCTCTATGGTGCAATCTACACCATTCTCAATGGTGTATATGCCCTCTCTTTTGTCTCTACGACAGATCTTGCAATTTCTCTTTATATAGAGTTTTGGTGAGCTCTATAATTTCATGCTATGAATTGCTTTTTGAAAGTTTATAAGAGTGGTTTGCAATTTCATGCCATGAATTACCATTAAAGTTAGTTCTTGTCCACCTTGCATGAATTTTTCTCCAACATCCAATTCTTTCTTTGATTTTTGTTTCATATTAGTGAGGTGACTCAAGATGACAATTCCTCCCTAGCTTTGCCCTCACCTATTGTATGGGAGCAAGATCAAGATGGTGATCCCTTCTAACTCTTCTTGTATGGCACCACTACTTATATGGGAGTAAGGTCAAGATTAGTTAACCATAGGGTGGTCAAATACTTTCTTGAGAAACCTTACTTGTTAACCAAGAAAAAGAGGTGGTTGGATTTAGTGCAATCACATGATTTTGTCATGGACTATAAGCAGCACAAAGAATATGTGGTTGGAGATGCCTTATCTAGAATGTGGATATGCACATTATTTGTTCTCTCCATCATCTGTCATGATTATTCAAGAGGGTGCATGCATATTATCGTGGAGCTAGCCATAATTTGAGACTTTTAGGACCCTTTGTGTTAAAATTTTCCTATATTTAAATTTCATAATGGCTTATTGTGGTAGGGGAAATTCATTCACTTCTAGACTCATAGTATATGATGATATAAAGATAATCTTTAATTTAAATTTTACATGGTTTATGATGAATTTAGGGAAATTTTATATTTGATATTAGACTTGGAATATACAACTTTGATGCTGAGAGAGGTGCATTGTTCCCCTATGGCATGAAATATGGGCATCACATGCTTGCTTTATCTCACTCACAATGTGTCCTAGTTGATAAATGACTACACAAAAACCTTTAATCAACCAACCTTGATGGCCAATGGCAAAATATGATGCCATACAAATTAATCAAAAAGTAGGTGAGATAAAACTATTTATGAGGATAAACCAATAATATTATGAATTTGGACATCAACCTATAATATATTATGCCAATCATGTCTCTTTAAACCACATACATTGTCATCATTACTACTAAAGGATGATTGATATCTAGTAGGTGTTATTTTGGCTACCATTCATCCTTCACTAGTTGATATTCATTCTTAGGTAAGATCCATGGAGTCACCTCATATGTGAGCTATTCATCATCACTATTTTGTTTTGGCAATAGGTAAGTTTTGTATTTGCCATTTGAAGATCTTTTTTGTAGCTATTTTATACTTCTTGCTGATTATATGTTTCCATAATGCCCTCCTATGTTCTTGAACATATGTATGGAATCCAAAAGATGTGAAATGTCTAAAGACCTCCAATAAATGGAAACCTATTAAAAATAGATTTCTTTTATTTGTCTAGAGAAAAGAACTTTCTATGTGGCACTGATTGTGGGAGAATCACTAGGAGAAAATCCTGATGTCAACAAGCCTATTTTTAGAGAATTGAGCTCGCTACGTAAGGAATCTCTAAAATAGGGGCCAATGTCTAGGCTAGGGGACAATTCATCTAGCAAATGACTCACTCTATGAATACATAAAACACACCAATAGGCCAAGCCTTGTAGAAATGCGCCCACCTCTCAATGGTCATTCAAGGTCCTGACATGTGTTTCCATGTAGCATGTAGGATCTAGATGGTGTCCTACCAAATGGCAACAAGGGTAGCTACCACAAGGAGCACCTAGTGTCCTCCCATCACTATGCTACAACAGGCAACCCAAATGTTCCAATCAATGATTTTGGATACCCTCTCCCAAATATTACCTTCTAGGGAAGAAAAAATATGCTATCAAGAACGGGGAGTTGCATCTTATACCTTAATCATGAAGAGCCTCATTCCCTAGATCCTATAAGATAGGGTGACCATGCCAATGGGATGACTCCCCTCCATTAACCAAGCTTCCATGCCCTAGGTAAAGTCTTGTTGCATCCTTTGTGTCCTAGTCATCACTATCTAGAGGGTCCCTTGTTAACTCCTTTGTGCTATGGTGTAGCCTTGCAATGGTGGCACCACCCATCAATGTGCATCTAGTCTCATTAGGGGACGATGGGTAGATCAATGTGGGTAATAATCCAAAAGAATTGGTCTTCCATGTGGCTAGTTCCAGTTCACAAGCATGAACATAATATGGAGGACCTCCTTGGGCTCTTTTTCTCAATCCAACATCACTCTCAAAGGAGTCTAAGTAGGTGTCTCCAACTAAAGGCAATGAGCAATGCAAGTCATGCACTAGAAGAAGGAAATTTCACACATTTCTTTAAGTACTCATTCAGATGCCACTATAGCTCACAAAGGGGTTGGCCCTCCCACAGCCATTGGCAGTACCATGTCTTGTCCGACCCTAAAGTAATTAGTGGTAAGTTGTGTCTTGTCCTACCATGAAGTAATTAGTGCTAGATTGATGGTCCATATCCTTACCCAAGTGTCCCACTGCTCTAATCCTTTGCTATTCAATAAGGTCTAGGGCCCCATCCATTTGTGGGTCTCCATCAGGCTCTAGTTTGAGAAGCCCCCCTAGCCCCACTCTATAAATCATGAAGCAAAAGGGTATAAGGACTCAATGCTGGTAGAGTATATTGGATCCTTAGGGGCACCCCTATCTTGAAGAGCTACCCATACCAATGTGGGGGAGCTAAGGCTCTATGGATTCCATCCCTCCAAGACTTAGGGTGACTCTCTAGCATCCATATGCTTACCCTACTTGGGCTCTTTGCCATGCCTCTATCTCAATGTGCAGATGACTCTAATGGCACTATCCCACCATGCCTAACTAATGTGCAGCCACTATCTCCCTCTCTTGATCTTGAACCTCTAGATGCCATGCAAGGGGTTGACACTCAAATTCCTCTCAACACCAAGGGTTGGGCTCAATTAGTCAACTTGAGAGGTTCTTCCAAACCCTATGTCAAAACCTCATTAAGTGTGAGTCCTTCCTAGTGACAAGGGCCTTTGAGAAGATCTACCATTGAGACTAATGCCATTGACCACATGTGAAAAAGATGTCCCCAATAAGCCCTTGTTGAAGCAAGAGTTTCTAGGGCTTTGAGCCTAGAGTGATTCCACACACTCTACTAGATTGCGCAAAAGGGCCTTACTCTACATCTTTGGGTCAATATTGCCAAGTCCTCCCTCTATGCAGGGCAAGGTTATTGTCTGCCAAGTGACCTTGGCTATAGCATTACTCATGCCATGAGATCCTACCCACACAAAGTTGTAAACGACTTGAGCTATCCCATTCATTCTTTGTGAAAAACTAGTCCAAGGTTTATGTACCAAGGTGTGTCCAAGAGGACTTGGTCAGGTAGTATTTCCTACCCCACTAGGGAGAGTTTTGGCTGAGCTCTATTATAAAAGTTTGCACCATACAGTCTCTAACAAAAGGGAAAAAATTTTCCCTACTGAAACATCAACGCCCACTTGGAAGCTTAAGTACCTAGCTGTCTAACCTCGTGGGACCTAGTAGAACCCAAATTAGGCCCCAATCCATGATTTTTTAAACCTCTTGCAGATTTGATCTAGTTTCCTGCCCCCAAATGCTTATTAGATCCCAAGGGCACTTGAACTCCTTCTAGGGTCCCTTTCATTCCCTCCACAAATAGGTCTGTGCCATTTGCAAACTTTAAGTCTAGAAGATCATCCTCTTGATGGATCAGTAGGTGCACATCCCAATGAGGCCTACCATTCAAGGAACATAGAAAGTGCCTCAAAGCCTCTACCATTAAGAGAAAAGGAAAAAGCTAGAGAGAAGCCCTGCTACACTGAGTGAGAAAGGGAAAAGTCTTCCCTTGCATGGCCCCCAATAAGCATTTAATTAGCACTCCATGAATGTAGGGCTACAACTCCCTCAATGCATTGCTCTTAGAAAGCCATCCTCCTCATGGCTCCCTCCAAATAAAAGGCCACTCCACCTTTTATAAGATCTCTCAAAATCCAAGAGAAGGACTGGAATAGGCTAAGACTTTGCCTGTGTCCAATTGATTGCCTCCCATAAGGTGAAGATGTTGCCCACTATGGTGCACTCTTGAATAAAAATTATTTGAGGTCATGGATGATGTCAACAAGATGGGACACAACTACATACTCAAGGCCTTGTCTAAGATCTTGTAAGTAATGTCCAAAAGTGTGATTAGATGTAACTACTAGATATTAGAACAATCTCCCTCTTTCAGGATAAGAAAAGTCTAGCTGTAGCATGAATGCACTCCCAAAAGCAATTGAAGAAAGCCAAGGGTTAGGCAATGCAGTTCTATAATGGGATTACCTTGAGGACCTCCACAAGATCCTCATATATGAACAAGGTCTCCAACTATCTACTCATACCCTAGGAGACCATGGAAGGGGTATCTGTCCACACAGAGTCCTAGGGGTGAGGACGTACATGGACTCCTTCTTTAACTAGAACAACTAGTAGTAGAAGGCCATAGTTACCTCCAAAATCTTTCCAGGGTCCAAGTGGATATGTCACCCTTGTGACATAGCCGTTTGAGCTTGATCCTTGCTAACCATGGGAAAATGCTCTAAAAGAATTGCTCGTTCATCCTATCCCCATGCTAAACACATTGTGTCCTATAGGAGTGGTGAGAGGACTCTACTCTATGGATCTCCATGGCCTAGGGCACACAATCTCTTACATGTCTACAAGGCATTGGGAGTTTTGGCCCTACTCTCTAAGTGTCTCTACAGAATCCAAGTCATGTCTCAATGCTCTCCCCCTTTTATGAAGGGAGTGTTGCCTCTACAATGTTTATGACTGTAACTCCTCGCTAGTCCTCTGGATTGTTGTTGCTACCCAGCTAGCTCAACCTTCCTAAGGGGTAGGATTGGCTACTACTATGGATCTCTACTATGGGATGCTAAACCTCCTCCTCTTTTGATAAGGAATTGAGGGTTTGCACCCCTTCTTGAGGGAGTTCATGTAGTGGCTACTCTAACTAAAGCACTACCAAGCAATGCTCTAACATTGTCATCCTAGCTATAGTGATTCCTCTTCCTGGCTAGGATACCACTGATTCCTCTACCTCTTTTCATCACCCAATTCCCAACATAGAATCTATCAAGATGCTGAAACAAGCCATCTTGTGACCTCTGGCTGAGCAAGTACGAAAGGCAACAAGTGAGCTTGGAAAGCTCTACCTATTTCCATGGATCTTGGTTGTTGACCAAGAAAATGGAGTACTTCTAAATACTATGCTGTAATTTGGGGGGGGGTGATGAAAAAGAGGCTCCTCCTTGCTTGTCCTCCTCAAACTCTAGATCGTTATAGTCTCCAAAAATCCATAAGTCTTTGTGTGGGAGAAATTTGGTGAGTCATCTCCAAAAGGGGGCTCTATATTATGAGATAGGGCTAGTGCATAGACTTTCAAGATCATCCCAATCATGAAACTCCCATTTGCAAGGAAATCCAAACCACCCTGATCATAAACATCCATGGCCATGTTCTAGAAACTGAGATGTATAGCCCCCCAATTCAACTTATTACTCTAGGAACCAAATCTCTAGCCCTCGCCTTGGTAGGTGGTGGCATCATTGATGTTTAAGGCTACCAAGTTAGCTAGCAAACTGCTTTAACAGCAATTGTGTGATTGATTAAACTGAAACTACAGTCCCACAATTATTGCAGGGCCAAAGCCATGTATATTCCAAGAGAAAGCCAGCTAAAACATGGCCATGTGAGTGTGGGTGGTCTACAATTTGTTTATCTTGCTATCCCAACCACTCCTGTGATCTACAATTTGTTTCCCTTGCTATCCCAAACACTCCTCCATTGGCATGAACTAATGCAAGGATTGTAGCACATTGGTCCTAGTGGGACAGTTGTTGACATCATAAAAAGAACGTGAAAGAAGCCTAGAGCAGCTAACATAGGTTCAGCAAAAGCCAACAAAAAAATCCATGCAGCTTGAGTAGAGCAAAAGCATAGAAGCACATAGGATTGAAATGCAAATAGAAGTGTTAAGGACCAGAAAAAAAGCTTAGCATAAAGTATCAGTAGAGATTGCAACATACTAGAGAAATCTGATTGAGTAGAACTGACACCAAGGACTAATGTGTAGACATGGGGGAGGGCTAAAATAAAACCTCATATGTGGCAAATATACAAGGACTTACTCATATGAAGGGGGTAGTCCAATGTCAAGACATATATAAAGCCTTGGTGATAGAAAACTCAATGTCAAGGCATATAAAAGCCTTGGTGATAGAAACCTCAAATACCTTGGATCCACTTTTGGGAATGAGCCTCCTAGGAGTGGCTAGGTAGCTGAGGGTTGGGGCACCCTCAGTATATGTCTCCTTGAGATAGCATCATGTGTTGAATATCTCAACAAATGTAGTAAGAATAGTCATGTCTATAGTCATATAACAAAGATAATTAGTAGATATATCAGAACTTAATGTCTATGATATGATGCGAGAGGTGGAGGGACAAGCATATGACCCAAAAATAGAGGCTATGGTTAGCTAAGCTTGTAGCAGCTAAGCAGAGACAATAGGAAGATGAGGAGCACTCCAATAACACCAGCTGTTTTTGCTGACATCGGATCAAGTGGTGATGGTTGGGACAAGAATTGTCCTATAAGAGATGAGGGGTTTAAGGCCATAGCTAGTATATTAGAGACGGGGAGATTGGTATATTATGAGCTGGTGGTGGGTAGAGTTACAATACTATGTAGCTAATAGATCAAGGATGGGGGAGATTGATACATTTTCAGCTAGCTATATTGCTTCAAGCACAACTCTGTACATAAAAAAAATAGTTTCAATCTCAAATGAACATGTCTTTTCATGTAGGACTAGCATGTACAACTTTGATGGGTACTTCAAAGCCTCATGTGTGGGACCATGTATGTGTGTGAGTCCAAGTGATGGGCACAATTAGATCACTCCCTTGCAACATGTGATGTACTTATAAGGTAGGTACTTTCTTTGTATGTTGGGTATCATAGAGTCTCATGTATATGATCTTGTAGGTGGAATAGGAGATCCAACCATATTGGTGCAATGTGGGCCATGGTTGGTGTAGTCTATAGCCCAATTGTAGTCCTATATATAGAGGATACTATGCTTATAAAGCTCTTTTTTGTTGTCTACCTGGATGATTTAAATCCATACTATCGAAATAGCAATACAAGATGTATAGGACTGTGGAATGTGGAGCGCTACAATATTATATCAAAATGGGTAATGGGGTCATCCTAAAATGGAAAAAAGTATCCATTCCATAAAGATAAGGTCTAAACCCTATGGATATAGCTAATCTAATAAAGGTCTAAGCCGTATGAAAAAAAGTATCCATTCCACAAAGATAAGGTCTAAACCTTATGGATAAATCTAATCCAACAAAGGCCAAGCTAACTCAACAAAATACACCTTCAAGAAATTAGGAACTTTATGGAAAGTGAGCTAGTTTATGTATAGCTTTTAAAAATTTGGGCCAGAGAGGCCCATTATCATGAGGTTTAGGAGACAAATATCCTAGGAATGTAGACCCATTAGCTTCAAATAGTAACCTAGGAGAAGGGGCTAGCAGTGCAGGATGATTGATGTGGCCCTCAAGTAGAAATAGCTTCAAAGCGGGTCTAAAATCTCAAGCTTTGTGTTTGATTTAGTGAACCTATGGATCTTTGACCTAGAGATGCAAAGTAGAGCCCTTCTAGGAAAGCTAGTGCTATGTGGTCTTACTCTAGGCATGGATCCCTAAAAGCTCTTCCTCTAGTGGGGTCTTCTTGGAAACACCCAACGTATAGGTGGATAGTGGTAACAGTCTCACAAATGGATCTTTTCAGAGGCTCCCCTAACAAGAAAGGGATCTCCCCGTATTAGGAGTATGTTTAGCTTCTAGCAATATTCTAACTTATAGGCTACTTTGCCTAGTAATTTCAAAATTAAATTGGATCCACAATATAAGAGTGACCACCGGCCTATGGCATAATCACTGTCTACTAAGCCACTCAGGCTTTAGTATTCTGCGTGTCATATGATCCAACCCAAAGGAAGTTATGCACCAAGCATCTCAGCTATTCCCCATGCACCCTCAATGGAAAAGCACAAGCAACAGGTGATGCACCAAGCCATGGTGAGGACTTGGTAGACTACCATTACCCTATTGCTAGGGAGATTTTGGTCACACACCAATGCAGAAGCTTGCACTGCACACTCTCCAAAACTAGGGCAATCTGTTGCTCTATTGAGATATCAATACCCACCTGGTAGCCAAGGTTGCTCACTGTCTGTCCCTGTGAAATCCATCAAAAATCAAAGGTAGCCCCCTAGTCACGGACCTTCTAAGCCTCCTCTATTCTATTGAAGAAGCCAATAGTTTAGTCCAGTTGACTCATGCCATAGAGGCCTTGTAGTAAATAGCCAAGGGCCCCTTGATGGCCTTTAGGCTTACAATTGATCCCTCCACATAAAAAGCTACATCATCTACAAACTTTGAGTTTAGAAGCTTCTCCTCCTATCAAATCATCAGTCTCATCCCAGTGAGGCTGATTGCCAAAGAGCGCAAAAAATAACCTAATGCTTTTGCCTACAAAGAGAAAGAAGAAAGGGGCACGAGGGCAACCCTATTGAACCAAACACAAAAGAGAGAAGGCCTCACCTATGTGCCCTCCAATGATCATCTAACTAGAACTCCTTGCATAAAGGGCTAAGACCTATCCTCTGACCCATTGCTCTGAGAAACCCAGTCTCCAGACACTGCCCTCCAAGAAAGACCACTCCATTCTATCGTGCACCTTCTCAAAATCCAAGAGAAGGATGGCAAGAGGCTTTTCCTCCTCCTTGACCCAATGCACTACCTCCCAAAAGGTGAAAATGTTGTCTAGGATACTGCACTCTTGGACAAAACTTGTATGCATGTCATGAATAATGTCTGGCATGTGGGGCCTTAACTGCAAGCTTAAGAACTTGGCCAATATCTTGTATGTGGTGTCTAGTAGGGTGATTGGTTGCCATCATTTGATGTCTGATCTATGTCCTCCCTTTGGAATTAGGAGCCTTGACTCAAAGACTATGGGAGGGAGCCTAAATCAAAGATCTCTTGGCAAGCAAAGCAGAGTGGTGTGGAGATAAGCTCCCAAAATCAACAAAAAGGACAATTAAAAAATTGCGGTGTCAAGCCATCCTCCTCGGGGCACTTCTATGGAGGGAGAGCAAACCAGGGTCATGATTATTGGCTCAATGGCCACCTTCCATGACCACTATAGCATGAAGAAAATATCCACCCAAACATCTGAGCACACTACTGAAGCATCCAATAATGTGGTTGCGTGAGCACCACCTGAGGCGATAGGCAAATCACTCCTCTTTGGGGAAAAAATGAGCTGGAAATGAGCAGAGGCCACATAAACTAGCCACATATCTTGCTCTTATAGTCCCATCCACTCATCCATCATTCGATACAACTGGTCCTCCATCATGGCCATCAAACATCGTTAGAGTCCACTTCTCCACATCTATGGAGGCAAACTGATGAACCCAGAAAGGGTACATGCGGGAGCCCACCACACTAATCGATTCCCCTTTGTGGGGTTGTAAAAGTAAAATTTTTAGCTCTAGAGGCATGGGGTATAGGTCTGGAATCTCAAGATAGTTCCATGGCCTCAACCTCCAAAAGTCCCTTGGCAAAGGGATCCCAGTATGTAAATGTGGGACAAAAAGCTTGGAGAATGAAACCCCTTTCCCTAGTGTCTATGAAGATGTAGTGTCTTTTAGGGGAGGGGAAGTAGATTGTTGGAGTGAAGAAGAGGCTGGGGGAGAGGGACCACCTTTGCCCTTACTCGAGGGCAAAGAAATAGGGTTGGGGAAAGCACGGGGGGAGGGAGAAGCAAGTGACCTTGCTACTATGATGAGAGGAAAGTAGTAGGGGGGAAGGGCAAGTGAAAAGAGTAATAACAGTAGGAGGGGTGGGGGAAGAGGAGGTCTAAGAGCTAAGAAAGGGGCGAGGGAGGGGGCAGAGGGGGGGAGAGGGTCTATCAATAATCAATGGCCCAAAGGAGACTTGTTGATGTGTTAGGGACTTGGAGCTCTAGGCCTCCTCCTCTACTACAATGAAAGGGCATGTGAGACGAGCAGCAACCTCTAAAACCTCCCCAACACCCATAACTTACTGCAACTACAAGGGGACTTGGGTGCCCAAACTCCTTGCTTCTAAGGAGTCTCCTAGAGAAGTGGCTGGTACACCCCTTAGAGGTGAAGGTAAGCCTACTAGGGGATCCCGTAACTACTCTTGAGAGTGGGAGGTTGCGTGTGCTCTCTTCTTGTGATTGGCCCACTATCTTTGACTCTTCATAGCCCAGTTACTTAGTTCTCTTTCCTTTTTTCCCCACCTTGGTCCACTTTCCCTGAGAGGGCTCCACCCATGAGGTTTAGGTCTCCTACTGCTACTATGGGGCTGCTAGGTCCTAGTTCTCTATGGATCCCTTCACTGCCTTTCATCAACCTATGGAGGGGTAGCCCCAACTCTGACCTCTGGTACAATCCCTCACTAGGGGGCCCATCTATCTACAATGAAGACACTGACCTAGCAACCCAAAAACCTATAATCTCTATCAAAGAATGCCTCCCTCAAGGGTCTCTAGGAGCATCAACTTTGAAAGGGACTTTGGTTTCTCTACGACCATTGTGAGCCATACCATCATTTGCCACTACTAAAGCCATGGAATCTATGGGAGACTCTAATAATTTACAAAAATCCCATCTGATGGAAGGAACAATGGCTCTGTACTCTTGTGGGAGCTTCAAAAATTAGAGCATCACCGGGAAGCGAGGGACATGAGTGCATGTCCTCCATCATGAATCCGTGGTTTAAGGGATAAAGATAGACCAAGTGAGGACCAAGGAGAATAGGGCTCTTGTCCACAAGTGTTAGGGAGGTGGTGGGGGAGCCTAGTTGGAGAAATAAGACTCCTCCAATACATAGTGGCCTCCTAGATGTGGTCCCATCTAGTGCGAAACTCGCCTAAATCCAATCCCTCACTTGTCCTCGTAGGCATGAGGCTAACTATTCTGCCCACTACTGTCCTATCCTAAAGTGTGTGAATTGCTTGCTTCAACTATCGCTTATCTATCGGAGAAAGGAGAACCTTGATGGCTTCGGGAATCGAGGGTGCTACCATGAGAGCCCCTCTAGCTAGACCAAAGGTCACCACCAAGACTTTTTTCCTCCAAAACAAAGCAATTAAATTGTTAGCTAGAGCAAGTAAGGGAGGGAGGAAAAAGGAGAAAACAAAAGGCCAGCCAGAGGTTTAGACTAGAAGATGATCCAAACACTAGCTGGGCTGGTGAACAAGAACAAGACAAAGGGTGCTTTCAAAAGCTATATGTTCCATCCATGTGTTGGTTGATACAAGGCATAAATAAATGAACCTCACAACTGACACTACTACAAATTGTTGTTGTAACAAATCACCTTTTGATGATCTGCTCCCCGCACTGCCCTAACCCCTCTGCCACCTTCTCCTTTCCATCTCTATCTTTTAAGCTTTGTTTCACCTTGCTTGCCCCTTTCGTCCCCTCTTGGCTCTTGCATGTTTCTCCTCCTGCCCCTTTCTGTATCCTTTTCCTTGCCATTGGTTTGTGAAAGCTACCTATAGAAGCTTGCGGGCTGGTGATGGTGCCTTGTGCACCCCTTTGCACTACTTCAACACCCCTTGGTACTACCTCATAGGTTGCACGGGACCTAGCTATCCACCTGCTCCAGCTCGTTGAGGTTCCTTGGAGAGGTCCTCGTCCAAGATGGCATGCGCCTTCAGTCAAGGTTACTTAGTATTAGGATTAGAATGTAGGAAATAAAATTAGGATAGAATATATTAGTTAGAATTAGTTTAGGATTGAGTCAAATTATAGTATGTTTTGAATTATATTTAATTTAAAATAATTTCATTAATTTAAAATACATTTAAATTAAACAAAATGAAAAAGATGGCCTTACATGCTCTTATCAATATGAACTATTGAAGCACAATATCCACACCAAGCGTAGGTAGAACATAAGAATCTTGAATGACAAAGCCATGTGAAGGCCAAGTTTAGTCCAAGCCTTGAGCAAAAAGGAAGAGCGTCAATGCACAACGAACTAAGCACGCTTCATGCATAGAATCTTACAACATCGTTGGAACACCAACACCATAAACTATCAACCATGTCTTCCTCACTCAGCTTCATTGCTCACAATTATAATAGCACACTTACTTGTAAACCACTCTTAGTAAAGACTTTGCGACCCCCACGGTAACAAGATCATCTCGTGTCATTCGCTCTTCCCCCTCCAAATCAACCAAGACAACCCTTACCAAGAGAGGAGGTGAATATGCTTCAAGCTTGCAAGTATCAAACATGCATACTAGTCATTCCGACCCTCTCTTGCTCGTTACTCTTCGGCTATTAGGCTTAATAATGACATTGTCAGAGGAATCCAAAGGAGAAAGTATGCAACGTCACTTCTACTCCCCCAAAATGTGAAGAATTTAGTTGTGGTTTTTGCTTTGTGTATCCCTTTTTAAGTGGCATTCCATATAGCCCCCTATCTATTTTTTACACATCTTTTTGACAGAAGTTCACAGCACCCTAAGCTTTGTGCATATACCAATAATCATTGTTATCTCTTCCTTACTTCCATCAAATTCTCCTTGCCACAAGGAGGGTTTATCATGTGAGAGAGAGAGAGAGAGAGAGAGAGAGATGATTGAATTACAATCTAAGTGAGATCCTTCATAATCTATGGGGGGAGGAGAGAGAGAGAGAGAGAGAGAGAGAGAGAGAGAGAGAGAGAGAGAGAGAGAGAGGACGGGGGGATTGCATTAAAGTCTATGTGAGACTCTTCAAGATCTATGGGCTAGCGGTCACTATTGATAAATAGTGCTCCAGTGAAAGAAAATTTTACTTGCTATGTAGTGAGTTCTTGTTGGATTATCTTGTGTGCTAGTCCTAGGACCTCATTGCACTGTTCCAAGGCTTCTTCCCTTTGCACAAAATACTTGAAAAATCAACAAGTTGCAGCTAAACATGGATGCAGCTCCGTGTTAAAGTAGATGACATCAAAAGATGCCATGTGATAAGAATTCTTATGTTTGGACCAATCTACCTTCAAACACTTCAGTTACAAGGCGATATCTAATTCTTGTAGCAAGACCACAAAAACACTAATAAAGCCTATCTAACTTGCCTTACCATAGACAATAAACTAGCTTGCCATGGTGTCCAAACGATGTCATCCCTGGCATTTCAAGTTAGAAAACCATAGTTAAAGGACAAACAAGAATGTGAGACAAGTGGAGCATACACTTAAGCTTTGAAGATACTAATTCATGATCAATTCTACTCTGAGGGTCATTTGAGATTGACAGAGGAGGCTACTAGGGCTTCTTACAAGGAAAAGATAAAACTTGCGGAAAGCACAATTATTTACTCTCTAAAAGTTTACGAGACAAGTTCTTCACAATTTCATAAGGCTGATCTCAGATATGTTTTGTGAATACATATAAAGTTGAGACAAACCTTAGAACTTGCAAAAAGCTCCAGTGAGAATGATCGGAACCAAGTACCAAAAGACAAATATAATTCCACAGATCAGGCAATGCTTGCCTCAATCAATTTCCTTTTCAACAAACGCATTGCTGCACACCTTGAATACAAACCTTCCCTGCATTTGTGCTTGCAAATTTTCACGCAATCACCAACAAAAGCTAGTCTATCACAGTTCAGATTAGATACTCCTATACACTGGTGCCAAATCTTGAATCAGCGGTCATTCTCTGCAGATTATACATTTAGTCTGCCAACTTCAGACAGCGTATTCAATCATTGTACATATTTTGCCTAGGAACATAGTAAGATAGTAGGGATGATCTATGACCATGGCAGGATAAGGATATGGCAAATCATTGTTAACCACTATAACTGGAATCCTGTGGTCCAGAGACTCCCAAAATTTTGGACAGCTAAGAAGATGTATATGTGCTTTGATTTGAAAGAGGATGATTCATTGATGACCCACAATCATATTGTATGCCATTCCTAAGCTGCAGCAGGAGATCCGCATGTTTTTGCCTGCACCTAGGATTGGGTTGCATTTCACACTGAATTCCTTAAGACTTGTATCATATGCTAAACCTTGGCAAGTACAAATGCAGTTGCTTTCTCTTAAAACAGCCATCATATTGCTCAATCAAGCAAAACCAAATCCTTCAAAAAGATGGCCTTCAATGACCGCATGCAGTTTTGCATGCATTATGGCAGAGGAGGGATAGGGTGGCAGAACCAGTTGGTAAAAGCAAGTGTGCGCTGTGGGCAACCATGTTGTGTCTGTGTGTGCTTTGTGAATATGGAATTTCGAAGAAAGCCCAGAAAATCCTTCAGCTGGAAGATGAGCCACTGAGGTTGAAAAGAAGAGTAGCCGCCTTCGTTGTGCCATTGTCATGCTGCTCACAACCTGCTAATCACCAGGTTTACGTCATTTCACAATCATAGACAGAGATCCCTCTCTCTCTCTCTCTCTCACACACACACACACACACACACACACAAGATAGCAAGGAGCAAGGTTCCTTAAACAAACTAACAAGCTGAGAGGCACCAGGACATCGATTTCAGATGAGCTCACCCTGACTCAGCTCAAGGCAAGAAATGCAGAATTGACTTAAGTAAAGGAAGCTTGGAAGGAAGGAAAGTGAGCTAGTTACCTAGTAGTGTGCTAACGAATTTCGAGCTGAGATGCCTTGTGTACTCCTTGACTCTCTGGCACTCAGAGATGTAATAGCTACTCTTTTTCGATGTGTATGTTAATATAACTCCTCTCTCTCTCTCTCTCTCTCTCTCTCTCTCTCTCTCTTGGGGGATTTGAAATAGTATATCTTAATCTATGAAACTTGAGGGTACATCTATCGTGATGGGACATACAATATAGCACACATTTGTGTGCTATAGCGCATAAAATAGATTAAGATATACAATTTCAAATCCCCCAAAGTAGAAAAAAGGCCAAACTTTATAAGCTCTCCCCAAGCGCGAGATCTAGAGGCAGCTAGTGTGCGTCACCGGGAATCGGGGAACATGGTGTGTCATGTCCATGTCCTCCACTGTAAAGCCATGGTACCAAGGGAAAAGTTACACCAGATGCGGGCCAAGGAGGACGGGGTTCTACACAACAAGTGTCAAGGTGATAGCAGGAGAGCTCAATTGGATGAGGAAGACGCCTCTTCCGTAGATGGTGACATCCTAGATATGGTCTCCTACTAGTGTCAAGCTAGCTTGGATCCACTCTCTCACTTGTCTCCTTGTGGGAGTGAGGCCCACTATTCTGCCCTCAACTGCCTTGTCCTGAAGTCACTGGACTGCATGCTGCACCTGTTGCTTGTCGGCTGGAGAAGGATAACCTTAACGGCTGAGGCTGCTGCCATAAAGCCCCTCTGGCCAGACCAAGGGTCACCACCAAGATTTTCTTTCTCCAAACAAGCACAAAACTCCCGCTACGAGGAAGGGAAAAAAGAAACAAAAAGCCACCTGGACGGTGGGCAAGGAAGCTGCCTCACCCGAACAAAGGCTAGGGAGAGCCCTTGAAGAAAGAGGCGCGAGGAGGAACTGGAGGTGGGCAGAGAAGGTGGAGGGAGGGCGAGATGACAGGAGGGCACGGGGGACATTGGCAAAAACAGAGGGGAAGGTGCAGGAGGAGGTGGCGGGAAGCTGAGGCGGAGAGGGCGGAAGTGGCGGAGATGGCGGGAGGTAGAGGAGGAGAGGGCGGCAGGCAGGGGGGATGGAGGTGGAGGAAGCCAGCGGGAGGAGGATAAGGCTATGGCGAGGGAGGAGAAGCAGCAACTCGGGTAGCAGGGTGCAGCCGCCACAGTTCCATCTGCTGTTTTCGTAGAATTACAGCCCTGCATCTAATGATTTGTACATTGTAGATGTAGGTTGCTTGCTTAAGGCCAACACTACTCCCCAGTGGAAGATTCACCCCGACATCATAAGATACTTAATGTGGAACACAATTCAAATACATGTAGTTACTTAATGCAAAGATATATATCTTTTCTGTATTGGCTATACATCCGAGTTTCATTCCGATTTGAGTTGCCCGGCAAACCTCATGTACAGAAACTTGCCAACATATGAACCAACACCCCTTTAGAAACAGTCCTTGAGGTAAGGTACCAAACTTGTGAACAAAATGAGAGCAAGAGTGAGAGGGAGAGTGAGCTGAACGTAAGTCTGCTGAATAGTGAACTGAAATGAAGTGAGTACAAAAGTAAAGTGAGGGGTTTTGTCCCTATCTTATCCACTAACTATAGTTAGGGATTAGACTGTGGTTAGGGGGGAAAACCTCATAGAGGGAAAAGTGCCCCTAGTCTACTTATTACAATACATTGGCCACTGCCTAGAATATGATAATAATTCTAACACCTCCCTACAGTGCCAATGTGGTGTGCAAGGTAGTGATCAATCACCAAATGGAGATAAGTTTAGGGCGTTGCGAAATGCCTCAAACTTCTCACATGGAAGTGCTTTGGTGAAGATGTCAGCAACATTGTCATGTGTTGACACATAGATCATATTGATCTCCCCTGCATGCAACTTCTCTCTAACATAATAATAATGAACCTCAATGTGCTTCGTGCGAGCATTAAACACAGGGTTCTTTGCCACTGCTATAACACTCTGACTATCAATGAGAATTGGAGAAGGACCCTCCAATAAGAGACGAAGATCAGTGGACAAAAGTCGCCGCCAAACACATTCAACTGTCGCTGCGAAAGCTACCCTGTACTCAGCTTCACATGAGGAAGTAGACACTGTTGATTGCTTCTTGCTCAGCCAAGAAATGCAAGCTTTGCCCAAAAAGAACAATTACCACTAGTGGACTGCCTGGTATCATAGTCTCCAGCCCAATCTGAATCACTGTAAGCATGCATCTGCGAGTCAACCCCCCCCCTAGGAAACATCAAGCCATAAGACTTTGTGCCTTGCAAATAACGGAAGATGCGTTTTACAGCCTGCCAATGTGTTGTCTTTGGGCTATAAGAAAGCTGTTTTTATGTCCAACTAATGGACATTCCAAACAAAATTTGCAGCCATGGCAATAACTGACCTTATGGTGGTCATCCGGGATGTAGGAGCAAAAGTCTCCTCATAATCTATGCCCTCCTTCTGTGCATAGCCTTTGGCAACCAGCCTTGCCTTGTACCTGTCAATGGACCCATCTGGCTTCCTTTTCACTTTAAAAACCCACTTGGTACCAATGGCATGCTTACCTGGTGGCAAATCCATAACACCCCAAGTCTAATGGGATGTAGGAGCAAAAGTCTCCTCATAATCTATGCCCTTCTTCTGTGCATAGCCTTTGGCAACCAGCCTTGCCTTGTACCTGTCAATGGACCCATCTAGCTTCCTTTTCACTTTAAAAACCCACTTGGTACCAATGGCATGCTTACTTGGTGGCAAATCCATAACACCCCGAGTCTGATTTTTCTCAATGGCCTGCAATTCATTGTGCATGGCATGCATCCAATGCACAGTATCCTTAGCTTCTTCAAAAGAGTCAGGTTCTTCTTCATCAAGAAGAGTACCTGCATAAGCTGTCTCAATTAAAAGAGCCCCCCCTGCGTGCCTTACTGCACTACGAGTCCTGCTAGGAAATGGGGCCTCAAGCCTACTCTCCCTGAGAGTCTGTAGCAACCAATTCGGGACTGTTTTGGCTGCATGTATCTCTTGAATCTCTTGCCTGACAATTTCATCCACACCCTGAGGAGGTACAAAATCAGCCTATGGCTAAATCGAGGCATGTGGATCCTTAGAAGGTTGCTGTGAATTCTGATTTTCAGCATGAGCCTCTGGTGGGGAACCAAATGCTATAGGAAGCATCCCCTCAAAAACATCATCTGAAGAAGCTAGAATTGTAAATTCAGCATGGTTATGTGCTGAACTGCATTCGGCATCGCAGCAATGGGATCTTTTTTCATATATGTCAAGCTGAAAAAGACCCCGATACAAAGTGCTAGACAACATCAAAGCATAGTCATTCTCTTTGTCTCTAACTGCACACTTAGCATCATCGAATATAACCTGAAATCCTTCTCTATTGAGAGAGGACACTGAAAGCAAATTCTTCTTTATACTTGGCACATAGAGAACATCTGAAAGTCTGAAATCTGTGCCATCAGTGGATGTAAGGATGATGTCCCCCACTCCACACACTGAATAAGAAGAATTATTTGCATGAGTCACCTTATTTTTAGGAAGTGGAGGATGCAGAGATGCAAAAAGGCTCTTCTTGGAAGTACCACTATCAAAATATCAAGTATTCAGTGTCTCATTGACACTGAGAGAGCATGCATCCTTCGAAGAATCATATACCTAGATGAATCCAAGAACATTCCCCAACTCATCCTCTAAAAACACAACATAGTGCAGTTTCAATCTCATGATAGTCACTCACAAGGTTGAAAACCATAAACTCCATCATGCATAGCAGGGACTAGCTACTATGACATCCCCACTGACGTCATCAGCGCTCAACAGTGGGTGTAGACCATAGTATAAAAATATGCTCTCACACATACAAATCAACACACCCACACATACTTGAGCATCCATTTATACAAAGTCTTTGAAGGATCATAACTACAAGTCAAGAAAGCATAAAGATCATCCTCAATAGTGGCTGTAGCATCTGAACTACCCACTGAAAAATCTGCTCTTCCACAAAGTTGGCTGTAACATCTCCCCCATCATGTGCATGAGGAGCTGATGCATCTGACACAGCCATACCTGAATCCCTTTTCTTTTCTTTAGCTATGTGCTTCTTGCATTCACCAATATAATGACCAGGCTTTTTTGTAGTAGCGACAAATGCCCTTCTTTTTAGGCTTATCTACATTACCCTTAGCCTTATAAGAGGGCTGTCCTAGATCAGTTTTATGCTGATGTGCGGGCTGATTGGCATGTGGCTTTTGTTGCCCTTTTCCCTTTGGTTTAAACTTAGAAAGCATGGCATGCTTGCCAGCCCGTGTTGCCATATTTGTTCGTGTCTGCTCTTCTTGCAACAAAAGTCCTACCAACTCGTGAAAAGAGAGACGATTGCTGCCCCCCCTCAATGACAAATTCAGCGAGGTGTGGAAACGAAGATAGGACTCGGGAATTCAAAGTGGTGGTAATCATCTCTGAATCCGGAATAACTTCATCAATATTCAGCAACTGCTCCCTCAAATCCTGAAGCTTTGTGAGGTGAGTATTCATGGAATGTCCCTCATTCATGTGCGTATGAGAAAGCTCTCTCTTCAGGAAGGAAACTCTGGCATCATTTATTGCTGCAAACATACTCTCTAATATCTCCCAAGCTGCCTTTGAGGTCTTGCATGACCGAATGTGAGGTATAATGAGCCTCTTGACAGAAAGAGAGATCACTGATAGAGCTTGTGCATCCCTAGAATCCCATCTTTTCTGCTTTGCTGTGGGAGCCACTGGAGCAGCAGCTCCAATTACTTGTGCTGCATTTTGACCTCTACCCCTGCCTCCAGCAATAGGAGTGACAGGTGTAGCCACAGAATCTGGTCTTGCATCATCTCCATTAACATAATCCCAAAGATGTCTGTCAACCAAGATATTGCAAACCATAAAACTCCACAAGAAGTAGTTGGTGCCTCCTCTTGTGTGAGGACTCCAAACACCTCATTGGGGTTGTTCTGAGCCATTTTTGCCGGATAAACTAAAAAACACAGCAAACTGAACAAGTAAAATCCCTTCCTAAGCCAAAATCTGCCAAAGAGAATCTGCCCACAGTGACAAATACTGTCATAGCCTATCAAAGGCTTGAAATGCACCACAATGCTCTACAAATGCCCAAAAATCTGCAAAAAAATGGCAAAAGTCTGCAAATTGACTCAAATTGAGTCTAGAACTGCTTGCAAATCTCCCAAATGGCCTTTCAATTGCCAAATTGCATCCGTATGCCAAAAGCCCCAAATTTCTAAAAGAAATTGCACCTGAAAGGGGCCAATGAACTAAAAGCCCCAAATTTGTGCAATTCTCTGCAACAAATGCAAAAGCCCCAAATTTGCTCCCAAAATGCAGGCCAAACAATGGCTCTCTACAAATTTGAAGTTGTCTATGGCTAGTTATGAATCAATTAAGTTTTGGGATTAATTAGAGCCCCTGGCCTTAGATAAACTAATGTTGTGTATGGTAGAGTGGTTTAGAATAAAGTTTGATTTTAAATTATTAAAAGCTACTTTTATCTGCTTTTCCCAAAAAGGGCACCTAGCTTTTCTGCTTTTAGCTTCTCTCTCAAGATCTCTTGTTTTTAGAAAAGCCTTTCTATTTCTAGCCCTAGCTTTTTGAGTGCTTTCTTTTCCTAGCTCTTCTATAAATTAAGGGCCAGCCTTCTTCTAGGATTCATTCCTAGCTTGAGCTCCTATGACTCCGTAACCTAGCTCTTGCCTCCCTTTCAAATGAGCCTCAGCCCAGAGAATCGGTCTCTGCCTAGCAAATCAGCCTCTCCTACTGAGCATCAAGGCCAATAACTGAGCCCACTAGTCCTGAACACTCTTGGTGAGAAGGTGAAATGTGAATCATGCCGACTAACGCTGATGTAGCCAATGGAGCCTCAAGGGTGGAAGCCCCATAGGAATGGTCTGTAGCTAATAAAAGAGTTATGGTGGAAGACCCATCACACCTATCTGTTGCATCTTGGGTGGAAGCCACAATAGAATTAGTTGTGGGAACTAGACAACCCCCTCGGGTGGTGGACCCAAGAGGCTCACTGCAACTGTTGATGGGGCTGAGATGTCTCCAAGGATGGGAGACCCATCACAGATAACTGCAATCGACAACCACTACGGAGAATAAGAGTAGCAAAATCTTTTCACACTTACTCTCTATCTTCCTCTCTCTACAAGTCACTAGGGCCCAGGACAACTTGTCGGGATGGACCCCCCGGAAGGATTTTATTGTTCAGAAAAATATTTACAAGCTTCAACTCAAGGCTAAAAAACAAAATGCACGTACATCTTTTTTACAAGAGCTTCACAAGCTCATACTTTCTTGGCAACATGCCACTTGTCCAAATTCCACACTAGCTTTAATTACATGCCTCAAAGGGCAAATTCTGGGGTCTTCGTAGCACTGGGTCACGCGAACAACTCCTAATCGCTCGCTCAGCTTCATATTTCTTGGGTCTTCAATTCCTCTTGGTACCTGCAACCATTAACTAAAGCGCACAACCATGGCACCCATTAATGGTCAGTGCTTTGCATGCAAATAATAATCTGTGTACTAAACCTAATCACTGTGGGCATCCCCACCAAGGAAACATGTGCACATAAAAATAACTAACTTTGCGATTGACCGAAGCTAATCCTTCTAGTCGTAATTAAGGACTTTGACTAGGGGTCGCCTTAATTAATGCTAGAACTCTCCGATCGGAGTCGGTAATGATCTAGGTTGATCGAAGTCAGCATGCTTTGGCCGAAGCTAAGTCTTGTTGACCGAAGTCAACTCTTTCTGACTAGAGTCAGAGGTTCTTTGGTTAACTGCAGTTAACTCTCTTGGCATAAGCCAAAATCTTTCTAACCGTGGTTAAGTATCTTTGATCGAAGTCAATAATTTGACCAATAAAAGATAACTTTTTGAACATAATTAAATAAATGAAAGACTGATTAATTAGGGTCAAATAAATGGTCAACTGAAACTTTGACTTTGGAGTGACATAGCTGTAAAAACTATCTGCTCCCCTGATCAAGCTGATCCAGTTGACTGAGCTGCCTGGGTGGAAGACTCATGGCAACCAACTAGATATGATGAAGTTGTTGGATGAGTGAAAGATCCATCTGACTTAACTGCACTGACTAAACGATCCCCTTGCATGGAAACCCCGAGAGAATAAGCTGCTGAAGCTGGATGATCCCCATGGGTTGTAGACCCAAGAGGCTCATCGTCTAGGCGTACTCTCTGAGTTGAATTCACCCCAAGGATAGGACTACTGAGAGCCGGCTGTGGAACTGGCTGCAGTAACCCCCTTGGGTGGAAGACCCTGAGGAACTGCATGCAACTACTACGAAAACTGAATGGGCCCCTAGGCTGAGTACTCAAGGAAAGCCCATGTCAGAATAGTCAATTGAACTCTGTTCGGAGATGGAAGAGTTCTGAGCACATAAAGGATCACCTGCTGCTAATGAAAGACTGTCTTTGGGTACTGCATAAGGATAGTCTACTACACTATGTTCTAGGGTGGAAGACCCCCAAGTGGATGATGAACCTACACGGGTAGCTATGGATGAAGAGAGGAACTGTGAGCAGGTTGTGAGGAACTGTTGACCTTGTAAAAGCATCTGTTGTCGGTCTCGCTTGCACTGGACCTCATATGCTATTAAGTCAACACGACGCTTGGATCAATGCACGGCCGCCTCCATCCTCCTTTGTCTTCTTTTCCTTCTCGCGCTGCTCTAGAAAGAAGCCGATTTGCTCAACAGATGATCCTGCTCCTTGAATGCTTGCCTGAGATTTGATTTTCTGTGATGGAATGCCGGTAGGCCCATCAACTACTGCAACAATCACTGCCAAAAAGGGAGGGGGGGATTCCCTTCTAACCTTGCCCGGCAAGTGTAAACCCATAAGGGTGAAGATGGGAGCCGGACCAATGCACGATGAAGAAAGAAAGGGAGAGGCTAATGGAATATGGTACTACCACTAGTCCGAGGTAGGGACAAAATACAATATTCTCTCTACCCTGCTAACTAGGTCCCCATAACTGAGCTTTGCTGCCAAGACTCCCTCCAACCTATTTTAGATTAGAAGGAACCATACTGCTCTGATACCAATGTAACATGCAGGGACTAGCTGTGCGAAAAATAGATGAACATAAAAAGAGAAGTTAAGCATGACAGACACCAGAGATCTTCCTAGCTATAGTACACTGCTTTACTATACTAATGGGATAAATGCCCTGACTACTATTGTACATGATTGCCAAATCGGCATACAAACTGCGCTGGACCACTGCCCTACCTGTGACATGTGGGAGATGGAGCTACACTGCTGAAATAAGACCCCAAACCTCGCCCATAAGACGTTGTCAAAGAGAGAGAGAGAGAGAGAGAGAGAGAGAGAGAGAGAGATTTTTATTTCATAGCAACGATGCCAAGGAGCCAATTTTGACTCATCCAAAGTGATTCTTCTTATATAGGGCCTAGAAGGGCCTGTTTTGGCCGAACCAACCAGCCCTAACTGGCAGACCAGCCACGCTGGGCTAGTCGGGCTGTTTACTCAGCCCTAGGGGCGACCTAGAGGGGGCGGAGGCTGCCTATAAAAGGCACCTCCCCCAGCCCACTTTTGATGCTTGTTGCTGCCTTTGGAGGGCCCAAAACCTGCCATGTATGATGCGTAGGGATCTACGATTGGCTGACAAGGCAGCCAGTTGTCACTGCAACCTAGGCTTGACCCTAGTGCATGTGACATTCCCCTCTTCTAAACTCGTTGCTAGGTGGATACCGTGCCAACCGTGCCACGCTTTGCCCTGGCGACCCGAAGTGCTCCGCCGTGGCTTGTGACTTTGAAAAATGGGAATAGATCCTTGTAGCTCATGCCTGAATCGTCCCTCAACTAGGGCTCACAAAGGGATCACCGCATACGACAAAATATCTGGGGTCAAACTGCCAGAGTAGTAGAGGTGTGAAGGCCAATTGTGGCAAATCCTGCTAAAAATACCAATCTGGAATGCGTGGTTCCCTTTGGCAATTTGGACATCCAATTTGCATGCCTTTTTCCCTTAAAATGCACCTGCCACAACTAAAACACCACCAAGAACATCTTCACCCATTAGCAGTTAGTCAATGCATGCATTCTAATTCTTTGGACTAATGCTAGTCCTCTGTGGGCATCCCCAACAAGCAAACACAATCAAAAAGTAAAACTTTTCTAGTTGACAAAAGTCAACTCACTTTGACACAGACAATTCTCTTTGACCAAAGTCAAAAGTAAAATACTCTCTCATTATTTCTAGGGGAAAATATCACTTTGTGACATCCTCTCGGCTTCTATTCAATTGTCCCCAATTGAAACGCTTTCTTGTACATCTGTGAGATCTACAGATATTCTGAGAAATAATCTTCATCAACCCACTTGGCATCAAGTGCCGAATAATTCTTGAACTTAACAAGATAGCAGCGTAAGACTTTGCCTCTGCCCCTCTTTCCGTTTGAATTAGACAATCTGCTTTGGTTCAAGAATTTCCATCAATACATCCACTTCCGTTGGCTCTTCCAAAATTGATGCAGTTGGCTCAGGGCCCTTGTACTTTTTCAGAAGACTCAGGGTCCAAAATATATGGTGGACAGCTTTGGATAAACACATTCCTTACCTGGAATTGAAAAAAAGAGGAAAGGTGATAGTAGATTTGGTTCAAGAAGAGATCGACCACAGTCTAAACGAAAAAGATGGAGGTTTCTTTGGAACAAACCAAGAGGATTTATTCCCAATAATAGGAATCCCAAGGCAGGTCCGAATCAGCCACAAAAAGGGGTACCGTGCAGAAAGTAATTGGACCATGAGACCATCGCCAGATACAGGAAAGAAGGTGGAGGTCAGCATCTCCTAATGTACCATGGTTAGGATAAAGAGTGAGGGCCTTGCTTGTGGGTGTGTCCACCCTTTGAGAGGTTAAGGTAGGATT
The DNA here is from genome assembly GCF_047967505.1 of Dipteris shenzhenensis. Taxonomy (NCBI): domain Eukaryota; kingdom Viridiplantae; phylum Streptophyta; class Polypodiopsida; order Gleicheniales; family Dipteridaceae; genus Dipteris; species Dipteris shenzhenensis. Next base: position 46,800,425 of record NC_141617.1, read on the forward strand.
GGTTCAGAGGCAAACCTGAGCATGTGGATAGCCAGGTCCTGTGATAGATAGCCAAGCTCTTGGGCCCCAGGAGTAGGTGTGGTTGTATGGAGAGCAGCTCTTGGTTGTGTGCTGCATGCAGATTTGTATGCTGCTATGGCAGCATGGGGATAGCCAGGCTCTTGGGAGGATCCTGCCACCCCAGTGCCAAGAGGGTTAATTATGGTTAACCAAGATGTGCCAACTTCGGTTGGAGAGACTGACTATAATTAAGGCGCCTCGACCCTTGGTCAAAGCCTCTTAATTATGATCAAGAGTGTTGACTTCGGTCAACCAGAGAATAAATATATATTTTTTATATTTGTTATGTGTGCACATGTGTTCAGTGGGGACGCCCACCGTGACTAGAATTAGTCCACAATGTGTTATTAAACAATTAATGGGTACCATGGTGGTGCGCTTTAATTAATTGTTGCAGATACTAGGAAGAGTGATTTTCCTAAGCGCAATGGAGCCTAACAAGAGTCTAGGAGGAAATTCACGTGACCAAGTGCTTCGAAGACTCCAGAGTTGCCCTTAGTGGCATGTAATTAGAAAAGTAATGTAGAAATTGACAAGTGGCTTGTTGCCAAGAAGGGGAGCCTGAGAGCTCATGTAATGGAAATTCACGTTTGGATTTATGTATGAACAGCTTCCACGCTAAACTCATGTACTTGATTTCTCTCTGATGAATAAAAACCTTCGGGGGGGTCCAGCCCGACGATTGTCCTAGGCCCTAGTGTATCTGTTGAGAGAGGGAGAGAAATGAGAGTGTTTCTGTTGTCTTTAACGAGGAAGGTTTCATTGGTATCGGAGCATAGGCTCTCTATCTTCCCAGGTGGAGACGATCTGAGCAAGTAAAAACGTTGTAGATAAGATTGTGGGTTCTAAGTGGATAGGGAGGCAATGGATTGCTCGAGCTGTAGCGCAGCAGAGGATTTGTAAGTTTGGCTGGGCACAAGAAAGCCTTCTTGAGGAACGGGCGTGATGGGGAATTGTTGAGCGATGCTCAGGGCCCGGTGACATGGACGGAGCGCTGGTGATAGAGAGGATAGCTTGACTCAACCGTATGTCAGACGGGAGGGTTCTCAAACGGCGTGAGAGTAAACGGGGCACTTCTTCTCTGGATTGCATGGGTGGTCCCGTCATATATCTGCGCAACGATCAGCGAGGTTTCCATGAAGGCATACATGGAGCAGGTCTGTGGCTCGACGGAAGGTTCATAATGGAGATTAGGTGGGCCGATTACGTTGAGCACTGACGGGAGATTTCTTTTCTTCTTTCTCATCGGACGTGAAGGTGCGATGCGTGATGGTCTTCAGAATTCCGTCGCCTGCACCCAAGGTCTTTGACCTTACGCTGATGTGGCAGCCAACCTGACGTGGCAGAGGTAGTCTTGGTCAGCAGACACATGTACTGCGCTGATGTGGCGCCTAGCCAGGCAGCAGATGACGTGGCAGGTCAGCAGATGACGTGGCGCACACACGCGTGGTGCTGACGTGGTAGTACACATGGCAGTCAGGTGGCAAAGTACTCAGGTGACATGGCAGTACATGTGGCAGCCAGCTCAGATGCTGATGTGGCACTGACATGTGGCAGACAGGTGGCTAACCCGTGGTTAGTGTAAATCTGGTTAGCTGGACTTTGGTCAGAGGTCCAGTTAGTTGGCCCAACCAAACCAGACCAGAACAGAACCAGTCTGGCCAGTTTGACCAGACAGTAACCATCCAGTCACAGACTAACCAGACCAGAACCAGTCAGTCTGGTTGGAGTAACCAGTAGTTACCCATCTGGTTACTGTCCCCCAAAAAAAAAAGACAGTTGCAGAGACTGTTTCTGCTAGCAGTTTTCACCTATCTGAGAGAGTATTTACTGTCAGAAAAAGTAGAAATCAGTCACAGACTAACCAGACCAGAACCAGTCAGTCTGGTTAGAGTAACCAGTAGTTACCCATCTGGTTACTGTCCCCAAAAAAAAAAAGACAGTTGCAGAGACTGTTTCTGCTAGCAGTTTTCACCTATCTGAGAGAGTATTTACTGTCAGAAAAAGTTAGAAATCAGAGAAAATCAGAGATTTGGAGAAAGAGAGAAAATGCATGCCTTTGTGCTCAGGAAAAGGGAATCAGATGCATACTCAGTGCTTTTTGCAGCAGCCAGAAATTGTTGATGCCTTGGCAACCTTGTGGGTATATGCCTTGAGTTGACAGCCTGGTACTGGCATAGATTGTGAATGCAAGACACCTCTTGATGAGGTAATTTTTCTCTTTGAAAAGCAAAGGTTGCGTGCATCAGTTGCACACACAGTGTGTGAGAGAAACTTGCAGATCTCAGACGAGTTGTAAGATGGCCCAATCACCTATCCAGTGGGATTCACAAGATAGGGATGCACATCCAAGACAGAGAAGTGTGAAGCAAAATCAGCAAGAATTTGAGCAGATGGTACGCACTCGTATGCAAGAGATGGAAAATCTCAGAAGGGATCAAAGAGCTCAGCATTTGTTTCAAGTAGAAAATATGCCTAATGCGGCTTATGATGTGCCAATGCCAAAGGCACACTCTCGTGTACAGCCAGAGAGAGAGAGAGAGATCTCATAGGGGACGGTCTCATAGCAGGAAGAGATCGAGGCATCATGCCATCATCACCGATCTCCCAGTCCTTCGCCGTCTACCTCAAGCTCGACTTCTATATCTTCTTCTTTATCAGATAAACCATCCACAAAAAGAAGGAAACACAAGAAGTCTAGGAAGAGTAAGTCTTCCAGAGAGACCAAGGAATTCAAAGAGGGAGGTAAATCTGTCAAGTTTATGACCTATAATGGACAATATGGTCATACAGACAAAGCATTGCAGTTCATCAGGCAATTTGATGCTGCATTTGGTACAGAAAAGTTTTCAGAATCCTCCAAGTTAAGAATGGTCAGTTTGCACTTGACAGCGACAGCTAGTGCATGGTGGAGTGCACAGACCACAGATGGGTCCGCCCCAAAGAGGTGGAAGGACTTCAAGAAAGCCTTCTACCATCAGTTTATGCCTAGACAGTTTAGAGATCATAATCTTCAAGATTGGGACAGTTTGCATATGGATGCAGGAGATACAGTGGATGTGTACAACCAAAAGTTTTGTGATGCCTATTTACAGGTTGCATCTTTCAAAAAGATCTCCAAAGGAACCCAAATGAGAAAGCACAAAGCAGGTCTCAGTCCAAGAATTTAGGCAGTAGTGAATGCTTTGGGAGCAAAGAACATTCAAGACCTTAGGCATTCAGCTTCAGTAGCTAGTCTTGTGCCGTTACAAGATCCATCCACGGTACTATCCTTGCATGCAGGACGTGCTGAAAGAAAGAAAACTGATTTTTCAAAATCAGAAAAGAAAGAGTATCCCAAGGTTGAAAAGAAAGGGTTTCGGCCTCGGAAGCCGAGGGGTACTTAGTTTTCAAACTCATATAAAGGCAAATCCCCATTCACTCCTGAACAGATAGCTGAATTCCGCAGAGATGGGAAATGCTTTAAGTGTGGGAAAGAGGGGCATATGGCTGCCCAGTGCCCTGAGAAGCCTTCGGGTTCTAAGGAGCAGAAAAAGCCACAAGTACCACCGAGGCCAATGGTGGGAGCAGTCCCAGATATTTTGGGGAGTACCTCAGACCCAAAGGAAAAAGAGCTTTTGCTATCATGGGGAAAGATAAGAGATCAGCAAGCATTAATCCTATTTGATCCAGGGTCTACAGACAATTTCATATCTAAAGATTTAGCCCTAAGATTAGGGATAAAAACTGAAGAGCTAGGCAGAGCTCTTGATGCTAATCAAATGTTCCAAGGGAATCCGGTGCAAGTTACTCCTTTGATTGGAAAGCTTCGTGTCCATGTACAAAGCTATGTAGATCAGGAGGACTTCTTAATCTCTCCTCTCAAGCAGCATGATGTTGTACTTGGTACACCGTGGTTCCGTCGAAAGGAAGTAACGATAGAATACCCTGAGAGGGTGTTGAGTTTTATCCATAGGGGGAAAAACCAGCGTTTAGTTGCTAGGAATAAAGGGGAGACTATCCCCATTGTATCTGATGTTACATGTGGTAAAGCAATAAAGTATGCAATTTCCGCATACGTGGTTTTTGTAAAAGAAAAAGAGAATGATATGCATGCTAAAATGAATGATGCAGACAAAGATAAATTTCAGTTTCTTGTAAACCTTAAAGATTGCTTTTCCGATGCTTTGCCAGGGGAGTTACCCCCAGAGAGACCAGAGGATCATCAGATAGAGTTAATGCTTGGTAGTGAGCCACCAAATAGACCACCTTATAGAGTCAGTGCGACTCAGAGAGAACTTCTAGTACAGAAGAAAGATGGTTCTTTTCGAATGTGCATTGATTATCGTGCATTGAATAAGATGACCATCAAAATTAGATTTCCGATACCACGCATAGACGATGTGCTTGACCAGCTCAAAGGAGCAACAGTTTTCAGCAGGATAGACTTGAAGAGTGGCTATCATCAAGTCACGATACAACCACAAGATGTGCATAAGATAGCTTTTCACACTACATTCGGGTTGTATGAATACTTAGTGATGCCTTTTGGGTTGACAAATGCTCCAGCCACATTCAATAGAATGATAGATCGCATCTTCCGAAAGTACAGGCATTTCACGGGTACTTTCTTTGATGATATCCTTTCTTTGATGATATCCTAGTCTTTTCAAAGACAGAAGAAGAGCACAGGGAACATCTTGCTTTGGTATTTCAAGAACTTCGAAATCATCAACTTTTTGCCATTAGCAAGAAAAGTGAATTCTTTTTGGCAGCGATTCATAATCTGGGGCATATAATATCCAAGAATGGGATACAGATGAATCCTGCAAAGATCCGAGCCATCCAAGAATGGCCTGAGTTGAAAACTGTGCATGAAGTCCGTTTTTGGGACTTTGCTCCTATTACAGGAGATTCATTAGGCATTTTGCTGATATCGCAGCTCCATAACATGACCTTACTAAGAAAAATGCAGCCTTCACATGGGGAAAATCACAAAAGAAAGCATTCAATACACTCAAGGAGAAGTTGACTACAGAGCCTATTCTTGTAGTCCCGGATCTTTATCAACCTTTTGATGTTGATTGCGATGCTTGTGGAGAGTGTGTTGGGGCTGCATTACATCAGAATGGACATGTAGTAGCATATGAGAGCCGAAGATTGCGTGATGCTGAAAGATATCTGGGAATCTATGAAAAAGAATTGTTGGCTGTAGTTCATGCTGTGAACACATGGAAGCATTATCTTTTGGGTGCAGATTTTGCTGTTAAAACAGATCACCAAAGTCTGAGATATTTTCTAACTCAAACAAAACTTTCCGAGAAGCATATGAAATGGGCAAACATGCTGTCAATGTATCATTTTCAAATTGTCCATACCCCAGGAATTCGGAACATAGTGGAAGATGCCTTGTCCCGAAGACCCCAATTCAACAATGTGACTATTGCTTATCATCAGGACCTGGAAGACATGAGGGAGCAATATGCTAATGATGCAGATTTTGGCAAGAATTTACAGCAAATGCAAGAGGGCAGTCCACCAGTCACTATTCCCTAAAAGATGGGTATCTAATGAAAGATGACTGCCTATGCATCACCCAGGAGATGAGGAAAAAGATTTTGGAGGAATGCCATGCACCTGCCTATGCTGGACATAGAGGAATTACAGCAACAACTCTAGCACTAGAGAGGTATTTCTTTTGGCCAGGGATGCGGAAAGATATACATCAGTTTGTTACTGAATGCCTTACGTGTCAGAAAGTGAAGTATGATAGACGAAAGGGACCTACCCTACTTATGCCTCTTCCGGTGCCTCAGGCACCGTGGGAAAGGATTACAATGGACTTCATTTTTGATTTGCCAAGATCAAAGTCAGGGAATGATGGGATTTGGACTATCATTGATAAATTCAGCAAGCAAACTCATTTCATTCCAGTTCGTAAAACCATAAAGGCAAATCATATGGCTAAGCTTTTCATGGCGCAGATCTTTAAGCATCATGGTATGCCTAAGTCCATTGTCAGTGATCGAGATCCCAAAATGACCCATCTATTCTGGAGAGCTTTATTTGATAACATGGGGACGAATCTGAATTTTTCTTCTTCTTTCCATTTCCAAACAGATGGTCAAAGTGAAGCAGCAAATTCTACAGCATTGGATATGCTGAAATGCTACGTGGGTGACCAAGGTTCAGACTGGGAAAAGTACCTACCATTGGTAGAGTTTGCTTACAATAATACAGTACACAGCTCTATAGGGAAAGCCCCCTTTGAGATCATCTACGGAAAGGTGATTCTCCCACCTATCCTGAGGACCAAGGAAGAAATATTTGCAGATGATCAGTTTGTGAGAGACCTCCAGATAGCTTATAGCCAAGTCCGGACAGCAATCGAAAGGTCTCAAGAGAAACAGCTGCAGATAAGCATAGGAGACAGTTAGATCTCAAGGAAGGGGATTGGGTACTTTTAAAGTTTGAAAAAGCTAGGCTCCGCAAGTTCAAAGGCAAACAGAAAGTGTATGCAAAGTTATCTTCCAGATATTATGGCCCTTTCAGGGTCACAGAAAGAATAAATGAAGTTGCATACACGTTAGCATTGCCAAAGCATTGGAGGATTCACGATGCATTCCATGTGAGTCTTCTAAAGAAATTTTAGGGGCCAGAGCCTACAGAGCCAATATCAAAGGATCCACCAGAAGTGGATGAGCGGGAGGAGGTTCTTCAGCCAGAGTAGATCGTGTACCATACCGTACGCAAAGGCCCCCAAGGCAAAGAATTTTAAAGATACCTTGTAAAATTCAAGAATTATACGGCATTAGATGCCAAGTGGATGGATGAAGACATGTTGTTTGATCATCCACAGCTTTTGGATGTTTACAAGGAAGCTTGTCAGTTGAGGTCAACTGAATAGAAGCCAAGGAGATGTCACCACAATGTAAATATCCTAAGTCAAAGTACAATTGACCATTTATCTGATCATAATTAAAGAGTTTTCCATTTGTGTTAATTATGGTCAAAGAGTTCTTTTAATGGTCAGAGAATTGACTAACTTTGATCGAGGAGACTTGGTATATACCAAGAGGATTAACTACGGTTAACCAGAGAACCACATAGCTGACTACGGTCAGAGAGTGTTGACTTCGGTCAACGAGACTTGGCATGTGCCAAGAGGGTTAACTACGGTTAATCAAGATGTGCCAACTTCGGTTGGAGAGTTGTGCTAACTTGGGTTGGAGAGACTTGACTATAATTAAGGCGCCTCGACCCTTGGTCAAAGCCCTTAATTATGATCAAGAGCGTTGACTTTGGTCAACCAGAGAATACATATATATTTTTTATATTTGTTATGTGTGCACATGTGTTTAGTGGGGACACCCACCGTGACTAGAATTAGTCCACAATGTGTTATTTGCATGCAAAGCACTAACAATTAATGGGTACCATGGTGGTGCGCATTAATTAATTGTTGCAGGTACTAGGAAGAGTGATTTTCCTAAGCGCAATGGAGCCTAACAAGAGTCTAGGAGGCGGTTTGCATGACCAAGTGCTTCGAAGACTCCAGAGTTGCCCTTAGTGGCATGTGATTAGGAAAGTAATGTAGAAATTGACAAGTGGCTTGTTGCCAAGAAGGGGAGCCTGAGAGCTCATGTAATGGAAATTCACATTTGGATTTATGAATGAACAGCTTCCACGCTGAACTCATGTACTTGATTTCTCTCTTATGAATAAAAACCTTCGGGGGGGTCCAGCTTGACGATTTTCCTGGGCCCTAGTGTATTTGTTGAGAGAGGGAGAGAGGAAGAGAAATGAGAGTGTTTCTGCTGTCTTTAACGAGGAAGGTTTCACAGCAACAGGAGGTAGAGAGCATGTTTCAGCTCTGGGACAGGGTCATTGCAAGGGTAAGGTCGTTTATTTTCCTAAACTGTACTCATCACATGAAGCACATGACGGTAGCCAAAAGTATCTCGGAGCATTTGGCGTCCTTGTACAACAGAACCTCTCCCATATAGAGGAAGTCCAGATGAGGTTGTTAGATTCCATGAAGTTTTCATTGATGCAGGAGCACATCAACAAGTTAGAGATTCTCCAGGCCGGGAATCAGATATCATCCGAGGACATGGCCATAACATTGCTGTCCCACCTGTCTTCTCAATACTCTGCATTCTACCAGTGGAAGGATGTATATGTTGACCTGGGAGGAATTGGTACCAATGGTGCTCACCAGGAGGAGAGATTTCTGAATCCTCCTTAAGGCATTCACTCAGAGACTTTGTCAGCTGAGCAAAAGGGAAGGAAGAAGATGACAACTGAGGAAAGGGAAGCATTAAAGGCTTCATGTATGTGTAAACCATTGCGGCCAGAAAGGTCACTATTGGCAGTAGTGTCCTCAGAGGATCAGTGAGGGGACTAGTGAGCAGAAGGCAGGTTCTGAGGCCGTCACGTCGATTGTTCCAGCCTTCTAGTAACATGAGGTAGGATGTGCTGCCAGCAGGTATTCTGGTTCCATTCGAAGGAGTGCTTGCTTGTTTGTTGCAGTGGGACCTGCCAGATAGATATAGTGGTGAAGGAGTCTTTGATCGAGGCTGATGCGCATTGTTTCTAGAGCCCAAAGGTTCATCGATCTGGAGGCAACGTACGAGTTTGGACCAGAGAGGGGGCTTCAGAAGGGGATAAATAGCTCTGTGATACAAGTTGGAACAAACCTTGCACCGATGAATGTATCAGTTGGACTATTATATCAGTATACTAAAGGAGTGTTGCCTAGCACCTGCACAGCCTGGGAGCAACATACCCGATTTTCAGTGATCATGCTGAGACGGTTCATGCCAAGAGGGGGCCCCTTCGACAGTACCTATGGGTTCTTCAGCAATGGCACTTCACAAGACGGATTCCTTCAGTTGTTCAGGCAGCGCACCTAGCTCCTTGGAGATCATGTTACATCCAGGGGCTAAGAGGGGGTGTTGGAGGTCACTAGTACTGTCTCCAAAAGCTCATATGAATCCAGAATAGCAGTAATTTTAAACTTCCACAGAGTGTAGTTCATACCATTTAGCTTGCCTTCAGTGAAGGCTGGTGGGCGAATCCTCAATGCTTGGATTGTTGGTGTAGCTGGGGCAATTTCAGCTGCAACTGCTGAACTCGAGCCACTTCCTATTGCCAACACTCTGTATGCTATTGAAGCCCTCGCCTCTCTTCTACTCTTCGATCCTTAGAGCTGCCTGTGCTCTGATACCATATTAAATTACACGGCAAAGTAGAATAGAAACTGAATGAAGAATAGAGAGTACACAGCAAACTGGAGACGAACAAATTTTCTTTCAATACTGATGTAGTATAGATGATGGCTCCGTCTACCCGTGTGCTCCCACATTGGAGCTTAGATGGTGATCTAGACAGATACTAGGTGAAGAGCTACTAGCTGGAAGATCTCTGCTAGAAGATCTGATCTGGTACAATGTACTGAGGAGGTCGCCTCTTTATAGCTATGAGGGCGGTAGTCGATGGAACCGACCAGTCAACCTAGTTGGTGAAGCCAACCAGTCAACCTAGTTGGTGAAGCCGACTAGTCAACCTAGTCGATGGAACCGACTAGTCATCCATGGAATATTCACAAAATATTCCCTATACCGTCGCCTCAAGGGCTCTCGCCCCCGAACCCCCACCAGCGAGAGCAAGGGGCTCCCACACAATCACCTTTTTACCATCAATGGTCTCATTGATCGACCTCATCTGACATGCAAGTCAAGATCCATCCAGTGTCCCGGGCTCATACATGGCTTCTCCTCATATGGGGGCCTTACAACTTGAGCACCTTGGACCACTGGTGGTTACCAGGAGGGTGGGGCATTGAGCATATCTATAACAAGAAATCACACAAGCATGTCCACGTGAGCCATTTCTTAGAGCCTTTGTAGGAGTATTAGCTAGGGTACTACTAATCCCCATGGTGTGCATGTAAAGAGAAGAAGAAATTTTTGGTAAAGTAAGCCTTGTGACACATGGCACAACTTGGATGAACACAATTCCTTATACCAGTATGTTGGGTGTAGTCTAGGGTGTGCTTTTGGGTTTGCATTTATGTCTCCATCATCAACACAAATGCATTTAGTTGAGCTATTGTGTTTTTTTAGGTTTTCAAGAATACTGCTTGATGTACCATCTAAACCTAACATTATTGCTATAACAAAAAATGGAAGCTTGCCACTAGAGAGGGGCCTATCCTAGATAAACATGCACTTAAGGATTTATAAATGCATATGATGAGCTAAATGCAAAGGTCATTGGCATGTTAAGACATGCTTAAGATTCCATGAGTTGAAGATGTGCGAAACTTCAAATTTTTTTTGCATACTTGATGTACCATGGTTAGGGTAGAGAGTGAGGGCCTTGCTTGTGGATGTGCCCGTCCCTTCAAGAGGTTAGAGTAGGATTGGGTCAACGGCTTAACTAAGCATGTGGATAGCCAGGCTCTTGTGGGGGATCCCGCCCTTCAAGAGGCTAGAGTAGGATTGGGTCAAGGGCTTAACTGAGCATGTGGATAGCCAGGCCCTATGATGGATAGCCAGGCTCTTGTGGGGGATCCAAGCATCCCCGGAGCAGATGTGATTGTCTGGAGGGCAGCTCTTGGTTTTGCGCTGCATGCAGATGTCCCAGGAGGGGTGCAGGCAATATCGTAGGGCTGGCAAAGGGGCTGTTTGTATGCTGCCATAGCTGCTATGGCAGCCCTTTGCTGCGCCTTTTGTAGGCCTACATGGGGGGCCAGTCAGGCCACCTTTTGGTGCTGCAGACTTGCCCGTCAGGATGTATATAGGACCTAGGTAGAGGTAGGCCGACCTGCTAGTCGGCCACCTAGGCTGCCTGGTCGGCCTATAGGCAGGGGGGTCAGCCCCCTATATGGCTCTTTACAAGGTAGAGGCAAGGGTTCAGCCCCTTATAGGGCTGCATGGCAGCCCTCTATATGCAGTAGGGGGTCGGCCCTAGGAGCACGCTGGTGCTGGTCAGCCGATCTCAGATTTGAAGTTATGTCTCCTCCCGTTTAACGTCATGTCACATCCCCATCAAAGTATTTCCCTGTTGTTGCTAAGTGATATTCACTCCTTCCTCTGTCAACTTTGAGCAGTTACTTTGCTTCCTAGTGTTTTTAAGGTTTGTTCTCTCCCAAAATTGTTCTTAGTCAGATGCAATATATCATTCTTTTTATATATCCGTCAGAAATGTGTGGCTTCACTACTTGCAGCTTGTCAGAACAAATATACAAACATCGAGATGGTGGCTCAAAGTGGCATACCTCCCAAAACCACAGGATCTGACAATCTGAGCTGCCATAATCATGATATTCAGTATGCAGTTTCCAATCATCAACACAAATCGCCCTATCCTTCCCATAGAGCATTAAATCAAAGTCCTCTGGTTCCAAAGCCTGCAGAAATTGCTGGAGGCTTCCATTGACAAGTAAATCTGAGAAACCATCACGGATGAACTTCACCTGTTCCGCAATAGAGGCGATGAAGCGACACTGAACCAAGAGATCAACATACAGTGACCTGTTTTGACTATTGACTGACATATCTTTGCCACCCGGACAAAGCTCAACAGTTTTTAATGTTCCAAGTTCTTCAAATTCATGCACAAATGTCAGCCCAAGTGCATCAGAATCAACAAATTCAGCATCCATTGCAAGAATCTTTCTGCAACTTTCATACAAGAAAGGATCTGCGTCCATGGCATCTTCCCAAGAGATGGACACGCCAGCAAGCTGCTTAAAGAATATTAAAGCAAAGGCCACATCTATTTGAACCTTGTGCATCAATGCCAAAGCAATAACTCGTCCACAAAACCGGAAATACCTGAGATGTTCAGGGTTCACACCAGATGCTGCAAAATATGTCATACAGATGTCAAAAAGAGTATTGGGACCAAAGATCGATTGCATACAGATTTGTTACCCAAAATGACGGTACAGAAAAATTAAAACAAATCCGGCATTGGGGTGCACATGCAATCCAGAAGCAGAAAAGATATGTAGACTCCCGTTGCTCTCTTGGTAAACTAGAAAGCAATGGACCTTAGATAGAGTTGTCCTATGAAAACCAGTTGCATAATATAAAAGATTTTTTTGATGATAGGACCGCATTTATTCACAAATATAGTATTTCAAACTTGAACAAAAGGGCGCACACTTTGCTTTGCACTACTACATCCATTAAGCTTGATACCCCGTAATAATCCACAGCTCCCAGACATAGCCTGGAGGAACATGAATCTTTATACATTCTGTACAAAAGACGTGAGTCTCCAATAATTTATTCAAAATCACAGAACAGACTCAGATGTGATGAAGCCTGGCGCTGAAGGGAAAAGTTCGTGAATAAAGTCTCGTCTCCAAAACAAAGGCATAACCATGATCATCTCAACAATGGTCATTGCCTGTGGAATGTACTGCAAATACTGACAAGTATGTACTTTTGAGAACACAACAGAATTCTAAAAGAACATAGTCCAATTACGGAGCAAACGAAAGGGTATCCAAAATCTGAAACAAACAAGAGTTATGAGGCAAAGGGAGCCAAGAGGCAAACCTAATGAGGAGAATGAAGCTAATTCTCTCAAATGCACCAGGTATAAGCTGCTTGATGAAGAAAGCTCCTAACTTTTCAAAGCCAAAACTTCACTATATCTTCAGGTTGAAAGCAGGCAGCCAGTGATTTGAGAAATTTCAGCAGCACCAAAAGACTTATGTGGACAGAGCGAGAAAAGACCTTCAGAAACAGCACACTGAACCCACCAGGATTGGGAAAAAATCTCCGCCGATCGTTGGGGCAAGAAAGAAAAAGAGCATTTTGAGGGTTAAACATTTCCCTGCATATCAGAGAGAACCATTCCCGCAAAACCCCTGGTCCAATTGCTTCCTCTGTTGCAAACTCCACGGAAATGCCTCCTCGTAAAGCATCAGATTTCACCTGCTCAAACATGTGAAATGACTCAGATAGCAGGTGACCCCGATCTATGAAAATATCATGCCTTTCTTCATAATCATCTTGTGGTTCTGGAAACATTCCTAGCACCAGCCGTCTCTTTGATTCAAATTCTAACATAAACTTATGTTCGAGAAGCCAGAAATGCTCATCTTGCCACCTTGATTGCCGGATCACAACATTCAAAGCCATACACCGTACACAAAGTACTGTAAGCAGGGTCTCCATGCCCCCCTCATACAGCTTAGCCATTGCATGGAGCCCTTTCAGCACGACTAAAAAAAAGGCCCCGTCAGAAGGTCGGTCATCAGTGGCTACCATGACTGACATTTGTGAAATATGATGCAATTTTTCAACCTGTTCTAAACAACTATCGATTTCAAGCAGCAGTCCCTTGAAGATGGTATAGAGCCAGTTATAAGATCCAATCTCTGCACACCCCTTGTCAAAATCATAAATTGTTTCCCCCACCATAAGTGTGCTCTCTCTACAAAAGTTGTCTCTAGGTGAAGCCCCTTCAACTCCATTAGCCCTCTCATCCATGCAAAAAAACGGGTCCCTTGAATCATTTGAAGAACTTGAGCTGCCAATGCCTCTGCACGCCTCCATCGCTTTGCAGAGTGGTGCTACAAACGATGTAAAATGTTGCCCTTCCTTCAAATCCAGAGCAAAATCAAATGGAAACTCTGCATAAGCCCTTGCTGTGAAGCGCAAGCTAGAAGAAACCTTCGAGGCAAGCTCACTTACAAATGGAGCAAAGTCGTGAACGATACTTTCTGCCTTCACCTCATTGAAATACGTACTTCCGTGAGCAACCCCAATTGTATCTAGTAGGCAAGCAAGAGCATTCCGACAGACAGAATAGAGGTGATGACACGGTGCACTCTTTGCAAGCAATTTGCAAAAGTCTAAAAGCACGGGGGCACAATAACAATGTATGTGTGCTGGCAAAAAGTCATCATTGGCACATAGAAATAGCTTGATAGATTCCTCTGCACATTCCTGATTGGTTTGAACTCCTGAAAGGAGGAGGATGACCAATGCTGAGGCTGCTCCTGCAAGTTGGAAGACCTGCATATGGTCTGACACTGGGAGTGAGTCTGCTGCCATCCTCAAAAACTCTTCAACGTTGGTGCGAATGGTATCCTGTGTTTGCATCAGCTTGAGGCCAGACTGTCCTCTTTTGTCTCCCATGGCACAAATCAGGCGAATAGTGGCCACCAATTCACTGATCAACTGCCAGGACCGGTGAAGAGGTGTGCTCCGCATGCGTGCGACAAGATGAAGCGTTGCATCATTAGTCACCCGGCATTCAGAAAGTGTCTGATCCTGCTGCAGCTGCCTACCAAAATAGATAAGCCGTTGTTCTGAAATTGGGAGTCCTGTTTTCAAAACAATTTTCCTGTGAACTGATTCAATAGTATCCTCTGTATTTGCATGGAGAACAATGGTTCGGCCATCAATATATGTCCTGACAAAAAATTGGACTGTCTTCTGGAAGAAACCCCCACTTAAACTTGTGACAGCACTGCAGCCAGGACTCTCAGAACTTTGATTGAGCAAACTACCATAAATAGGAGTCGACTCAGGCACAATAGTTCCACAGATGAAACCTGCACTACAGTCGATATCAGCCTTTGAAGGCTTGCAACTATCGCTAACAGTTCTGCTGTCACCTCCAGCATCTGGCCGCCCCTGGTCTCCTTCCATTGCCAGAGAAGCCATCTCCTCCCTTGATTCTCGCCTGGGACGAGCTTGAGAAATGGCTAAATCAGACGACGCTTGTATCCCAATTTCGAGCTCCTCTAGCTTCCTTTTGATGCAGACTGTTCTTGGAGTTAACAACTGACCAGAAGCTGCCTGCCCAGCTCCAAGGGATAGTCTATCCATAGCTCTACGACCTCCCCTCTCAGCTCCCCTGTCTCCCTGCTCCCATTCCCGAGCAAAGTGTAATGAGGGCTAAAGACGGATCATGTGTTTCAACCTCCTCTTCTTCTCTTGCCTCCAACTCAAAATCAACGTCTTGCCTATTACAACTCACCAATGAAGCCCTACGTATCTGTCCGAAAACCATTCTGACAGACTGAACGAGTCCCCAAAGACCATCTATGTTTGAGCGTTTGGGCTCTTCAAACTGCAAATCCATCAACAGGCCGGAGAAAGCGCCCTGCAAAAACCCTTGCTTTTCCTTGAACCACTTGACCGTGGGGGACTGCCAGACCGACCCTGCATCAAACAAATTTCGGTTAGTATATCCCTTGGTCGACACGTCGCAAAACATTGTCCAGTGCTCAAAGAAACTTTAACTTAGGATATTTACATTGTGGTGACATCCCCTCGGCTTCTATTCAGTTGACCTCAACTAAAAAGCTTCCTTGTAAACATCCAAAAGCTGTGGATGATTAGACAACATGTCTTCATCCATCCACTTGGCATCTAATGCCGTATAATTCTTGAATTTTACAAGGTATCTGTAAAATTCTTTGCCTTGGGGGCCTTTGCATACGGTATGGTACACGATCTGCTCTGGTTGAAGAACCTCCTCCAGCTCATCCACTTCTGGTGGATCCTCTGATATTGGCTCTGTAGGCTTTGGCCCCTGAAATTTCTTTAGAAGACTCACATGGAATGCATTGTGAATCCTCCAATGCTCTGGCAATGTTAACCTGTATGCAACTTCATTTATTCTTTCTGTAACCCTGAAAGGGCCATAATATCTGGAAGATAACTTTGCATACACTTTCTGTTTGCCTTTGAACTTGTGAAGCCTAGCTTTCTCGAACTTTAACAGTACCCAATCCCCTTCCTTGAGATCTAACTATCTCCTATGCTTATCTGCAGCTCTTTTATGTTTCTCTTGAGACCTTTCAATTGCTGTCCGGATGGACTTGGCTATAAGCTGTCTGGAGGTCTCTCACAAACAGATCAGCTACAAATATTTCATCCTTGGTCCTCAAAATAGGTGGCAAAATCACCTTTCCATAGATGACCTCAAAGGGGGCTTTTCCTGTAGAGCTGTATACTGTATTATTGTAAGCAAACTCTACCAATGGTAGGTACTTTTCCCAGTTTGAACCTTGGTCACCCATGTAGCATTTCAGCATATCCAATGCTGTAGAATTTGCTACTTCACTTTGACCATCTGTTTGGGGATGGAAAGAAGAAGAAAAATTCAGATTCGTCCCCATGTTATCAAATAAAGCTCTCCAGAATAGACAGGTCATTCTGGGATCTCGATCACTGACAATGGACTTAAGCATACCATGATGCTTAAAGATCTACGCCATGAAAAGCTTAGCCATATGATCTGCCTTTATGGTTTTACAAACTGGAATGAAATGAGCTTGCTTGCTGAATTTATCAATTATAGTCCAAATCCCATCATTCCCTGACTTTGATCTTGGCAAATCAAAAATAAAGTCCATTGCAATACTTTCCCACAGTGCCTGAGGCACGGGAAGAGGCATAAGTAGGCCAGGTGCCTTCCGTCTATCATACTTCACTTTCTGACACATAAGGCATTCAATAACAAACTAATGTCTATCTTTCTGCATCCCTAGCCAAAAGAAATACCTCTCTAGTGCTTGAGTTGTTGCTGTAATTCCTCTATGTCCAGCATAGGGAGGTGCATGGCATTCCTCCAAAATCTTTTTCCTCATCTCTTGGGTGATGCATAGGTAGTCATCTTTCGTTACATACCCATCTTTAAGGGAATAGTGACAGGTGGATTGCCTCTCTTGCATTTGCTGTAGAATCTCACCAAAATCTGCATCATTAGCATATTGCTCCCTCATATCTTCTAGGTCCTGATGATAAGCAATAGTTACATTGTTGACCTGGGGTCTTCGGGACAAGGCATTTGCCACTCTGTTCTGAACTCCTGGAGTATGGACAATCTGAAAATGGTACATTAGCAACATGTTTGCCCATTTCATATGCTTCTTGAAAGGCTTTGTCTGAGTCAAAAAGTATCTCAGACTTTGGTGATTTGTTTTAACTGTAAAATTTGCACCCAAATAATAATGCTTCCATGTATGAATGGCATGGATTACAGCCAATAACTCTTTCTCATAGATTCCCAAATATCTCTCTGCATCCTGGAGTCTCCTACTCTTATAGGCCTCTACATGACCATTCTGATGCAATGCAGCCCCAGCACATTCCCCACAAGCATCACAATCCACATCAAATGGCTGATACAAATTTGGAACTATTAAGACGTGGTCAGCCTCTCTTTGAGTGTGATGAATGCTGTCTTTTGAGGAATTTCTCATCTGAAAGCTGCATTTTTCTTAGTAAGATCGTGAAGTGGAGTGGCTATATCTGCAAAATGCCCGATAAATCTTTTGTAGTAAGAACACATGCCTAGGAAACTTCGAACTTCATGGACAGTTTTCAGCTCTGGCCATTTGTGAAGGCACGGATCTTTGTCGGATCCATTTGTATCCCATCTTTGAATATTATATGTCCCAAGTAATGGATTTCTTCCAGGAAGAATTCACTTTTCTTGCTGTTTGCATAGAGCTGATAATTTCTCAGCTCTTGAAACACTATAGCAAGATGTTCCTTATGCTCTTCTTCGGACTTAGAAAAGACAATTATGTCATCGAAGAAGGTACCAGTGAACTGTTTGTAGGGTCGGAAGATACGATCCATCATCCTATTGAAAGTAGCTGGGGCATTTGTCAATCCAAAAGGCATCACCAAATATTCATACAACCCAAAAGTAGTGCGAAACACTGTCTTGTGCACATCCTGAGGCTGTATCCTCACTTGGTGATAGCCACTCTTTAAGTCTATCCTGCTGAAAACTGAAGCTCCATTTAACTAATCCATCACATCATCAATGCGCAGAATAGGGAATCTATTCTTGATGGTCAATTTGTTCAGTGCGCGGTAATCGATGCACATATGGAATGAGCCATCTTTCTTTTGTACTAGCAATACAGGGGAACAAAAAGGAGAAGAATTGGGCTAAATCAACCCCTTGGACAACAAGTCCTGCACCTGAGTCGTAATCTCTTCTTGTTGAGTTGCACTAACTCTGTATGGAGGCCTATTGGGTGGCTCGTTGCCAGGAATGAGTTCTATGCCATGATCCTCAGGTCTCTTAGGGGGTAGCTCCCCTGGCAAAGCGTTAGAAAAACAATCTTTAAAATTTTCAAGAAACTAAAATTTATTTTGATCCGCCTCACTTATTTCAGCATGCATTTCCACATCTCTCTCTTTTACAAAAATCATGTAAGCTGAAACTGCAAACTTTATTTCTTTTCCAATTGAACTATTTGATACAATGGGAATAGTTTCCCCTCTATTCCTAGCAACCACACGATGTACTTTTCCCCTATGTACAAACTCCAGCACTCGAGTCAACTTCATTGCCTTGCAATGAAACCAAGGCATACCCAAGACTACATCATGATGTTTCAGTGGAGAAATGAAGAAGTCTTCTTGATCCACATAACTCTGTACATGAAGACGGAGCTTCCCCATCAAGGAAGTGACTGGCACAGGGTTCCCACAGAACATCTGATCGGCATCCAAAGCCCTGCCCAACTCCTCCGTCTTTATTCCCAGCCTCAGGGCTAGGTCCTCTAATATGAAATTATCAGTAGCCCCTGGATCATATAAAATCAGCGCTTGTTGGTCTCTGACTTTGCCCCATGATAGCAACAATTTTCGTTCCTTTGGGTTTGAAATATGACCCATTATGTCAGGAATTCCTCCTACCATCGGCTTTTGCGATCCCCATGGCTTTGCCTCTTTTCCCTTCGAAGTTGAAGGCTTTTTTGGGCACGGGGCAGCCACATGCCCCTCTTTGCCGCACTTGAAGCATTTATCCTCTTTCTTGAAAGTTTCAATCTGTTTAGTGGTAAACTGTGCTCTTTCCTTATAGGGCTTTTGCACCTGGTTTCCCCTCGGCTTCTGAGGCTGAAATCTTCTCTTTTGGGCCTTGGGAAACTCTCTTGTTTCCAACTTGGGGGTCGTTGGCTTTTTATCCCTCGGCAACCCTACCTGTAGTGAAGGCACACCAGTAGGATCTTGCATGTACATGAGACTAGGCACATTGGCTAAATGCATGAGATTAGATATTTCTTTAATATCTTTGGTGTTAACTTGGGCCTGTATCTTTGGAGTGAGTCCTGCCCTGTACTTCCTGAGTTGAGTCTTGTCAGAAATATTCTTGAAAGGTGAAACCTGCAAGTGTGCATCCCAAAATTTTTGGTTGTAAGACTCAACTGTATCTTGTGCTTCCATATGAATGCTCTCCCAACCCAGAAGGACATGATCCCGAAATTGTTTGGGAATAAACTGTTTATAGAAAGCTTTCTTGAAGTCATTCCATTTCCTGCAGGCTACATAGTTGGCTGTTTTAGCTATCCACCATGCACTGGCTATACCAGTCAAGTGTAAACCAACCATACCAAGCTTTGAGGGCTCACTGAACTTTTCCAGGCTAAAGGTAGCATCAAACTACCTTATGAACTGCATAGCCTTTTCAGCTTGGCCATACTGGCCATTATAAGTGGCAAATCTTACCGACTTTCCATCGTTGAATTCTTTAGTCTCTGCCTTCCTACTGGACTTCTTCTTCTTCTTCTTAGACACTGAAGATCCTGAAGAAGGAGGTGATGTCGAGGATGAAGAGGTAGAGCTAGAAGATGAAGATGAACTAGATGAACTGTGAGTGATGATGCTTCGCCTTCTTCTTCTTGGGAAGAGGACTTATAGTTTTCCTCTTTTTACTCACCACCACTTCTTCCTGATCTGCTCCAGAGGGAGGCTTCTCTGGCTTTTCCTCAAAAGAGGTGGTACCATCCTGTGAAACAAGGGATCGCTTGTTGCCTCTCCCAACTGAGTAATCAACTCTCTGTAGGCATTCTCTTTATTTATATGTAAAGCTTCAGTCTGTTGTACTTGGTTAGACTCTGCCATTCCCTCATGGGATGATTGGGCATGCTGCTATGAAGCCATCTCTACAACAGTCGCATGTGAAAGCACATTTATAATCACTGGAGCGAAGAACATCATACCATCTTGCTTTCATTCATTCAAAGAATGCCCCAAGCAACTGCAAAGAACATTGGTTCATGTTACATGGCCGCTTTCCCTGGTGTTGCACACTCAATGCAAGCCATAATAGCAAAAATATACAAAGCATGAAAATCCTTAACGTTTGCACACCTCACAATACTACGGCTGGTGCGACAACTACTACCAGCTTCCGAACCACAAAGTGGGCCCATCCTGCCATGTTTCCACAGAAGAACACCTTGTGTGTCACACCCCCGCAATCAAAAAGTTTATTAGAAGTGTTGCAGATACACCGTCACTCTTGTGCATTTGTTGTGGGGTTTTGGAGTTCAAGAAGAAAATGCATCGCACTACCATAGCCACAAGTACATTCATGTACGCGCAAGGCATTGTTGCAACGAACAATACATCTGAAAGCCTTGTCTGCAACATTTGTCACACAATCAACTTAGGAAGAGCAAAGTTTTGAAATACGCTTCCAGCAATATGCCTTTGCCCCAACACCTACAATTCACGAAGAAACTCAACACACTCAAAGCACGATTAATTTCCATTAGAATTCCATTCGCACAAATACGTGAGCTCACATACGAACGACAATTCAGTCTTCATGGGGCAATAGTCAATGTGTTTGCTGATACTGATTGAGTTCAATGCATTTTGCCACGTTTCTTGAACGATAGTTCAATAGTTTTCATTGCACTGAAGCGGAAACTTGAGTTCACCCACAGCTATATGAGTGGCTTAGTCCAGCTTGAGACTCACACTTAGGGCACTTGCTAAATTACTATGCACACCACTATACAAAGAATCTAATGTGGCAATGGATCCACAATGGGCCTTGCACATTAGCCAAACTGTGAGTCACCGCAGCACACACGGATGCAAAAGATTTTGTGGATCCACAAGAGGAGGAGAACCAAATAGACACGCTCGTCCATGGTATTTACACAACTTAGCAAGTGGCTGACTTTCAAGACAAAGTAATCAACGTTACACCTTTTGAGGGTTTCAACCCATTGAGCATCTTCAAAGATAAGTACTGTGAAGAGCTCGTGTTTCCAAAAAAATTGTATGGCCACCCATGACAACATAAGTTGCCAGACCACACTTCTTACCAAGACATTGCACGGTGGGAGCTACTTAACAAAGAAAGGCGATTCGCATTGTGCATAGAAAGCTTATTCTTCAAGATGATGAGAGTGCTAGTCGCACAAGTTTTATCATGCTCTTGGATGCGCATGAGGAAAGGACAGCCGCGAGGACAAAGAATACTAGCAAAAGATGCAACCAAAGATACAAACATTGAAAAACTCCTACAATCACACATTGGCTTTCACGACTTCGCACGCCCGCTGATTACAAATGCAAACTCAAAAAAAAACCTGTTTGCAATGCTTAGACAACTAGGCCCACCTACTTTCTCTACTGCAGAGAAGAACTGGCAGCCACTTGTAGATTGCCTGCACAAACTCAATCCGTTGCATGCCAATCAAATCGATCTTCCATCGATAGAGGCATTGCGATCAATAGTTCGTAGTGACCCAATCACAACCACAAGGTACTATGTTCACAAGTTCCAAGCAATGAAACAATTCCTAAAACAAGATTTCTCAACACTAGGACGAGCGCTTTACTTTTTTTTCGTTGACTGAATTCCAAAACAGAGGCAGCCAACATGACCATGGTCTTCTATGGATTGAAGGTGTACCTACATATGGTGAATCCTCATATGTGGATGTCGTGTCATTTGTGGATTAATACATTTGCACTGACATTGCAAAATTTTCATTGAAGAACAAAGACATCAAAAAACACAAGCACAGAAAAACTTGCAAAAAAAATGGTAACGTATGCCGCTTCCACTTCCCACGCCCACCTATGAAAGCAACAACAATATTGACACCCCTCCAAGAAAGCGAAAAATCAACCAAACATAAGCACAACTATCGTAAAATACATGCTCTCTTAAGTGACAACAACACAAAGGAACTTGACTTTGATGGGCTACTACACACCTTGTCACTAACAGAGGAATAGTACATTATGGCCCTAAGAACGAGTGTTATTCAACCATCACTTTTCTTGCATCGCCAACCCAAAGATATTTACACAAACAATAGTCTCAACATTGTGGCAAGCCAACACTGACATCCAATTCGTGATGAGTCCCCACGCCGCAGCTGCATATTGCACTTCATACATGACCAAAGTGGACCATTAGATTGTAGAAGCCGCCATGAAACAATCGATGGACCAATGCCTTCAGGTAGATGTCCTAGAAAATGAGCACATCCACAAAATTGGAAATGCAATTCTGAACACTTAGCATATAAGCTCGCAGCAAGCAGCATATTTAACCTTGTCCTTGCCATTAACTAGTTCTATCAGGGAGTTTTGCTACATAAACACTAGTCCTATTGAAGTCTGAAGAGCACACATTTTTGCTCAAACGACTTTCACAACTAGAGAAAATGGATTCAAATAGTTATGACCTTTTCTTTGAAGACATCATTGCAAAGTATAAGGCCAGAACTAGCACATTACACAACCTTTGCTTGTCTCAATATGCAAGTATGTACACTACAAGCGCACGTGGAGTAGCTAAATGTAAGAGAGTAAAAATTATTCGTTTCAACAATTACAACAAGGCCAAAGATCCTGAAAACCACTACAGAGAACTCTGCCTGCTATACTTGCCTTTCTCAATCGAGGAGCCTATGCTCGACAATGAGTTGACCACATGGCATGACTTGTACATAGACGAAAAAGAAACAATCGACCGCAACTTTGAAAACTTCAACAAGGGCATGCTGCCTTTTCACAATGGCATTGTGCTTTCAACGTCATCCACATCCACAACACTAACAAATGGTTTCCTCCCATTGCAACAGAGTTTGACCTTCGCACTGAGCTCCATCAAACAAATAAAAAAGCCACGCAAGCAAACACAGGCAACTTCACCTATGTGTTAATGCCTAACAAGGACTACTTTCGTGAGCTTTGCAAGCTCAACTCTAAACAACGATTGCTTCTAGAGGACATTATGCTAAAAAAACTATCCAACAAATAGGTCTCTTTATGTTTGTTCTTATCAGCCAACGCCGGCACAGGGAAAACGTTCACATTACTCCTAATTGTCCAAGCCTTGCAATGGTACTACACGTGTGCAAACTCAAGCTCCATTGGGTTGCCAAAAGTGCTTCTCCTAGCGTACACATGAAAAGCAACGTTCAACATAGGGGGCACAACAATACATTCGATGCTTCACTTGCCTTTGCTCTCATCAACCTACAAAAGCATTACAATTGAGAAAATATAGATCCTCTCACACATGTACCATGATGTGTAGCTAATCGTGTTTGATGAAATCTCTTTGATCGGCCAAAACACTTTCATAGTGGCAGACATGCACATGCGTGAAATAAAGCACAATCATAGCCTCCCATTTGGAGGCGTCGACGTTCTTTTCTGTGGAGATTTATGCCAAGCAAGCCCAACGAAGGACAATTGGATATTTTCATGCAAACTCTCGGCAATAGCATTAGCGCCCTCCATTTTGAAGAAAACGTCTTCTACTATGAGCTCGACACACCAATGCGTCAACAAGACAACATATTTCTTCGAAAAGAACTAGTGCCCCATTTGTTCTACACGAATGCAGCTAAAGATGCTCACAACTATGACGTACCAATTTCCCATACAACCTGTTGTAGTACACACAATTCATAGGGCACAGGGGCTTAACATGGACCAGACCCTTTAGTAATAAAGGCCCACGGCCTTGTATACACAGCTCTATCAAGGGTACGCAACCCAGAAACCTTACACATTCTTCAGCCTATCCAAGGCAACCACATTAAAGTGGTTCTAGACGAATTGCACCGACTTCGTGGAGAGCATGCCTGGAACATCTACTAGCAAGTCGACTTCTTGGCACAAGGACAATTTGAAAGCAAATTCACCCTGCAATGCTTGAACACAAGGTCGTTCCAAGCACACGAAGATGACATTCTTTCATGTGCGAGTCTTCGTGCAGCATCCATCCTATGCATGCAAGAACTCTGCACAAAGCATGTACATCGAAGCTCAATTACCCGGTTCAAGCATGAGATTGGCAACATTGGGTTGGGCATCGCCACCTACTATAAGGATACCATGTTGTTGTTGGATAGTAGATTCTCATACAACGAGGGGGTCGGGTGCCTTTACACTACATTCGATTGCACAGGATGTGGGTTCGTGAATGTCATCAATGTCTATAAGTCAACACGTGTGAGTGTCCACACACTCATTCACAACCTACAACAGAGAATGCAAAACGGTCATCTAGCCATGAACACGTACATTGTCGATGATTTCAACACCTGCTACGAAACAAACAAGAAAACAATTGGCACATTGCAAGTGTTCATGTCCTCTTACAACTTGCACTAGATAATGAGGCAACCAACAACAATTCATGGCTCCACAATAGACCACATCTGGACAAACGTCCACCTATCAAGAATTCCTACCCACGGTTGCAATTACATCTACTGGTCCGACCACTTCATGGTGTACACGACCATTCCAACGGTCCAATGACCATTACTCTTCGAAGTCCGGTCACTTCAAAAGGAAGGCCTCAAGAATCTAATTCACCTTGTTATTAATATTATCAATCCTTTTTCTCAGCAAAAAACAACTGCGATAAGCTACTTTAACGTAATTTAATAGCCAATTAGGCATAATCTCATTTTGAATTGCGCTCCCGTGACGCTCAAGGAGATGGTGATAGGAACAAGTGAAGAAATTGCTGTTTTAAGGTCATGATAGGATCGATTTGAAGAAAATGTGCGGAGAGGTCGTTGCACTCAGGCCCGAAGCTGTCCCTGCTTGTTGTGGTTTCCAGGGTCCTCTTAAAACTGTCGACTCTGAACGGTATCTGTCGTAGCTCTCGCATATGATCGTTTCCTGGTTCTGCCTTCATCTTGCGGTTGTTTTCTTGTTTTTATCTTCTTCGTTCTTGTCAATGATAAAATCGAATTCGCATCCTTGGATTCCGTAATTCTTATAAAAAAAGTTGAATCATTTCGGCTTCCCTAAGAAAAGAAACGTTCATGCTCGCGAATATGCCAGAACGCTCACATTCTAATATATTTGGAAAAAATGGAGATGTTGATCGTTTTCTCTGGTGATATCGACTTCTTTTAATCGTCTTCCTTCTTCTAACTTTATTATTGTTGTTGGTATTGCACTTGCGTCGGTAAAGCTGTGGAGAGATTGTAACGCGCGTTCTGTATATTTCCCCAACTCGAAATTGCTACAAGAATTATATCTTTTAGGGGATTCGGATTCATAGTGTAGGTGAGAGAAGACCGCCTACGGGAAAATTATGTTAAAACTATGTCAACCTTGCACATCAGAAAGCCAAAAAAACTGCGTGCATTGTTTCGTATCCCAGTTTTCTAAAGTCCGATAGCACGTGAACGCCCAGATTTACGAGCGAACTTTGAAATGCAAATTCTATTGCAAGATGCTATCCTGCGTAGTTCTATCAGTATTTTCTGGCTTTTGGAAATGCACTAATCAGACGAGAAAAGTTCAGCGACAGCAAGATTCTAATCGTGCTGGAGCAACATTTGCTTTAGGAAGCAGATATTTAAAACTATAGTCAGCTTATGACAAATTATGCTTTACAAATCAGCACGAATTTCATGCAAGACATGGAGTCAATTTTTAAGGGAGCAAGAATCTCACTTGCTTCAAAGTAACAAACCTTCCGAACGAATATGATGATTTAAATATTTAAGTCATTTCTTGAGAAAAGAGTGTGGGGGGAAGAAAGGTTCAACTTCTCCGCCCCCTGCAAACCTCCTAAACCCCTCCTAACCCCCTAAACCTCCCCAAAACCCCCAAAACCCCCTTGAACCCCCCAAACCCCCATCAGGCTTCAAATTTGGATCTATACACTTCAATTTTGAGAGAAACCTATGTTGTATTATTATTGTGTATGATTCACCTTTGCAACTTAAATTGTATCTATTTCTGTGTTGTGCCATGTGTACTAGGCCCTTTTAGGAGTAGTTTTGTTCAAGAAGTTTGTACTACAATGTTGCATTTCCTATTTTGAATCTGGATCTGTACACTTCAATTTTGAGGGGGGGGGGGGATAGGAGGACATGTGAAGAAAGACTGCTTCAAGTGGAAGCATATGCAGAAAAAGAAGGAAGGAAAGGGGGAAGAGAAGAAAGACAACAACAAAGGGAAAGAGAAGGTGGAAGAGGTAAATGCAGTTACTTACAAAGATGATGGTGAAGTTCTGTTCACGTCAAGTCTTCCTGCAAGTGTGTTGGTGGCAGCAGATCAGAACTGTGGTCAAGAGTGGATTCTTGATTCTGGCGCCTCGTTTCATGTAACTCCTCATAGGAGTTGGTTCTCTACTTATGATAGCAGCAGGCGTGGATCTGTTCACCTTGGAAACGACTATGTTTATGACATAGTTGGTGCAGGAGATGTGCAGTTTAATTTTCCAAATGGCTCTAATTTCCTGTTGAAGAATGTTCGTCATGTGCCGAAGCTCACTAAGAGCTTGATTTCTACTGGCCAGTTGGATGACATTGGTTATGTTACAACCTTTGGTAGCTAGTCTTGGAGGATTCAGAAGGGCTCTCTCATCATAGCTCGAGGAGCCAAGTGTGGCACACTCTATCCTATTCATGTTTCCTTTGTATGCAATCATGTAATTGCTGTAACCGAGCTGCCAAATGCTTCTTTGTGGCATGGCCGGTTAGCCCATATGTCTTTGAAAGGAATGGAAACATTGTCTCGTTTGGGTTATTTGCCTGTGTTAAATTTTTCAAATTTTTCTATGTGTGAGCATTGCATTTATGGTAAACATGCTCGTTCAGCCCATAAAAGATTGTCAAATAAGAAGAAAAGTGAACCTTTAGATTTGGTTCATAGTGATGTTTGTGGACCTATGCTGGTTAGATCGCTAGGGGGAGCATCATATTTTATCACGTTCATTGATGATTTGACCAGGAAGGTGTGGGCATATCATATGGCTAGGAAAGATGATGCCTTTCAATGCTTTCAAAAATTTCTTGCATTTGCTGAAAACATGTCAGGAAAGAAGCTTAAATGCCTTAGAACTGACAATGGTGGAGAGTATGTCTCTCATGAATTCAAGAATTTCTGTGAAATGCGTGGCATCAAAAGAGAACTCACTACACCTGGTAATCCTGCACAAAACGGTGTAGCAGAGAGGATGAATAGGACAATAAATGAAAGGGTGCTAAGTATGCTTTCTAACGCGGGTCTTACTCAAGGGTTTTGGGCTGAAGCTATGGTGACGGCTGTACACTTGATTAATAGGTCACCGAATTCAAAGTTGGATGGTGGAATTCCTGAAGAGGCTTGGACAGGAAATATGATCACTTACGTGTGTTTGGCTGTGAAGCTTATGTGCATGTTCCTAGAGAGAAACGCAGCAAGCTAGAGCCAAAGTCTAGAAAATGCATTTTCATGGGCTATGGAGAAAGTGGCGAAATGGGATATCGTCTATGGGATCCAGAAGCTAGGAAAATTGTTTGCAGTAGCGATGTTATTTTCAATGAAAATAAGATGCATAAACAGCTTAAAGAAGTGGAAACACGGAAGTTATCATTCCAGGATATCATGCCACCAGTTGTCTTGCCAAAAAGGGCAAATGTTGAATCACAAAGTGTGCAAAGAGAAGGCTCTAGCAATGACCATTCTAGTCAACAAGAGGACAGGACTGTTGGTTCACTAGTGGAGAGCCAAATGGTTCCAAGAGATAGAATTGAGGCTGAAATGCCAACTCAAGAAGAGCCAGTGGTACTGAGAAGGTCTACTCGTATTTCTCATCCCCCTGAGAGATTTGTACCTCGCTTAGATTATGTCATGCTAACGGATTGTGGGGAGCCATCTTGTTACAAAGATGCCATGAGCAAAGATGACAAGCTTAAGTGGGAGCGAGCTATGGAGTCAGAAATGGATTCTATTGAGAAGAATCAGACTCGGGAGCTAGTTCCTTTACCACAGGGTAAAAATGCTTTGCCATGTAAGTGGGTCTACAAGTTGAAGGTCACAAGTGACAATGCAAAACCAAAGTACAAGGCTCGTTTGGTAGCTAAAGGTTTTAAGCAAGAAAAAGGTGTTGATTTTGATGAAATCTTAAATAATTATATGTTTGGAATAATAAATATCCAAAATCACAAAAGATAGTTGTCAAAAATTGTCCAAAAATAATGAAATTGGTAACACTAACATAAGGTTGTTGTGGCCTACAAGCTGGATGATAAATCTGTCCAAGTTTTTTGAGCACTATATCAACCTCTTTTTTAGGATTTAGCTCTCCCAAGTTGAATTGCAAAGTCCCTTCAGGAACAAGGAGATCAATCTGCTTTTGTTTGATACCTCAATCTCTGGATAGCATGAAACATGCTGCTTCAATATGTTCATGCAATCTCTAATCGACTCATAGTCTACTTGTTTGAAGGAATAGATTTTAGCTACAGCATCATGTTGTATCCCTATCTTGGAGAAAGTAGCTATACAAAGTCTTCTTCTACACTTTTGGGTGTTTCTTTTATGCTAGCTTTGAGCATTTGAAACCATGACAAGGCCTTGCCTTCTAGAGTGAGCCCAAATTCCTCAATCTTTGTGTCTATCTCTGTGACCTATTCCACATGATTTGCTTGTATAAAGGCTACTATTATGTGGTCATATAAGTCTTCAGATCCCCAATTATGTGTTTCTTGATTTTTCCACTTAATTGTCTCTCTCTTCTTCTTCTTCTTCTTCTTCTTCTCCTTTTTAAATGCCTTTTTCAATATCTATGTGTGCTTGCTCTTTTCAAAATAAAAGCAAATGTGTGTGTGTGTGTGTGTGTGTGTGCGCGTGCGTGTGTAGGTGCAGCCTTTATGTGTAGGTGAAGTGAATGTGTAGGTCCAAATGCAAATGGGCTATGTGTGTGTGCAGGTGCAAGTTTTCAGTGCATATGCAGAATGTAAAATGTGTGCAAGTGCTACCTTGTATGTAGATTTATGTGTAGGTGCAGCATTTCAATGTATATGTAGAATGCAAAATGTGTGTAGATGCAAATGTGCAGATTTATGTGTAGCCTTTATGTGTGTAGGTGCAAATGTGTAGATTGATGTGCAAGCCTTTATGTTTGTAGGTGTAGATATGTGTGCAGGTGTAGCCTTTGAGTGTATGTGCAGAATGTGTGCAGTTGCTACCTTGTGTGTAGATTTATGTGCAAGTGTAGGTTTATTCATATTTATGTACAACCCCCCTTTTCACTAACATTGCAATGAAATACACAAGCATCTTGTCAATGAATTGGAAATATTTTCGCCTACCGTACACGTATGCCAACCTCAAGGGTGAGGTCCTTAGCTTATAGCCTCCTCACATAAGAGTGTGGATCTTTCAATTAGTGAAAGGTTAATGATTGTTAGCAAGGGTTAATGTATGCTTAGTGTACAATACTATGCAATGCACACTAGCATACTACAATAAGAAGGAAATAGAAAGCATGACACAATGCATGAAATGAACATAAACATGAAATAGCAAAAAGATTGAAATAACATAAAGCATCAAAGAAAACATGAAAGAAATGATCATAAGCATGAAATGAAATAGAAGGAATGCGATAGATGCTCAACCGTTCAATGGGTGGCTTTTGCCTAAAGCTACTTCTTGTAACCTCTAATTTAGAGAAGCACTTAGGATCACACACCTAATGCTCTCACTTAAGCTACTCCTATCCAATGGTTTTGCAACCGATTGGAGCTTAATGATAGTGGGCAAGCAATTGATTGGAGCTTAATGATAGCGGTGGCAAGCAACACGTACATTACTCAAGTAATTTAGGCGGTCATCCTCGGTAGCAATGCCATTGTAGAGCAGAGTTCTGCACCATAGTGCTAGTAAAGTCTTTGGCTTCTAGTTTTGCCTTGAGACCACTACAAAAGGTGCACTTGGAGAACTCACTTGCCTTTGTTAGGGACACTTGTGGGTACTCTTTATTCCAAATTCTATTAAACGATGACTTTGATAGCCTCTTCTCATGTCCCAACTACTCAAGTGTTGCATTGATTTCCTTTAAAATGTCAACTTGTTTGAATATTGATGGAATCGACAACCTGGTTTCCCTTGAGCCATCTAGCATTGTTCTAATTTTGTGTGGCACAGGCTCGGACTTCATGTTCACAAATTCATCAAGTAGTGCTCTTGCCTCACTAGTATGTTGTAGGCCTCTGCTCAATACCCTTGTGTTTCCATGCAGATATTGACACACACCGGACTCAAAATTTTCCTTGTAACGGTAAAAGGATGTCTTTGGTATACCATGCATCTCATACCATCCTCTGCAACAACAAACAATCACCCCATTTAACATAAACTCATATGTTGTGTGCCGAGTGTCGCAAGGTGGAATAATTGTCTGCCTTCTTAATGAATTTATCAAATTGTGCTTCCATCTCGGTCTTTTGGTTTGCCAGCTCAGCAATGCGGTCAATAATCTCCTTCTTTAGTGACTCTATTTCTTTTGAGGATGACAACTGAAGACTTTGAAACTTTACTTCTAGCTCTCGATGCCTTTCGGCCTCCTATATTTTTTCAAAAGCTCACTCATTAGATCTATTTTGCATAAGCTAGGGTTGAGGGATAAAACTTGGTTGAAGGTGGACTTAACTTGAGAAAGTAGGGGTTAATTAGCTATGTGGCATTGATGCCATGAATTAAGAAGTTTCATTGGAATGTGTGCATATTATTATAGGCGTTTTATAGACAAATTTTCTTTTATAGCTGGTTCATTACATGACTTAACAAAGAAAAACATTAAGTATGTATGGACCTCAAATGAAAAGGAAGCTTTTGAAACTTTGAAACAAAAACTCACTACACAACCTGTCTTGATTTTGCCTAATCTCTCAAAACTTTTTGAAGTGCAATGCGATGCTTGTGGTGATTGCCTTGGGGCTGTATTGCTCCAAGAAAGGCATGCCATAGCATATGAAAGTAGAAGGTTGCACAATGAGGAAAAGACTTTAGGCATTTATGAAAAAGAACTCTTAACTGTTTTGCATGCTTTAGAGTCCTGAAAACACTATCTTTTGGGTACACCCTTTATTCTTAGGATTGACCATCAAAGTATTTTATAACCCAAACCAAACTTTCAGATAAACAAATGAGGTGGGCAAACTTCCTATCACAATTTAATTTGCATATTGCTCACATCCTTGGGAAACACAATCTAGTGGCCGATGCCCTCTCTAGGAGACCCCAAGTTAATGCAGTATAAATAGCCACTCACAATGATCTATCATCAATGATAGAGGAGTATGCTACTGATTCTGATTTTAGAGATGTCATGTCTGCCATTGCTCTAGGGAAGAAAGAAGAACCATTTGTGCTTGAAGATGGTTATCTTCTCTATGGCAATAGGCTATGTGTAACTAGAGCTCTTAGAGAAAAGACAATGTACGAATCTCATGCTCCACCTTATGCTGGGCATAGAGGGATTCAAGCTACCTTAAAAGCCATGGAAACATACTTTTATTGGCCTACAATGAAAATGGACATAAATGAGTATGTGTCAAAATGCATTGTATGCCAAAAGACAAAGTATGATAGAGGGAAACAAGCAGGCTTACAACAGCCTTTGCCTATTCCAAATTCACCATGGGAGAGTATATCCATGGATTTTATCTTTGGATTACCTAAGTCTATCCATGGTAACACAGGAATTCGGACAATAGTAGACAGGTTTAGTAAACAAGCTCATTTTATACCTGTCAAAAAGACTATTAAGGCACATCATATGGCAACCCTCTTCATATCACAAGTGTTTAAGTATCATGGCTTACCTACTTCAATAGTGTTAGATAGAGACCCTAGAATGACCAGTAATTTTTGGAAGTGCCTATTTGAAAATCTTGGCACTAGACTCAATTTCTCTTCAGCATATCATCCTCAAACGGATGGCCAAAGTGAAATTGCTAATTCAACGATACTTGATCTACTAAAAGCCTAAGTTACGGATGTAGATCAAAAAGATCAATGGGAAAGGTATCTACCTTTAGTAGAACATGCTTATAATAACACTATACATACCTGTACAGGTAAGACACCTTTCGAGGTGATAGAAGGTAGACCAAAATGCCCATTGATATTAAAGGTACTTGATAAGATCTTTGCATCAGATGAATATAGTCGTGATTTGAAGGACTCCTTCCAAAAGATCAAGCAAGCTATATCCATTGCATAAGAAAGGAAAAAGGTTGCTGCAAATAAGCATAGAAGAGCTTTGACCTTCAAAGAACATGATTGGGTGTTACTTAAATTCCCAAAGGCTCGTCTAAGGTTTACGTCGGGTAAAAGGCAACCTACGGGCCAACAAAAGTATTATGCAAAGTTGGCTAAAAGCTATTATGGCCCTTTTCAAGTTCTTAAGCCCATAAATGAGATGGCTTATAAACTTAAGTTACCCAAAAAATGGCTTATACACAATGATTTTCATGTAAGCCTATTGAAAGCTTACAAAGGACTACCCCCAAGTGAGCCTATTGAAGAAGGCCCTCTAGAATTCGAAGGTCAAGAAGAAATCCTTTAACCGGAAAGCATCTTATGACATGAAGACAAGATCCTAAGGAATGGTAAGATTATTAGAAGGTATCTTGTTAAATTTGAAAATTATCCTTTTGAATATGCTAGGTGAATTGTGCAATTATCCAATTGAAGGATAGTTTAACCCTTCTTAAGGCTTACAATGACTCTTTAGAGCAAGAAAGCATGTACATGAATGTTATTTTATAATGAACAAATGTTCTAACTCTTTTATGTTTGAATTGTTTTAAATGTGTATGCATACTATGAGTCATACTTGAGGCAGAAAGTTTCTCCCAAGTGCCAAGTAGACTTGCCCTCTACTCTAGAATGATGACATGTGGCTATATAAAAGACATATGTGCGGCAGCCAGTCGGCTCTCAAATGCCAAGTGGACTAGTCACCCACTTTGGACTTGCCCTCTACTTTGGAATGATGACATGTGGCCATATGAAAGACATACTTGCGGCAGCCACTCAGCTCTCAAGTGCCAAGTGGACTAGTCACCCACTCTAGAAGGATGTCTAGGGGCTAAAAGGGATCCTCTACCCAAAAGGAAAATGGACTTAGTAATGGCTTATCTCGCTACACCATAGTCGAGGACGACTATGACTTTCAAGAGAGAGGTAATGTCATAATTTTCGACTTTCTTAAATGATTTTCCTTATCTTAAGCTGGCCACTTAAGAGGTGAAGATGCCAGGAAAAAGAGTTGAGGATTATATGCTAATGATTATACCTTAGTCAAAATGAAGAAGACACAATGAAGGTATAATCTATTTTAAAAAAAAGGGGAATCTCTGTAAGGATTCCAATGAAGCACAATGGCTTAATAGCATGCTTCATTATGCCACTGTACAAAAGTTACACCAAAGAAGGTTCATCAAGGTACTAAAAATTAGTGTCACCACTAAAAAGACATTTGAGTTGATTTAAGCATAAGCTAAAAGGATGGCATTTGGGATCTAGATCTATGACCTTTAGGCTAAGGTAGTGCTAGCCACAATGCATAAGAGACGTAGTTCATATACCTTTACTAGGATGATTTATTTAGGTTTAAAGGCTCAAGTGTACCTCGCATGGGAACAACCTCTTAACCAAAAATAGCAAGTTTGACTCTTGAGTTAAATCACACTTATCTCTAATATCTAAGGTAGCTCTAAGGTATGCCTCAACCCTTTGAACACTTGTCACAATGCTACACCACCTGTTATAGCTATAGTACATAACCATTGGCTAGCTAATTTTACGAGCCAATAAGAATTAAAGCTTTTGTTACTAAGGATATAAATACATTAATGAAACCTCTAAGGCTCTAGGAAAACTCTAGGACACATGTCATGATCCTCACTGCCTTGCCTCATAAAGAGAATCGCTCTCATTGTCTAGACCCTTTTCTAGCCAATAACAATCAACCATTCTATTTTCTTCTCTCCAACCAAGAGGATTTGAAAGATTTGGGAAAAAAGATCACATTGTCCAAATAAAGAAAGTGGACACATGTCACAATGCTCACACTCTAGCCTTAATTGTGCCAAGAGCTTTCATTGGCCACTTGAACCAATGAACATAAAAATACTTTATTCTCTCTCTAGGCATGGGAAGTTTACCAATATAGTAAGTTTACACATGTCATAATGCTCACACACTTGCTTTATGTATAAAGGGTTCTCATTGGACAGTATAAAATCTCAACCAATAGGGTCATAATTTTCTGACTTTCCAGAATAATTTTCCTCATCTTAAACTGGCCATTTAAGAGGGGAAGATGCCGGGAAAAAGAGTTGGGAATTATATGTTAATGATTATGCCTTAGTCAAAATGAAAAGGACACAATGAAGGTATAATCTATGAAAAGGGGAATCTCTGTAAGTGATTCCAATGAAGCACAATGGCTTATTAGCATGCTTCATTATGCCTCCAAAGAATTGTACAAAGGTTACACCAAAAAAGGTTTATCAAGTTTTTCTCTCTCTAGAAAGGACTATTTGAGATGGGAAAAAGCATATGAAAGCACCCTTAGATGGACAAATGACATTTATGAAAGTGGATTCAAGGCAAGAGAAGTGCCAAAAAGTGAATTCCACTTCAAAAGTGCATGAAAGATTTTCCTAAGATCCTGCCAGGATTTTATGAAGCAAAAACGGGGTTTTGAAGGGACCTAAAAGGCTAAATTACGGCTTACGGGCGGCGTCCAAAAGGGGCTCATGGATAAGAATTAGCAAAAGTGGAAAGGGGGCACCTCATGGTCCAAGTTGGATTTAATTCCACCAATGGGAGTCCAAGAAATTGGCACGCAACTTCCCCCGCCTGACACCTAGCCTCTACCTCTCTCTAGGGCATGTGGATGCTAAAAATGGCTTTCCAGCTTAACCTCCTCAAATCGAAATCTTTAAAGAGGGAGGATATCTTGCTCATTTTTCAGGCTAATTGAGTGTGGAAAAGTACAAGTGAAAGCTCTCAACAAGCTCTCAAGCTTAAGTACTCTGATGCAAACTATAAGCTTATGTTAATGTGCAACCAAGCATAGCTAAGTACTAGTATATGGGAACACTTTCAACTCATGTTCCAAGCCCAAGCCTCATCAATCCTGTCCTTTTCTCCATAAGGATTCGTGGCTCCAGTAGCCATTGAAACTTTGAGAAGAGGAAAACGTAGCACAAGGTCCCAAGCTAGCACATGTGATTTTCCATATCCATGTTGCTAATGTTTTGGTGAAGGTACAAAAGTGCATTGTAATGATCTCTTCCTTTTGGAAGAAGAGATAATGCAAAGCTTCTTTGGAGGGGGGACCGGCTCCAAGTGAATCCAGTCCTCAATGGTGTTCTTTTGAGTGTTTGATTCATGGATTGTATGCTTGAATTATGAATTGTGCATGCATATGATTATGGTGTTGCAGTGTGTGATTATAAGTGTTATTTGCTATCTACACAATGATAATTTGCAACTATGTTCTCTTTCTTTTCAATGCTATTCTCTCCTTCTCTAGTAGTGTGATTAGAGAGTTCTCTTCTCTCTGGTGGATGCGGATGGGCCTTTCAAAGGGCAAGAAGCTCCAGTGACTCCTCTCATTGGAAAGCTAAGGCTCCACATCCAAGGTTATGTGGATAAGGAAGATTTCTATATTTCCCCTCTCAAGAGAGAAGATGTATTGCTTAGAGCACCACTTTTGATTGCATGGCTGTTTCCATGAAGTTTCCTGAAAGGAAAATCACTTTCAAATGTCGGGAAAAAGATATGTATATACAAGCTTGTGAAGAATGGCGTACTATACCCCTTGTAAATAGTCAAGCTTTAGATAGATCGATGAAAAGTTCTATTTTTGTTTACATGATTTTTGTCAAAGATCTTGTAAATGATGATTGTGTTTCTCGTAGTGAGAGCAAAAGCTCCAAGGAGGAATTAGAGTTATCTCAATTCCTCAAGGAAAATGAAGATATTTTCATAGAAGACATTCCCTGTGAGTTACCTCCAAAAAGAGGGGATGATGATCATTTCATAGAACTCTTTCCAGGGAGTTCTCCACCTAATAGACCTCCTTATAAAGTCTCTCAGGCTCAACAAGAGGAGATTCTAAAGCGAGTAAATGAGCTAGTTGAGAAAGGCATGGTAAGGCCTAGCTCATCTCCTTGTTGCTCACCAATCTTATTTGTGCAGAAGAAGGAAGGTACATACCGCATGTGTGTGGCCTATCGTGCACTTGATAGGATTACGGTTAAGAATAGGTTTCCAGTGCCACGTTTTGATGATTTGTTTGATAAGCTACAAGGTTCTACTTATTTTCCAAATTGTGCAAGAAGATATTCCAAAGACGGCCTTCAGAACTACTTTTGGCCTATATGAATATCTAGTAATGCCTTTTGGTCTAACTAACGCTCCTGCTACCTTCAACCGCATGATGGAAAGGATTTTCACGCCTCATAGGAGATTTACTGGTGTGTTCTTCGACGACATTGTCATCTATTCCAAATCCTTGGAAGAACACAAGGAGCACCTCCAGGTAATATTTCAAGTTTTGAGAGAGAATAAACTTTATATTAATCAAAAGAAAAGTGAGTTCTTTTTAAGGAGATTAGATATTTAGGTCGCATTATTTCCAAAGATGGGATCCAAATGGACCCTAAAAAGTTGGAAGCAATAAATGCGTGGACTGAACCAAAGAATCTCCATGAATTAAGAAGTTTCATTGGAATGTGTGCATATTATAAACGTTTTATAGAGAAATTTTCCTTCATAGCTGGTCCATTGCATGACTCCACAAAGAAACATATTAAGTATATGTGGACCTCAAAAGAAAAGGAAGCCTTTGAAACTTTGAAACAAAAGCTCACTACACAACCTGTTTTGATTTTGCCCGATCTCTCAAACCCATTTGAAGTCCAATGTGATGCTTGTGGTGATTGCCTTGGGGCTGTTTTGCTCCAAGAAGGGCATGCCATAGCATATGAAAGTAGAAGGTTGCACAATGAGGAAAAGACCCTAGGCCTTTATGAAAAAGAACTCTTAGCTATTTTACATGCTTTAGAGTCCTGGAAACATTATCTTATGGGTACACCCTTTATTCTTAGGACTGACCA
Organism: Dipteris shenzhenensis; assembly: GCF_047967505.1. Classification (NCBI taxonomy): domain Eukaryota; kingdom Viridiplantae; phylum Streptophyta; class Polypodiopsida; order Gleicheniales; family Dipteridaceae; genus Dipteris; species Dipteris shenzhenensis. The sequence continues at coordinate 46,837,674 of NC_141617.1, forward strand.
TCAAAGTCTTTAAGTATTTTATGACCCAAACAAAACTTTCAGATAAACAAATGAGGTGGGCAAATTTTCTATCACAATTCAACTTTCATATTGCTCATATCCATAGGAAACACAATCTAGTGGCTGATGCCCTCTCTAGGAGACCCCAAGTTAATGTAGTATCAATAGCTACTCATACCTCTCTCTCTCTCTCTATATATATATATATATATGTATGTATATATATATAGAGATGTATGTATATATACATACATCTCTGCGTGTTGTTCCCTCAAGACTCTGCGTGGAGAATCCTCTGCCTCTTGCACCATTCAAGAGGGAAGCGCACCAGCGGATGTGCTTGCAAGACGCCAATCGTTCATCGCGCGAGCCAATGATTCGGGGCTCTGGAGAACGGCTTTGACGAGAGCAGGGGAGCAATTTAACGAAGGGATTACAACGAGCGATTCCAAAGTACCCGCAAACGGGCAAGCGTTCGGATGGAAATGCACGAGAAGGGGCAGAAACAAAGGAGAATCGAAGAAGGGAAGCAACTGTGGGACAAAACCAGGGATAACGTACGCTGAGGTGATGAGAGGGGAAGCCAAGGGGGAGGTCACGGGAAGAATCGTCGGGGGAGACGGGGATGATGAGGGGTTCGGGGCGGAGGGAACGGCGAGGGCGACTGAAGCTGGAGGCATGGAGGAGGGGGGGGGGAGAGGAGGAGGAAGGAGCAGGGGAGGAAGAGAGGGTGGTGGTGCGGAAGGAGGCACGAGAGCAGAGGGACGACGACGAAGAAGAAGAAGCAGCAGCAGAAGCAGCAGAGGAGAGGGGAGCAGCTGCCATCGCCATAGCCATCGACACACACTGTTTTCAAGCACTATAAACAGAGTTGGATTGCAAGGGACACACTTTGGTAAACCTAAAACCACAATTGGAGAATTCTCTAAACCTTAGGCCCAGGCTTAGGGTGTTCACACCAAACGCCCGTGCGCAAAATGAGGAGCACCCAGGACTGCGGGCAGGAGAAACTCCCCGGGGCCCGCCCACGAGATGTCCAGAAAAGCAATGGAAACTCTTTCTCGTTCGGGTTACTTACCTGATTTATGCTTTTCTGATTTTATGTTTTGTGAGCATTGCATGTATGGCAAACAAACGCGCATGTCAACAAATATCTCTTTTGACAAAGAAAGATAGCCTTTAGATCTGGTTCATAGTGACGTGTGTGGCCCCATGCCGATGAGGTCTCTTGGTGGCGCACAGTACTTTGTTACTTTCATCGATGATGCTACATGTAAAGTTTGGGTGTATGCCATAAAGTCTAAGGATCAGACATTTTCCTGTTTCCAATGATTCTTGTTGAGTGTGGAAAACCAATCTAGCAAGACAGTAAAAGCTTTGAGGTCAAATAATGGTGGCGAGTACATCTCCAAAGAATTTGCAGACTTTTGTGCAGAAAAGGGTATCAAAAGGGAGTTCACAGCTCCATATACACCTGCCCAAAATGGTGTTGCAGAGCATATGAATCGTACGATCCAGGAAAGGCTAATGCCTATGCTGTCACAATCTGGTTTATCTCAATCATTTTGGGCCGAAGCCTTGATGACAGCTGTTTACTTGATCAATAGAACTCCGAATGCTACATTGCATTTCAAAGTGCCTGAGGAGTTATGGTCGGGACACCCAGTCTCTTATCACAGACTCAGGACTTTTGGCTGTGAGGCTTACGCACATGTTCCTAAGGAGCTTCATGCTAAGCTTGATCCAAAGTCTCGAAAATGCATCTTTATTGGCTATGGACTAGATGGTCAGTTTGGCTACCGTCTATGGGATCTAAAGAGTCAAACAATAATCCGTAGCAGTGATGTTGTTTTCAACGAGACTAAGATGCATAAACAGTCGCAGAAGGAGGTTGCATATCGCAAAGTTACATTCAGTGATGTCTTGCCTCTTATGCCTAACATTCCACAAGTTAATGCTCAACTTGAAAGTGCTACTGAGCAGCCTAGCACTAGTAGTCAGCCAAGAAGATCAGAGAGGATCTCACATCTGCCAGAGCGCTTTGTTCCTGGCATTGATTTTGTGTTGCTGACAGATAGTGGTGAGCCGTCTTGTTACAAAGAGGCTATGCTGTCGGGTGATAAGTCTTAGTGGGAGCTTGCGATGAAAAGTGAAATATCTAGCATTGAACAGAACAAAACTTGGGAACTTGTTCCGTTGCCAAAAGATAAGAAAGTGTTACCATGTAAATGGGTCTTCAAAAAGAAGTTTACGTCCCCTACTGCTACGCCTAAGTACAAGCCAAGATTGGTAGCTAAAGGCTTTAAGCAGGAGTATGGCATAGATTTCGAGGAAATCTTTTCACCTATTGTCAAGATGATGACCTTACATGTCATGCTTGGTCTTGTCGCTACAAGGAATTTTGAATTAGCGTCGCAGATGGATGTAAAGACAGCTTTCTTACACGATGATCTCGATGAAGAGAACTACATGGCTCAACCAGAAGGGTTTGAGAAGCCCGACAAGGAACATTTGGTGTGCAGATTGCGCAAAAGTCTATATGGCTTAAAGCAGGCACCCAGGCAATGGTATCATAAGTTTGATACTTTTATGCGTTCTCAGGGGTTTAACAGAAGTCATGAGGATCCTTGTCTCTATGTGAAGAAGCCGAGAGATGGACAGCTAATTATGCTTATTCTTTATGTGGATGACATGCTTATAGCTGGTCATTCAAAGAAGGACATTGCTAACCTTAAGCACAAGCTATCAAGTTAGTTTGACATGAAAGATTTGGGTGATGCTCATCATATACTGGGTATGCGCGTTACTAGAGATCGCAAGAAAGGGTTGTTATACCTATCTCAAGAAGAGTACGTGCACAAAGTGCTTGAGCG